>NW_016803181.1:1560876-1586612 GCF_001698545.2 Rhinopithecus bieti
TTTATTTTTATTTAAATTTACATTTATAAAATAATTTACAATATTATAAAATATAACCTACCTTTATAATATTCCTCTACTTAATAACATTAAGAAATGCCATACTGGGTCAGTCCCATGACCTAATTATTAGATCTAAAAATAGCTCCAAATAATATTTATTTTCTCATAAATTTATTGAGCATCTACTACATACTATGGAGACAGACCTTATCTAGAGACCTTAAAGGAGCTACAAGTACAATGAGAAAAAAGACTCATGCCAAACTCGTGCAATCAAGGTCATCATTTTGATGATGGCAAGACCCAAAAGGTTCTAAGAGACCAGATGCAGTAACAAATAAGTGTGCTAAATTTGGGGCCAAAGAAGGCATTACAGAGTAGGTGACCCTGGAGTTTAAAGCTTAAAAAGCAATGTAAGTTTACAGAGAGCAGTACATTCAAAGGCATAGCTGCCTTTCATAAAAGCAATGACAAAAGTTAATGAATAAAACTTAAACATATGTAGGTTGTTTTTAACAGTTTCTGACTTTAGTTCCAGAATGGATTACCCTATTTCTAGTTCTTTCCCAGTCCAAAAAATGGTCATAGCTGTCATTTTTAAGGAAGAAGTTTTAGGAGAGTGGGTAGTTTCCTTTCTTGTGTATGTAGTCTCTTTGTAACATTCGGGGCATGTCTGGTGTCTTCAGATGTACCTTTTGCTGAAAGGGACCAAAGTTTATGAGAATAAAGAGCCTTGAACAGGGCAGACTATCAGCACACCTTGAGTCACATCCCCTCTCTTCTCACAGAATACCTCCCTCCCCTGGGTTCTTTACTCATCCAAATGCCATTCCTTTTTTAAGAGGACATCTGAGCCCTAATTTTAAAATGTTTTAAACTTATCCAATCCTGGTTCATAACTCTCTTTCCTGGAAACCTGAAGGACATTCTCATCTAGTTATCTAGTGATTTCAAGGCAGTAAGACTCAAATTCTCTACTGAATTATAAGCCAGTGAAGTTCAGGGACCAACACACAACATAGAATTTCTCACAGATTGCAATGCCGTGCTGAACTTCATTTATTTTGGAGTTTGAGATGCTGTAACTCAAACAAGAAAGCTGGTCAAAAAGAAAGATGTGAATCCTAGCACTTTGGGAGGCTGAGGCAGGATGATTGCTTGAGTCCAGGAGTTCAAGACCAGCCTGGTCAACAAAGTGAGACAAGAGGGGAGGAGAAGGGAGGAGAGGAGAGGAGGGGACAGAAGGGGAAGAGAGGAGAAGAGGGGACAGAAGGGGAGGAAGGGAGGAAGGGAGGAAGGAAGAGAGAGAAAGAGGGAAGAGAGAGAAAGAGGGAAGAGAGAGAAAGAGGGAAGAGAGAGAAAGGAAGAAAGATTTTAAAAGAGAAAAGAAGGACGTGAGATGTGACTCAGCAGCAAACACCTTAAAGATTTGAACTTCTATACACAGTCAACCCACAAACCTCCCCTACGTCTATTACCAAAATAAAAGGGTAGGACACCTGCTCTTTCTCCACTATCATTACCACCACATAATAATATGCATGTCCTCTTAATTTCCTCCCTCCTACTGCTTAAATGTACCTTGATGCTTTCAGACACAAACAAAATTAGCACTCAATACGTCAAGGCTATAGAAAGATGCAGAAGTCAACTCTCAGAGAGCTTATCATTTATTAGTTGAGACAAGAATGTACAGAACTATAATACAAGACAGAAAATAAGTCTAAACAAGAAATCCACAGGCATGTGGACAAAATAAACCATTAGTTCTAAACAAACAGCCATCAAAATGTTGAGGAAGGTAGAACAATTGAAGCTAGAACCTTCCTATAGGCTGAACCTTCTAGAGATGACTATGTCACCAGGGACCCAAACCCAAACTTGGGCAGGGCAGCAAATGCTACTTACAGAATATTAACTATAAACTGATTTAATTTCTTATTGTGTGACAGTGACTCATTCACCAAAACATACCTGGTCAGCACTTTAGGGTCTGTAGTTCTATAAGTCAATAAGTCTGTAAGTCAATACATTGGTAAGAAGCTCTAGGGAAGAGATCGCCAGACCTATTCTTGGCAGGAAGGTTTTCTTTTAGACGTGATCTGTGATAACTTTTTTTTTTTTTTTTTTTTTTTTTTTTTTTAGACAGATTCTCACTCTGTCGCTCAGGCTGGAGTGCAGTGGCCGGATCTCAGCTCACTGTAAGCTCCGCCTCCCGGGTTTACGCCATTCTCCTGCCTCAGCCTCCCAAGTAGCTGGGACTACAGGCGCCCGCCACCACGCCCAGCTAGTTTTTTGTATTTTTTAGTAGAGACAGGGTTTCACCGTGTTAGCCAGGATGTGATAACTCTTTTACCCACAACGAAGAGCATCCAAGGAGTACATTCTTGGTTCTCACTAAAGATTTGGTGAATACAAAAAAGGTTAAAGGATGGAAGACTCCATAATGACCTCTTCTTTAGAAACAACTTGGAATAGAATGAATTCTGTTTCCAAGGACCCTTGGGAAAATTTCCTTTGCATGAACTCCAAGAGTCAGAGAAATCAAGTGGATTTGAATGTTGTCCTTCCCACTTCTGGGGACTCAAAACTGCCTCCTCCTTCCCCAAATCTCTTTTGTTATTGAAGAGGCAGACACCAGAATTTCATATATCTACATTCCTTTCCTTTCGAATATCAGAAATGGCTAATGACATGGCAATAATAGGACATCTGATAACTTAACCCCATTTGCATCAGAATTCTCCCAGGATAGACCTCCTTTCCAGAAATGGGCCTTAAGGAAATTCCAAATATATGTGGGCCTGTAAATCTGAGTTATTGACCTGGCATGCAACTCCATCTGCCACCTACTATAACTCAATGCCAAGCATCTCACAAATTGAAAACTCATTAGGACGTCTGCAGACGTCTTTGCTCTCCTCATATAAAAGGTGGCAGAAAATATTCTCAATTGGCAACCCTTACGTCCATCACAACCCCAGCCGCTATAACTACACGCATGAATATCTTTGTAAAACTGATCCAAGGAGCAGCTAGAAATACCTTTTTGGATAGTCATCTGAGTCTGCCTTACTGTCTTCCTCACTTGCCAGCTCTTCATCATCCTTAGCGTCCCCACCCAGAACTGAGCATAGTGCCTGACACATAGTGGGTGCTCAGAAATAGAAATAACGGAGAAATAATTCTACTAATTGTTTATCTGATATATTTTCCCAAACTCAGTTTAGTTTAACCCCAACATCAAAAAGTTACCTAAGTTTATTTGGTCCAGATCAAATCATAGATGGGACAAAGTTGAACATGATGCCCAATTATAATCAATACAAGTGGAAGGCAGTGAATGTCTCTAGAGTTGGCTGTTGTAGCACTGTATGAACCCTCCTAATATACTCCATAGCTCAATAGCATTTGTGTATATACAAATAATGGATACTCATTCCATAGTTATATATACACAACTATTATTTGTGTATATACAAATTGTTGAATTCTTACCTTAGGTCCTCAAAACTTGGCATTAGAACTTGATTTATCTGGCTTAATATGGCTACTGACAATTTCATTATGTATTTATTGCAAGGACTGTGTACCACATCTGGAAACCGTGTGACCAAACAGGTCTAGTAGATATGAGGGATGGGAGAATTGAAGAATAGAAAGTAGCCCTGCTATGCCAGTGAAGTTGGCATAATGTGTGCTCTGTCTTCCAATGTGAACAGAATTTCTGTAAGTATGGTGTTTTTATTCTAATTTCTTTCTATAGCTATCTAACAGTTATTCCTCTCTGAAGTGAACAAATGTACTTTTTTAAAAAAAATGCAGTACCAACGCTTACCAGACAACTATCATATTCCTGACATTGGCCTATATGTTTAACATTCATTCACTTACACAACCTCTCAACAGCCTTTTCAAGTAAGTAATATTTTCCCCATTTTATAGACTAAGAAGTGAGGCTCCGAGATGCTGACAATACTTGGGAACCTGAAGAAAATTTAGATTGTCCAGAGTTGATTGAAGCATTTCTTAACTCTCAGAAAGCTGGCAGAGAAAAAGATGGTACAAAAAGAAAATCTTTATCTGACAGTGAATCTGATGACAGCAAATCAAAGAAGAAAAGAGATGCTGACAAACCAAGAGGATTTGCCAGAGGTCTTGATCCTGAAAGAATAATTGGTGCCACAGACAGCAGTGGAGAATTGATGTTTCTTATGAAATGGAAAGATTCAGATGAGGCAGACTTGGTGCTGGCAAAAGAGGCAAATATGAAGCGTCCTCAAATTGTAATTGCTTTTTATGAAGAGAGACTAACTTGGCATTCTTGTCCAGAAGATGAAGCTCAATAATTGTTCACATTGTTTTTTAATATATATTTACATATATATATAAAATTTGGGTCTTGGATTTTGATTTACTAGTGTGACGAAATAACTACATCCTAATGAAAATCAAGTTTGATATGTTTGTTTTGAAAGTAGCGTTGGAAGAGTTGTTGGGGGGTTTTTTGCATCCATAGCACTGGTTACTTTGAACAAATAAATAAAAGCTTTCTGTAGTTGCTTCCTTTATCAAAAAAAAAAAAAACTTTTTTATTTCTTTCCTTTAAAAAAAAAAAAAAAAAAAAAAAAAAAGAAACTTACCAAATGTCACAGAATTCACTAACAGATGAGGGATTCAAACAATTCACTTTGATTCCTACTCATGCCCATCACATTACCTTTTAACTGACTTTTAAAGAAAATAAAAATGGTGCTTGTTGTAGCCACCAACAACAGGTTGAAATAACCTTCAAAGGAAAAATTGAAAACGTAAGCTCTTCTTCACACTAGAACAGTAGCGTTAGTAACAGCAGAATGGAGAGGCTGAAATGAATGAGTACCCTTATTTTCAAGACCAGAGAAGAAAGACAGAGAATGAGCTATATTCTGGAGGTATGGATGTGCAACAAAGAAAGCAAGCTTACTTCCAGTATCACTTATTCCATCCTCTCTACACTTTTATAGTACCTCTGAACATCAAGATGTTTACCCTAGACCACGCACCCATGGTTCTTACAAGAAATCTCAATTTATTGTCAACAAATTAATGGTAGTTACCTCCTCCAAAAAGATACACAAAATGCACATTCTTGAGGTCCCTGGTATTATCCACCTTCCTATATTTCAAGACTAACAAGAGTCTTTTAACAACTTCTCCCAGAGACATTGCCAGAAAACAGCTTGTTTCTGGGCCTGGCCTGGCCAACCCGTATAGGTTAGTTGTTTTCAACCCCAGAAACACATGAGAATGACCTGAAGAACTGTTTTAAATACTCATTTCCTGGGCCTCATTCCCAGAGGTTCTGATTCAGTTGGCCTGAGGTGGGTTTTGGCCACTGGCATTTTTTCATTCTGTCCAGGTTGTTTCCATGTGCAGCCAGGATTGAGAACCACTGGCTGTCGCCCCCTGCCCCACCCCTGCCACTGGCATGCACACTCCCATCATCTAATATCCCAAACTGCTGGAAAATGCTAGAGATTGATGATGGGCCAATTACCCACTCTTCTTGAACATTCTCCTTTTCTCCTCTTTTACTTCCCACATCTCTTTCTTTTGCTAAAATGCTTCACTCAAAAACTGCATTCAAAAATTCTCATGGGCAAGTAGTTCAGACAGGAAAGAAATACCCTACTTACCTGCCCCACATATATTCCCACTTTTGCCTATATTTATACTATAATACTTTCAGATAGCTAATGGGAAGATTAAGCTCCCAAGAATCCTTGAAGAAAATATCCAAATAATTTGGAGACTTGCTTGCTTGTTCCATAGACTTAATTGCCTGCAGGGACAATATGGTAGTTGTGAACTTTCACTTAGGGAGGATTGTGACAATGCCAGATTGCCTTAGCCTCTCAGAGGGGCATAATGCTAGGCTCCTGGGAGTATCCAAAAGCAGAGAAAGAGATACCGCAATCATCCAGATCAAGTCACCATCCTTGTATGTGTGTGCGGTCCGATAGTCACTGTGCTGTGTGATGGGATCCATAGAGTCTGCACAAGCTAGAGCCACCACATACAGAAAATTCAGGATCTAAATGAAAATTCCACTTATAAACATGAGAAGATCTGTGACAGCATATTATAAAACCCTAATTAATGGAGGAAAGAAAGGAAGGAATTACATATAGACAAATTTTGATCCCAACACTTCAGGCTGTCTTTCTCATTGAATCATTACACTTACACAACTATTTCCATTTCACAGATGAAGGAACTTAGGCTCAGAAAAGTTAACCTGCATCAATAAGCACTTGGGTAGAAAACCCACATTCAAATCCTGACAGCCTTACCGCCTATGAGCCATGTGATCTTGGATAAGTTTTTTTCTTTTTCTGAGTTTCTGTTTCCCTACCTGTAAAATGTAAAGGTAATAAGATCTCCTATTCAGTTGAAGTGAAAATTAAGTAAAAATATAAATGTAATGAAGCAATAAAAACTCATTAAGTAATCCCTGTCTAAAAGGTTATAGTATCTGGAATTTATGCAAGATAGTATAACAAGGGTCACAGCCAAGCAATAAACTCGGGTCTGTGAAACTCCATTCCCTTTCTACAACACAAGACACTGGAGACCAAAACAATTCAAAGGAAAACATGATGAGGTACATTGAGAAATTCAGGGAATACTCCAAAGCTGAAGAGGTAAGAAGTTAGCTAAGCATCAAAAAAAAAGAATTTAGGTAAGTAAGACTTTTATGTTCTTCACTTTGGGGGCTGGGCTAATCCCAGAAATATCCCTTTTTGGTAAGTAACATCAGAAATTATATTCAATTGCTCTTTTGATAGACAGCTACAAACTTTAGCATGATGTTAAGCAGTTATGACAAAGAGCAGAGAACAAAAAATTAGGATGGTAAAATCACCAATCCCGAGTCCAAATCCCTCTGCTAAATCTATTAACACGCCAGTCATTTGTTCTTCAAGTTCTGGTTACTCTGGGACAGGCCTCACAAAGGGCGAGTCATGGCCACACTTCTAAGGTCAGACGCAGAGAGACCAGAGCCCCTGGAAACTCGACATCTGTGAAGTCTGTGAGTCAAAGGGCACATCTCGGAGTGTGCCTGCTCTTGCAGCTACCTTCCAAGGTGCCTGAACCACTCCTCTTAATGAACTCCACATGCTGCCAGTTATTTATAGCATCACCCCAGTGTGTGTTTTGTTAAAGCCTCTAGATCATATTTCTGAGCTTTGTAAGTCAATTTCCTACTATTGGCCCATGAAATTTTGCCTCCCTTTCCTCCTCCTCCACATTCTTGGAAATCCATGGCTAACTATACAAACAAATGTACAGGCTTATCAAAATACTTTGAAGTCATTATTTGCCCTCTCTGTTTTTCTTATGAATCCTTAAGTGTGAATTTCTAGAGCATCATCTTCCTGGAAACTTACATCTGACAGGGCAATTCAACAGAAGGGTAATTCAGTTGAAAGAGCAGAAAAGGAAGATTCTAAGGAGACAGGCAAGGTGGTCAGCTAACTTAGCTCTTATGTGAATGGAAACTAAGACAGAAAAAAATGCAGCAGGAAAGAAAAAAAAAATCTTTAGACAAAAGAACAAAAAAAAGCAGAGGCCAAAGAGGCTGAAGTAAATAATTAAACTAAAAAATACCCACAGAAAATGCAGAAGCTAAAAAGAAGAGAACCTCCTCTCTGATGGCATAAAACGGAAAGCAGCCAAGTCTGTGTGACACCACGTCTTACCAGTCCTTATCTCCCTTCTGGTAAAATGTAGAGGGAAACTTTTACCGACATTTTATAAATGCATGTATTTTAGCAACTCTAGAAACACATTTTCCAAATGGAAAGAATTCCACTCCATCCCATTTTAAAAACATATTTCAATAAGTGCAAATGCTTTTTTTTTGAAGACGTGAAATCTTGTACTGGTTGTTGTTTCTCTCTTAGCACAATCGGAAAACAGCGGAATACTTAATTATGGGAAGTTTCAATTATCTCAGGTGTCAACATTCCATAGGTTGGTGTGGGGGCAGTTTTTATATTGTATAATACAAAGCATACTAAATAGAATAAATGGAAATTTAGAGTCACAATTATACCATCAACTTATGTCTTCTGTTTTAAGCATTTTAAACTACCTCTATTCTTACGTTGATTTTTTGAAGAATTATTTTCTAAAGAAAACTGCTTTCTGATGTTGGCCCAGGTGGGCTCTCTGTGATATCTTTGGCCATGGTAGTCCATTTTTCCTAATAACTTTGTTAATGTCCTGAGAAAAACCAGAAATTTGAATAGGTAGGATATGGGGTATATGATATTATGACTTCTTGTAACTTACATTGTGTACAAATGGCTCGTAATATCTGTCTACTGATAAAAATATAATCTCAACATTTTAAGAAGTCTAAGTACATATTAGGATAACTTTCCTCAATTTCTTTGTGTTAATAGGATATAAAGAACAGGATTTCCCAGAAGAAGAGAAATTTTATCCCAGTAATCCATAAGTTTTGTTTTCGCTTGGTTTTGGTTTTGCTAAGATTCACAGAATTTACTATGTTCCAGGCACTAGTGCCTTTCTCATTTAATTCATATTACAATCTTGAGTTAGATATTATGACATTTTATAGACAATAAAATGGGGTGTAGAGAGACATATCCAGAGCTGCACAACTAGTGGGCATCTGAGCAGGAGAGGAGCGTGACTCCAGGGCCTCAGCGTGTAATCCCCTACACCTGCCACATGGGTTTACATTTCCAGCTGCTTTAAGGTTAAGACTATGGATGCCTGAACAGCTTTTTTTCCTTAGAGCATAAAACTAATCTAATGTCTCTTATAACAGTGCTGTGTTTAGTCACTCCTCCCAATGCCAGTGATCCCTTAAATCTGGTGTTGGCCATCATCCCTGCCCGTCTCTGTGCATCCACAGCTGCCACATCCTGAGAGCTCAGTCCATCATGTGAGCCTCCATAAAGCCTTCTCCATGCAGCCCGCTCCCCTCCATCTTCTCCCTTGCCCTGTAGCAGGCTCTCCTGAGTCCTCCTCTAGACCATTGCAATAGCCTCTGTATTTGAAAAAGTCTCTGGATTCAAGGGACACAAAGTCCTCTCCAAGTGGTCTAGGTAAAAGACTGTGACCAAATGGACACTGGGAGGAAGGGCTGCAGAACAGAAGGCTGATGCAACCTCTGGGCCTTGGGAAGAACTGGGAATAAGGCTCTCCTGCCTTCCCACCTCTTGCCTCCGCTTCTATGCTTGTCCCGTCACTTTCATTTATTCTCTGAGCATATGGCATATCCTACATGTCAGGAAACACCACTACCAAGGGCTCTCAGGAGTGCCAGCCGACAGCTTCTCCAACAGCAAGAGATACAGTTACAGAACCAAACTTGGGTTCACTCACTCAGCGCAGTAAGACCAGATGTGCACACTGATTTTGCAGCCATAGAAACGAAGTTGTTTATTTGCAGGGCGCCAAGCAAGGAGGAACAGGCAGCTAATGCTTATATCCTGACCTCAATGGCTTGTAAGTAACAGTTTTGAAAGGCAGGTGTAAGTTTCAGGAATGCAGAACTTACAAGCAAAATCATAAATCAATATATGGAGGTTATACATTAGTGTTGGCCTAAAAGGATCAGATATTTTGAAGCGTGGGCTTACACGTTTTAGGTAGATTCAATGATTTTATTTTCAATTGGTTAAGGAAGAGAAGCTTTAATAAATTGGAATCAGCAGAAAATAATGTTAGCTCTGGCTCGTGGGTGTGGCTGCCTCCAGGCCCCTCGGGAAAAAATTTTCAACAAGAATAGTGGTCAGAGTTTAGTCTTCAGGTCCCTCTTATCTGAGGTCTATGCACCAGTGGATCCAATTGGTGAGGGTGTGGGTTTCTGAAAAACAACTTGGGGACATATGTTAATATGTTATCATAACCAATTACCCCCATTTTTCTAAGAGTTTTTTTTTTCTCTTTTCTTCCTTCTTCTTCTCCACTTTCTACTTATCTCTTTAGAAATGCAATTTATAGCCTTTTACCTCCTCCTCACCAGATACTCTCTACAGGGCAAGTTCATCTAACTGTGTGCTTAGAAGCTCTGGGGCAGAACTCTCACCCACCAGAAGGTTGCCTCAAGAGATAAAAGATTATTTACAACCCAAACCATGCCCACTAGAGTTTTGGCCATCTTTACAATGTATTCCTGCCCATGAAAATGCCAGCTTGACCGCCCAATACGTAAGGCACCAAAGCAAGTACATGGACCCTCCACACCTGCTCACTTCTGCTCCTGTATAGGTCCCCACCTTTAAAAGCACTTACTTTCTGCTCCAAAAGCAAATCAGACCCTTAAGGCAGGAAGGATTTTCTTCTCCTAAGCTAGCTTTGTAGTAAAAAGTTATTTTCTTTATACCAGACCTCACTTGTGTTAATTGGACCCTGCAAACCGCATGTGACTGAACTTGTGTTTGGTTACATTATCTTTAGTTTCTAGTGAAACCAAAGCATCCCCTGATTCTAACTTGTTATTGTTTTAGGTTACTATCACCTTGTTTATCAAGTTCATATTTACGTCCCAGGGCTAGCTAGGTGCCTGGGGATTTACCTTGGTTTCCACGCTTGGGGGACTACAGGGCCCTAAAAGGGGGTCCCTCCTCTCCCTCAACACCCTCATTCTTAGAATCTCTTTGGAACAAAGACTCACAGTAGAAGCACACCTCTAGATCAACCAAACGTGGCGAAGGAGCAGGGTCAGGTAAGGACATGAAACACACGCTTGGAATTGGAGGAGGCACAGTTCCCAGAACAGGCTGTTGCTTTTCCAACCTCTATGGATTCGTCCTTGCTGTTCCCTCCTTCATACACACCTCATGATCTCTCCTCACAACCTTCACATAAGACCATCTTAAATAGCACCAGCCAGGAGGCTTATTCCATCACCTCCAAGGGGCCTCAGTTCTTTGAATCCCCCACCCCACAGCAATAGTTGTTGCCTCCCTTAGGACACTTCCTTAACTTACATTAAGAATGGTGTTTTCAAGTTTCCTGGCAGAATTAAACTCCTTTAGAGGAGACCTTAATCACTTGTATATTCCCCAGAAATACCAAGCAAAATTCTTGCCTATGGCAGGAACTCAGTCATTGTTTTCTGAATGGTTGAATGCACAAATATAACTAATGACCAAGACAAGTTTCAGGAACCACCTTGCGTGTTAGATTCCTCATCAAGCAGTGCAGACTCTTCAGTGTTGCTGGAAAATTGTCTTTTCTTGGACAGAGGATGCACCATGACTTTTCTTATTGAAGGGATTAGTGACACTCAAGTATTAGTTTACTAATCTCGCCGAGGAGAGTATGGTTTAACAGCCCAACTTACCTATTTATTGATACCAGAGATATCCTATTGGATTCATTTAAATTATACCTGGGTGCAAATGTTACCTCTGCCTCTACATTCTTGATGCAAGCTACTTAAACCCTAAGTTTCTTCTTCTGCGGAATGGGAATTAAGAGAAGCTCTCTTACAGTATTGTCTTCAGCCTCGAAAAATAATCACCTGGGCTAGCTTTAAGACATGGACCCTACGTTGTCTCACAATAATGCTGCTCAAAAGGGGCCCCCACACAGGAGGTTCGATGCTCTGCAGTCGCAGTCCTGAAACTGTTTCTATCTTTGAATTTGTGTTCTGTGAGTGAAGTCCAATAGGACAATGGAGCATGACCCGGGAGCCTTAGAGCCTGGCTCAGCCATGGTTCTGCTTCCTACCACCTCCCAGAGCAACTTCTTGGCCACTCACTTACCCACTATCTGGTGCTCTGGTCTCTGTCTCATTGTCACCTACCCCTGACTAATCAGGTCCCACACGCTGATACAGAGAGGATCAGGGTAGGCCTATGCCTGCCAGAACAGGGTATGGTGACACCTTTCCAGGGCCAGCAGAACCAGAGTGTGTTTATTTAACAACTCAGCAGAGGCAAGGCTCTCACCCACCCCATTCAGTTACATAGTGGGTCCCAGCACAGGGGTCACCAGTCATATTAGTCTGTGTACATTGTTATAAAGGAACACCTGAGACTGGGTAATCTCATTAAGACAAACAAACAAAACACAGTTTACTGAGCTCACAGTTCTGTAGGCTGTACACAACGAACAGAGCCAGCATCTGTTACTGGTAAGGGCCTTCAGAAGCTTGCAATCATGGCAGAAGGTGAAAGGGAGCTAGCTACAGGGCAAGAGTGGGGGCAAGAGCAGGGGAGCAAGAGAGAGAAAGAACAGGGCCTAGACTCTCTTTAAAACAACCAGATCTCACGTGAACTCATTACCACAGGAAGAGCAGCAAGACATTCTTGAGAGATCTGCCCCCATGACCTAAATGCCTCCCACCAAACCCTACCTCCAACACTGGGGATCACATTTCAACATGAGATTCGGAGGGGACAGATAACCACATCACCAGTCCACCATGGGTTGGAGAAGGGGAGATGCCCGTTTCAACCTCCCCAACTGCAGCCAGGACATGGCACACTGGTCCAGCAGTCAATGGACCACAACATCAAAGGAGCTGGTGAGGGTCTGCACTCATCCACAGGTATCCCCACACCCAAGAGTGCCACACCAAATAACAAATGAAAACCACATTGACAGGTAGAAAGGGATCAAGGAGGAGAGTAAAAGCTCTTTTAGTACCTTTAACTGCACGATTTTCCTTCTGCTTGAAAGAGGGACTTCATGTGTTTATTTTGCGCTGAGTCCCGCAAATTAGTCAATCCTGTATGTCACCTAGCATGTGTCAAGCACCTAAAAAGTGCTCATGGATATCATATTAATAAATGTTCACACAAAGTCTGACGATTTCACACAATAAGACATTTACAAAATTATCTGACACCTGTAATCTCATTTGAGCTTCTCGGTAGGTATGATATGGGTATTTGTTCATTTTATAAATGAGGGAACTGAAATTCAGAGGAGTCAGGAGGCCTGAAATCATGTCACTGATTAGTAGCAACACACGGCCTGGATCCAAGGCATATTGACTTGCAGCCTGTGTTTCCACCAGGTACCTGCCCACCAGTAACCTGTGGGGCAGCCGAGCAGCCCTCTCATCACTTCTCTGGAGGAAGGAGGAGCCAACAGCATTGAGCCATCCTGGAAACTTTGCCGGGTGCCATGGAGCTGTGTGTGTTTGCCCCGGCCACTGCAAGGAGGAGTCCCACCCTTGCCTTGCATTTATTTTCTTTCCCTAACCTCACAAAACCATAAAAACCAAAGACGACTCTTAAGCAGCCTGCCATCCAGCTCTCTGAACACCCAACCCCAGGCTGTGGACAGCAGGGCTACAACACTTGTTTCTTTGCTCCTGTTGACTCAGGTCTGTTTACCTGGCGCCGTATTTCCAATTTCCTTGCCTCGGAACTTGTGCAGCCCTCAGATTTATGCTCTAGGCAGACTGGGAATTTATGGTGTATTCATCACCCATCCCACCCCAGGACACGGCACCTCTCCCTGCAGCTGTCAAAACCACCCACTCGTACCCAGTGAGGTGTCAGTTCACTGAGGAAAACTCCTCGGAAATAATGCCCAGTTCTAGCCAGAAGGTTTTGCCCAATTGCTCAAGCCCTGGTGATAAAAATGCCAAATATAATGTGGAGTGAAAAACAGAGGTCAGACTAGCCCAGAGGGCAGGGTGGGGCAAGAATCATAGACCGGGATTAGGGGACAGAAGGTTTGGCAGATTCCATGCTCCTGAATTTGCCCTAATGTGCCCTGGCCTGGGAGATTCTTGGAGTAGATGGAGTCACACTCTCTGGGAACCATGTTTAAAACTGATGTGCTCTTCAGATTGAACTAAATCGAGAAACCGGCTTTCCCAAGTCTCAGGAGAATGATCTTTTTACAACTTCAATTTTTATCTGGGGAATATTAAGTGAGAGATGAGTATGGAGTCAGTGGCTAGAACTGAGGCCATCATCAGTATTGGTTCTTAAACTAGAAAACATAGCTACACATATTGAATGTAAGCCATTTGCCATCCTTGACCTTTGAATACATTATTTCCAATTGTCACAACAGCTCTGGATCACATTTATTTTAGGCACATTTTAAAGATGAGGAGATTGACATGTGAGAGGTTGCATAATTCACAAAGTTACACTGCCAAATTCACACAGTAAGTTGCACTGCCGGTAGTTGGACACAGGTAACATCTCTCCACCAAGCAAGTTCAGTTCATGCTCTGCCTACTGAGCCTCTCATTGTTCTATCCCATGGGAAAGAGTAACAATGGCCACTGCTCCTGACATCATGAGGATTTATCCAGGCTACTCTGCAAGAAGACAGCCAGTCTCTTAAATGGCTGTTGGTTCTGGGCACTCATCCAGAGTGCCACAGATACCTCTTTATGCATGAAGGAAGTATACAGTAAGCCTCTTTGTTACTAGAGGAGAGTGGATGCAGACGTTGCCGGTTTTCCATTCACCCATTTGTTCTGCTCCTTATTTCTTCTCTTTACTTTTAACCATTTTCCTACTTACATTAGCATCTTGTATGTTGCTGTATCTCTTCCAGTAACATACAACTTAAGGCTAAAGAGAAAATTGAAATCCTGTACTTCCGTAACAATGTCTGATAGGACTTGGCCAGTAAGAAATGACAATAAAGAAAACACCACTACTATCACCAGGAAGAAAATTGTATATATTTTAAAAACTCAGTTTTAAAGTTATCTGAATTTTATCAATCCCTGATCTTGCTTCTCTCATCAGCTCAATTTGGAGCCTTTTGATAAGCACATAGACAGTTGATAAGGTCAATCTCTATACAAGAAGGGATTAAAAAAAACAAAGCCCGATAATTTACATGGAAAATTAATATTGCTGGCTCTCATTAACTCTAGTATTCAGTACCATCATCTATAAGAGAAATCCAATTCAGTAAGTATTAAGAGATTACCATGGGAAACACAGAATTGTAGACATAATGGGATATGTAAAAAATGTTTATTATTTACACAATAAATGAGATATTCCAGAGTATGAAAGGCCTACAGTTAGAGCAGATACCCACATAAGTAATGGTAACTCTGGTTTGACTGTGAGTGAGCAGCAGGAGAAACCCACAAGGTGTTAGACATCCAGGAATTAGAGTACTTGCCACCATCACCCTGATCACCAAGGTCATTAGGATGTGATTATAGTACATATGGAAGGGCTCTGTAAAGAACTATAAAATTAAGGGATTTTTAAATCACCATTTTTATTACCCAGAATAGCAACTAAGAGTGTGCCCTGTGTAATCAACCTGCCCAGGCTGGTTTCCCTACTTTGCAACTTACTCACTATAGAACCTCAGGTAAATTGCTTCAACTTGAAGCTTCAGTTTCTCAGCTATAAAAAGGGGATAATAGGATCAACCTCATATAGATGTGGGCTAATTTAATAAGTCAATATATGTAAAGGGATTTGCACATTAACCAGCACAAGACTGTAAAAGTATTATTGGTGTTAATATTATTAGTAATCCATGTTTACCAGCCTCATCAGCTCAGAGGCAATGCAAATATAAAGATTACCACCACTTGGCCCTTTGTAAGACTTTCTATAAAAGGCTTAAAATCACTCTATTCAAGTGAATAATTTCTCTACCAATATTCTTTGAGCGGCTATTCTATTTATTGGATATTCACATATTCATGCTATCATGGTGGGCTTTGCACCAAACAAGTTATACTACTCAATTGGAACATACAACCTAAAATATGCATCTATTATAGTCTTTTCAGAGTAGAGTGGAAAAAAATGCTTTGGAGAACAAAGTAAATTAGAGTTTTATAATTCTGGCAATTCCACCAATATTAAAATTTGATGATTCAGGAACAAAATAAAATTATTTGGCTAAATCAGCAGCTCGTTCTCTACTTTGCTAGTATCTTTAAAGTGACTTGGAGTACTCAATATGTCAGACATTTGTCGCGGTCTTCAATTTCACCAGGTGGAATTTCAACATTGTTCAACTCTCGTCTCAATTAAGCAGGCCCGGCTCAAGTATTGCCTACTCTGCTTCTCCATGGGCAAGCATGACTTCTCACCATGTGTCACAGCATGATGCCTAGCACTGCCACAGAACAGGCCCCTACTTGTTCAACTGGCTTAGAACAGTGGCCAGCAGGCCAGGCTTGATCTTTAGAATGAAGCTCTTGGCAATATAAAGAACACAATTGTCATTTTAGAAAGATATCCTGCAGTGTGGAGAACGATTTAAGGCGAGAAGGACTGAGTAAGGAGAGATCATGAGAAGGGATACATAGGAGATACGACCGGGACCCAAGGTAAAATTGTAGGAAACAAATTTGAAAGATTCATAACTGACAGATATTAATGAACCATAGACGTGGGTGGTGGGGGGAGAAGAGGTCATATATAATAATAGGGCTCTCTCTTGAAATAATTTGTAGGTAATGGGGTCGTCAAAAAAAGAACTAGAAATGTAAGAGGAGAGGCAGTCCAGTGAAGCACAATCACAAAACCATTTTCTGGATATTGAGTTTGAAGTGTCTGTATAACATTTGCATGAAAGGATTAGTAAATACTTTCACATGTAGATCAGAAAATTAGGGGAGAAAGCCAGGCTGGAAATATAGATTCTGGAGGTAGTGGTGGTTACTTGATACCATCATATGGGGTACTCAGAATGAGCACTGCGTAGAAAAGTCAAAGCCTATGTCTCGAAAGGCAACAAGTAAGGAGTGGATGAAGAAAGAAGAAGGGCATTTGAGAAGCAGCCTGTGGGTTAGAAGGAAAAACAGAAGACAGAACAGTGACTGAAGCCAAAGGAGAAGGAGTTCAAGTAGCTTCTTAAACACAAACTTCACTGTTGAAGTAGCTTGTGTTTAACAAGGTTATTTCTAGACATAATTCCTTGGCTTAAATATTTTCTGCAAAGGGAGTTTGTTAGTATCCCTCTGCAGGCTGGGAAGGATGATACACTGATCCCTATGTATATGCAAACTTGGGTGAGTTCATCAGAATAACTAGAAGTTATCAAACCAAATACAGAGTAGAACACTAGATACTCAATTTTCCATGTGAGAAGAGCCATTGAGAAGAGGTTTACATTTGGGATACGAACTGAAGAGGCCCAGTCTGTAGAAAGCAAATCTAAGCTGTCAAGTGGCATCACTCAAATCTCCGATGCAAATGACTTATGTTGCTACTTTGCCCTGTGGAAGCATAGGTCCCCCCACTTCTTAGGTGTAGCTGTGTTTGGTGACTTCCTTCCAAAGAGTACAGTATAAAAGAGGGGTGAAAAGAATAACTTTACAGTGGAAAAAAATTTTGCAAATACTACCTCCACTAGGTAACCAGGGTGAATGGACTTATCAACCAAGATAAGTCATGGAAATACAGATTCTGGAGGTAGTGGAGGTTACCTGATATCATATGTGGTACTCAGAATGGACACTGTCTAGAAGGCTCAAAGCGTGTGCCTCAAAAGGCAACAAGTAAGGAGTAGATGAAGAAAGAAGAAGAACAAGGGCACGTACCCTTGATATGATGTGAGGAAAATGGCACTTCACCTCTGTGGTCTTTCTCCAAAAACCTGTAATCCCCATCTAATCATGAGGAAATCATCAGACAAATCCAATTTAAAAAGTACACTACAATATGCCTAACCAGCACTCCTCAAAACTGTCAAGGTCTTCAGAAACAAGAAAAGTCTGAGAAACCATCACAGCAAGAGGAGCCTGAGGAGACACATGACAACTAGATGTAGTGTGGTATCCTGGATGGGACCTGGAATAGTAAAAGGGCATTAGGTAAAAGCTGAGAATATCTGAATGGAGTATGGGCTTTAGTTAATGACGTATCAATATCTGCTCATTAAAATTGTGACAAATTTATGCCATACTAATGAAGGATCTTAACAGTAGGGTAGAGAGGTTGGACATGAGGTAGCTGAAAGCTCTCTGTACTATCTTCACAACTTTTCTGCAAATCTAAACTATTCTAAAATTAAAAGACTTATTTTTGAACAATGGCATCACAGGAATGTAATCCTATCAGGAGAGCTGAGGGACTACAGGGAAAAGTCGGTCAAGTTGACCTTTGTGTACATCACAGTTTTCCAAGGAGCCAACCCTGGTCAGGAAAGTTTTCACTAGGGAAAGACAGACAAAAGTGGAGGGCCAGGTCTCACCTTCATTTCGGGAAGAAACAAAAAAGCCATACTGAATAATGTGACATACAGCCAAGGTCAAGTCTAGTATTGAAATATGTTGCCAGTGGGCCTATGATGCCCAGTAACATTGAGAATGATACGCAAATATTTTCCTCTAACATGTGAGTAAAATTTCTAAGAGGTTAAAGGCTTGTAGCAACTAAAAGTCTACCTCCATATGGAGAGTATGATTGACTAAATCTTCTAGTTTGATTTTTAGGAGAAAACAGAATATGACCATTCTGTCATAGGGATCAAAATCAGCTCCCTTACCTCCCATCCCTCTTTGTCTTTGCCCTTAGAATAGGGCTGTCAAAACATGGTGGCTTTCATTGCATTGTTAAAATCTGCATCATCTTTTTTCCCGAAACTGCCTCCAGTTGGCATTTGTCTGGCTCCCTGGGAAAGATAACTGGACACCTCATGCAAAAGTTAAGGAACAACCTCAGAAACAATTCTGCTAGGAGATGCTGAACCAGGGCTCCATCTTTTTTCTTTGCCTTTGTCCAATAATAGACTCAAAAAGAGGTTTATGTATTTCCAGATAGGACTATAAATACCCCAAGTTCATAGAATGTTAGGTCTGGTAGGAATCTAACAGATTACAAATATGATTCAACTCCACATACTACAGAAAGAAAATCAAAATCCAGAAAGTCACACAGCTAGATGTAATCAGGATGGAAACTAGAACCCTGTTTCCTGGTTTCCAGAAGACAAAGAGGTTGACTGTAAGAATAGATTTGTTCCTCGGAACCCTCGAGCTAATTACCAGGGAGCAATTTCACTATGTCAAGGTCACTGCAAAGAGTTTTTCTGATGATGGCCTACTGCAGATGTGTTACCTGCGACACCTACACACTCAAGACAGCAGTACAATGTGTGGATTAGGGAATCTACTTGTAAAACCAAATTCCAGTCCCTGACTTCTGGAGTCTCCCAATGACTCTGAGTGACATCCTAGCCACTTAGTCATCTCCCCCTGGCTCCTCAGTTCAGCAGAGCAATTCTTACCATTAATTCTTTGAGCACTGTGAAAAACTAAGGGGATGAGGGGTAGTATCAGAGAAAGGTGTGGGTCATTTAACCTGGCTGAAAGCCATAAGGTCTCAAATCTCCCCACTAACCCACTTGCCAGTGATATAGGTGGCATGTGACATAAATTAGTCACCAATTTCCATTAGTCACACCTCCTGCCCAGCCCCCACTTGACTCCAGTTGATCCACAAGTTGTTATCATCTCTGGGATTTCAAAATTTTTAACAATACCAAGAAGTCTTCCAAGGCAACAACTATGCTTTCTAACTCCCCTTTGACATAATCTCTAAATGCATGAATGACCTGGCCAAAACTTTGTTTTGCTGTCATACTTTCTTTTTCTGTAAATATACAAGCATGTGTCCTAATTAAGTTCTTATGTGGATTGTGTTAAGTCTGTGGGTTTTGGTGACTGCAAAAGTTCTCTGTGGTTTTATCCTTTTATTTCAGGAAATACTTTTCTAAGCTATCCTCTCATGGTTTATATTCCTGTGTTCAGGAAGCTCGTGTTGTTTCCAGTGGCTGTTGCTCATTTTCCTCTCAGCTGGAAGAAGATGGATTGAGTGTCCACTCATAAGATGTGAAGAAGGGAGACATCCATTCCACGCAAAAACAACTATGAAAAAACAAAATACCATCAACGTGGTGTCTGTTATCGAGTTCCCAACGGATTGTCTGTCATCGTCGATAGTTGAAGGCTATCAACGATGTCATCTGGAAACACATAAATATCATGGCTTTCAACTAGTGGCTATGCAGTCTCAAAAGATTAACCAAGGTTTGGGGGCAGGTTTTATTTAAAAGCCTCTACATTTCAATCTATTTTTGCTTAATGCTAAATGTGTAAGTTTACATATACTGATTACCAATTTGGAGTTGCTAAATAAGTTATGTTCATCATCTTATTCACTTCACCCAGTCTCCTATGAAGGAGACATACCCAAGAAAGGACAGGGCAGTATTTCATGAAAGAATGAATTACTGAATATTTACCACTAGGCAAACTTAAGCTCTTCCAAACTTATTCCTTCATTTCTGCTTCTCCCTGACCTTGGCACCTCTTAATGCTTTTTAAAAGTTTGTCCATTGCCAAGGGGTAGAGGAAATCCATTTGTATCAAGTCTAAGCCTCTTAAGTCTCTGCTTATTCATATCTTGGATTGACAATCGATAGAAGCTGTAGCTTTCACCAATTTTGTCTACACTGCTAGGGCTGTTATCAGCCTTGCTTCTTTCACGTCTTTATGTTTGGTGGCCGGGGTATATGGAATTTGGATGAGCTCATGGACATGCTGAGCCCTCAGACCATTAAAATGATAGTGCAAATAATAGTGTAGTGAGAGGGCAAGACACTAGAAGGGGGAACAAATCATTACTACAGGAATAATGGAAATAAAGGGTGTCAGCCATGTGCAGTAGCTCATGCCTGTAATCCTAGCACTTTAGGAGGCCAAGGCAGGTGAATTACCTGAGATCAGGAGTTTGAGACCAGCCTGGCCAATATGGTGAAACCCCGTCTCTACTAAAAATACAAAAATTAGCCAAGCATGGTGGCGTGCACCTGTAATCCCAGCTACTCAGGAGGCTGAGGCAAGAGAATTGCTTGAGCCCAGGAGGCAGAGGGTGCAGTGAGCCAAGATCATGCCACTGCACTCCAACCTGGGTGACAGAGCCAGACTGTCGCAAAAAAAAAAAAAAAAAAAAAGCAAAAAAACAAAAAAACAAAAAAACAAAAAAACAAAAAAACAAAAAAACAAAAAAAGAGAAAGAAAAAAAGAGTGTTTAATTCTGTTTAGGGCATGCAAGTCCCAGTGAGTGATGAAGGTCTTTCATAAAGAACCCTAATCATATCTCCATGAAGCTAATTTACTGGAAAGTGAATAGACAGGGAAATTTCTACTCAAATTGGAGTTGAGAAATGGAGAATCGAAAGTTTAGCTTATATATCTTCCTTTCTTTAGCTCCCAAAACACAGCTCCTTGAGTAAGCTGAGATTTGGTAGCAGAAGTAAGAGCATTCTGCTCTCTGCCTTATTTCTCCTGGGTTACTAGTAGGATAACCAACCTTTGTGATTTGCCCTGGACTGCCCTGGTTTTACCACTCAAAGTCCCACTTTCCAGAATCTCCATAGTTCTCTGCAAATCTAAAAAGTTGGTCAATGAGAGGAGGTTGACAATGAGAGGAGCACACGCACCCCCATCCCGTATACCTAGAACAGGTTCTCGCTCGAGTTTGAAGTCATACATTGACACACTGTACCAGCTGGCCACCTCCTGTCCTCAGCCCGAGGTCTTCCAGCTATGGGTTGTGTTACAGGAGCAGAGGCCTCTGGAAACAGACCACCTGGTAGATAGATGCCCACCTTGGTGCCATGCGCAAGTTTATCCTCTTCCGCACCCACCTTGAGTCCGAACCCTGGATGCACCGGAGCCGCAGAGCCAGAATCTAGTGTTCCTTCATCACTGCAAGCCAGAGATGGCTTCCCCATGGGGCACCACACTGGGGTCCAAGCCGCAGACTAAACCAGTCGAGCTGTGTGGAGGAGTGAGCTGCTTGGATGGTTTTCCTCAGAACCATGTGTTGGCCCATCAACTATTTTGCCTCAATTTTCTACTGGCACATTATCCTCCCTTTATCCATATTTTCAAGAAAATTATGCTGTGGAGGGCACAGTGTACTTCCACAGAGGTTAAGCAGAGGTTTTCTACCTCTGGAATTCACTTCCAGGAGAAGGTGGTAGCTTCTAGCACTCAGGGCCCAGCAAAAACGTGTGTGCACAGGGCCTAGAAACTTCTAGAGGGCTTCTGGGGGAGAGGAAGCAGAGAGTCCATGGCTGGTCAGAAACGGGAGAGGGGCTTCCCTGCGAGGGCAGGCTGCACTCAATACATGAATTCAACATTGTCTAGAGCTTCCTTGTTATTAAAGTCACAGAACCTTGTACTATGAACTGAACTGAGAAAATCAGAAATTAGAACTCAAAGAATTGAACAATGCATATCCTTCTCTTCAGGAGTTTTGTGTCTAACACTGGGGAGAATCAAGGAATCCTCACAGAAAGAATTTGAAAGTGATGACAAGATGAGCAGTCACATAGATTCACTCTGAAGGTTGTAATGTCAAACAACACAGGACAAAAATAACGAATCGGACCCACCTCAGACACAGGCTGCCTGGCTCCATGGGCTCCCGGGAAACTCGATCCAAAGTAGGAAATACTGTGGTTCTGTCTGAATATCCATGGCTCTGTCAGATCTTTCAGGTTGCAAGCTACTTTTCCCAAACTCACTTTTAAACATTTGTAACTAAGAAGAGGCTAGGGTTCTCTGGTATCCTGCCCCGACCCAGAAAAGGTTTTCTGGAAGCAAAACCTGTTTGCCAGTCCTTCCTCACACAGGCAAATTGAAATAAGGCCATTGTACTTCACACACAACCCACAGACATGTGCCTCCCTCATTTGCTCCACACTGTGTGTGCACACGTCTGCCAGGCCCTATGTGGAGATGGGAAGACTCAATTCCTGCTTTTCATGGCATTAGCCATCAAATCCTCTGACCCAGGGCTTCTCTGGTCCAAGACCATAAGACCTTACAACTTACTAGGCTAGAGGAAAAGTGAGGTTGAGAAAAGGAGGTGCCCAAGGGACAGACAGTACGGTCAGCTCTGGACCCTCTCTAGCCCTCCATCCCACCAAGGGCTTCGAAGCTGCTGTAAAGCTCAGCTTTTTTTTTTTTTTTTTTTTTTTTTTTTTTTTTGAGACAGAGTCTCACTCCGTCACCCAGGCTGGAGTGCGGTGGCACGATCTCGGCTCACTGCAAGCTCCGCCTCCTGGGTTCACGCCATTCTCCTGCCTCAGCCTCCCAAGTAGCTGGGACTACAGGCGCCGCCACCTCACCCGGCTAGTTTTTTGTATTTTTAGTAGAGATGGGGTTTCACCATGTTAGCCAGGATGGTCTCCATCTCCTGACCTTGTGATCTGCCTGTCTCAGCCTCCCAAAGTGCTGGGATGGCAGGCGTGAGCCACCACAGCCGGCCAAGTTTAGCCTTCTTACTATTAACAATATGAGTATGCGGCATCCTGGTAGACCAAAGGCTCAGTTGTAATATATGTAAAGGCCCAGAATTCCATCCCTTGTCCTGTCCTTTGGTTCCCCAGGGAAGATTTTTCAATAGATATGGCAACCTAGTTTAACAAAGAAAATCTGAGCCACCACCTTCTGGCACAGATAAGCAGTTTGTATTTGGTAATGCTTATAATCACGATGCTGATAGTTGTTACCTCCATAACATTAACTAAAGGTGACATCTATATAATATGCATACCTTACCTGATCAACTGGGACTATAAACTGTGACAAAACTATCACCACCCACCCGAGGACCCCTAGAAATGAGTCCCCACTACACACCTCAGACTCCAGGCCTCCCTGTCTATCTGCAGGTAAGCTCCGTGATGCCCATGTGTCTGTGATCTGCCAGGGAGCTGTTGGGATGCCAGCCATCATGCCACATGTTCTCGTGTGATGGCTTGCTTCCATCAGAGTCTCATCTATCCTACTTTTTAAACAGTTCTACCAGAGGAGAGCTTTTCCGTGGGTCTTCCTAAGCACAGTGTCCCAGGAAGAGCATACTCGGAACAGATGTTGAATATGCATTGAATCAATGAAAAGAATGAACAAAGGATGAGTGATTGGTCAAACAAGCTTCCCCCTGGCATTTTAGTTACAGATGTATGAGGGCTGATCCAGGAAAACCCTAGTCAGCGGAGACTTCAGTAGGCTCTGTTTATCACAGAACGTGTGGCTTGGCAAATGTAGTTGATCAGAAAACGCCCAAACATGTGCTACTGAGACGTAGAGATGAAATTTTGTTTTTTTAATAAAAATCAGCCTAGCCAGGGCATCTGGGGAGCCCCCAGCTTGTGAGATGAAGCCACAAAATAACTGCAAGAATAGCAGATGGGGTGGATTTAGTTCCACAAAAGCCCCAATCCATCCCACCAACCTCCTTACAGCACACACCATACCCAGTGCTGTTCCTTGTTTTCTGCCCCAGGCATTGGCCAGCTCAATGTGGGGACATGAAAAACAAACCAGCATTCTTGCTAAAGCCCTTGGACTTCCATCGCTTGTGGTTTCCACTCAGCCTGTTCGTAAAGGATTGCCGGCTTCCATTGCCTTGGTTGTTTCAATATCTAGTGAGTCCAACAAAAAGAGAAACCTCAAACCCTCACCAGCTGAAACTGAGAAAGGAATTCCTGTGCCTGAGCCCATGGGCTTGGGGCACAGGAGCCTCTGCTGTAAACCCCATGCTTCCATTGCAGCCTGGGTGGCCGCGGCAGGGGCCTTCGCTGCTCCTGCCTCTGCTTATTAGCCTGGAAAAAGGGAAGTGAGGTTTGCCATGCAGACCCTCTCCAAGGGAAGTGGTGTGATTTAATGAACTCTTGGAAAAGTAATCGCTTCTCACACCTGCAAGTGGTCCTTCGGGGTCCTTCTTACGCCTCAGGACTCCCCACATTCCTTCTAATAGCAAATAAACTCCACTGGAGCCTCCCTTGTGTGGATCTTAGGGACTAAGGGACTGTTCCATCAGAAAAGGAATTTCTCTTCTGCTTTTCTGATAGAACTAAGGATGAGACCTCTTTGCTGGATCGTTGCTCTCCCCAGTACATGGAAAATAGGTTTTTTCCAAAAGTACACTTCATTCATGTCAATCACGGATGACTTTTGCCAACACCATCACATGACGTAGGAACGAGGAAGCATTTTAATCTGAGCTCCTGGCCATTGCTTCCCAACAAGTGCTTTGGTTCACGTTGATAAGCCTTGACGCTCTAGACTCCTTTCTTTCCGCTTTGTCTGTGTTAGACACGGGGTGGCCAAAGAGCCAAAGGGTCTCTAATTTTACAAATGTGCTCTGAGAGTTGGATTTTATGATGGTTATTTTAGCCAAATCTAAGGCTAGAGAAGTCTGATTAAGTAAATGATGCAGAATCTTCTGTTTCGTAGAGTTTTTAATAACAAATATTTATGTGGGAAGTGAAAACAAATCAGGATAAAATCTGTACATACGGTATAACCTTAACGATACTTGTAAAAGAAAGGAAAGCATTAATACATTATGATGAGATTATAATTCATTCTCTTCTGTGCACTGTTTTGCATTTTTAAATTTTCCATAGTGAGCATGCATGACTTTATTTTAGAAATGTATTGTACAGGCCTGGCACGGTGGCTCACGCCTGTAATCCCAGCACTTTGGGAGGCTGAGGCGGGTGAACCATGAGGTCAGAAGATCGACACCATCCTGGCTAACACGGTGAAACCCCATGTCTACTATAAAAATGCAAAAAATTAGCTGGACATGGTGGCAGGCGCCTGTAGTCCCAGCTACTCAGGCTGAAGCAGGAGAATGGCGTGAACCTGGGAGGCGGAGCTTGCAGTGAGCCGAGATCGCACCACTGCACTCCAGCCTGGGTGACACAGCAAG
>NW_016803181.1:1590156-1594630 GCF_001698545.2 Rhinopithecus bieti
AAAAAAAAAAAAAAAAAAATTATATAATAGAAAAATACAAGCATTACTTTTTATCATTAATTTTTTAAGGGACTATGACAACAAGGAGTCAAAGAATTTGTCTCTAATATACCTTGAGTAGTGAGTATTTAAACCATCTTTAAAAAATACAAGAAAAAAATCATAATAAATTCAGATTTTTTTTTTAAGGAAAACATTCTTTTGCCACCTGAAACCCTCCCAAACTATTAACAGTTTAGGTTGTGACCTTTTTTCAGAAATTTACATGTGGGTACACAAATGACTTTTTGATTTTTAAAACTTTAATGGGATTATATCATATGTATTCTTGTGTAACTTTCTTTTCAACATCACTTAACATATCTTAGAAATTGAACTTGTCTCTCTATAGAAATGTGCCTCATTTACTTTTAACTGCCATATTATTGCATAGCATAGATGTGCCATTATGCGTTTATATGTTCCCTTACCAGTGCAAGTCACTAAGAGTTCCGAGTTTCTACCGCTGCATTCTTGAGCATACAAATTGTGTTCATGGATGTTCACTGTATCACCATTAATGTCTTTTATAGTGAACCTTTTATAGCTTCATGTACATATGAAAGTATTTCTGAAGGTTTCAGAAATAAAAAGCCTTAAATATCACATACATTTTAATTTTAGACTGGCGCTACTGAATTGTCCTACCAGAAAGATTAACTCTCCAATTAATATCATAAGCACATTATCTTACAAAAAAATTCTTCCCAGATTTAAAATGAAGACTTTCTCCCAGTGTCCTCCTGATTAGTCTGATCTGGAGATCATCAAGATGACAAAACCAAAGCAAACTCAGAAACCATCATCAAATGCATTATCTGACATTATTACTCAACCATTACCATTGATGTCAAGTCTCTTGAAACAGAACTCGGACCAGGAAAACAGAGTAGTTCTAGGAATGATTACACTCTTCGGTGATTGTTAACTTCTGAAAACTTCGAGTACAACAATCAGCACTTCAGTGCTACCAATCTTTAATATTTCATATTTCTTCAATGATTCAGAGGATAATTTTTACAATTCCTGAAAGGAAAATCTAGCTGCTTGTATTTCCTTATTGTATGTATTTTGGGTAAACGGACAGAATCTATCCCCCCAATGATTAAAAGCAGCTGGGTGATGCTGCAGACGGGTCATCACTGTGCCTAGAATAAAGCAGTCACAAGAAGGCTGGTAAATTCCCGCTAAGTGGGGAGCCATGCACTGGCTTCATCTTCCAGTGCCTCTCCATTAAGAAAGTGTAGCCTTTCTCTCTTATTCATGATCAAACTTCTTCAAAGTACCAGCAATGAACTTTGTGTACATTTCTTTACCTCCTGTTTACTTTTTAAATTGTTTAAAACTTATTTAACTGTGAGATAAACTTAATAAAATATCTAGCTACCTATCATCCAGAGTGAGCAAATTTTACTATTTTGTATCATTTGCTTCAGATAATTTTTAAAGAAATAAAACATTACTGTTGAATCCTTGAATTCCCAATCTACTCTTCTCCCTCTCTTCCCAGAAATAACTTCCACCCTGAGGCTGGTACGGTATCTTTCCTGTCCATGTTTTATACTTTCACAGCATATGTATATATCCACTTGCAGTAAGTAGCATCTTGCACATTTTTCAATTTACTTTAGTATCATGCTACAGATACTCTTCATCTTGACATTTTTTACTCAATTCTTTCCTAGTAACTGCTTTTTCAAGATTAATAGAAGTCGAGTTGATTATTTCACATTAACTGTTTTACTATATTCGAGTATGATAATACAAATAATCATTGGTCTATTGTTGATTCTTAATTGGCTTCCCTAATTTCTCTATTACCAATTTTGTAGGTTTGCTATTGCCATTTTGAAACTTTGTAGATTTGCAAATTGCTATTTTGAATGGAATCTCTCTCTCTATATATATATATAGCAATTTGAATATGTATGTTAGATGAATGTACTATTATAGTTTATTGACAGCCATAAATGTGTAGGAATGATATTAACTTCTCTGTGCTTATACCTTAGAAGTTCCCTTGGATTTTGTATATACAAGATTATGTCTTCAAACAACGAAATTGGTTCTTCCATAACCAATCTTTATACCTATTATTTTTCTCATTTTACTGCACTGTCTTGAATCTTTAGTCAAGTTTTTTTGTTTGAGACAGAAGCTCGCTCTGCCGCCCAGGTTGGAGTGCACTGGCACAACTCAGCTCACTGCACTCACGGGTTTCAAGCGATTCTCCTGTCTCAGCCTCCCGAGTAGCTGGGACTACCGGGCACGTACCACCACACCCAGCTAATTTTTGTATTTTTGGTAGAGACGGGGTTTCACCATGTTGACCAGGCTGGTCTCGAATTCCTAACCTCAGGTAATCCACCTGCCTTGGCCTCCCAAAGTGCTGGGACTACAAGCGTGAGCCACTGCACCCGGCTAGTGAAGTTTTAAATACAAGCACTGGTAACAAGAAATTGTTACACTCCTAACTTTAAAGAGAATGTGTCTATCGTTCAGTCATTAAATATGATCTTTGCTGGAGGTTTTTGGTTACTGATTCAAATTTTTTAAAGGATATAGGTTAAGATATAGCTTGTCTATGCCTTGAGTCAAGATTAATGTTATATTTTACTATGACATTGTACATACTGTCTACATTTTCAAATTGACATAAAGGGCAATTTTGTTTTTAATCTACATGCTATCTATAGTATATTCACTTTTCATTTTATGTTGTTTTCTCAATGTTTCCAGAAGGTTGTCTATTTTGTCATTCTTTTTAAGAATCTGCTTTGGTATACTTGTTTATCTTCTTTGCTGTTTCTTAGATTACTTTTCAATCAATTTCTGCTCCTACCACTTCAGGGAGGTTACTCTTAGCTCTTTTCTCCTAACGTTTTTGAATGAAACAGTGAACTCATTATTTTTCAATTATTCTTCCTAGTATATGCATTTAAAGCTTTCAGTGTTCTTCAATGTACCACTTTAGCTGAATGCCACAAATATTGTTATAAATTGTGTAATTTTTTTATAATTTGTTCTAAATATTTTATGATTTCCATTATGGCTTCCTCTATGACACATGAAACATTTGTGTGCTATTTAATTTTCAAATTTGAAAATCAGAGGAATATCATTGAGAAGGATATTGATTCTACAATATTTATCTTTTTTGTGGTCTAGTATGTGGTCAGTTTTGAAAAACAAAATTCCAACATATGCAGTATGGGTGCAGGATTCTCTTTGTTTCTGTTAGATCCTTTTGTGGCAGACATCTGTTCTTAAGAATGTAGTATCCCCTCTCCCCAGGTCCTTTCTGTCAGTCAGGGCTTTCTGACTATTTCTAGTCAATGTAATGTGAGTGGAAGGGTCATGTCCCTCCCAGGCTAAAGCAGTTGAAAAGCCATGCGTAAGTCTCCACTCCCTTTTGCCCTTCTGCCGTGAATGAAAAAGGCCACTTGTCCCAGATGATGGAGCAAAGGTAAGAAACCTCCATTAGCCTCTGTAGAGCCATAGCCCCAGACCCTTTTGGACAAAGTATGAGTGAGAAATAAAATCATGACTATTAAGTCATTGACATTTTAGAGTTAAGATGTGTCTGCACCATCACCTCTCCTAACTCATAAATATGGCTTATTAACTATGTTATTCAAGTTTTCCTTTTTCTTACCAATTTACCACTTCATATACTATTTTCAGAGAAAGGTATGTTAGAATTATTATACAGTCATGCATTGCTTAACAACAGGGTTATGCTCTGAGAAACGTGTCATTTGGCAATTTTGCCATTGTGTGAACATCACAGAGTAGACTTATACAATCCTAGATGGTGCTGTCTAGTACACACCTAGGCTATATGGTACAACCTATAGATCCTAGGCTACAAAACTGTATAGCACGTTATTCTATAGAATGCTGTAGGCAATAGTAACAGTAAGTATTTGTGTATCTAAACATAGAAAAGGTACCATAAAAATATGGTATAAAAGATTAAAATGTGCTCTTGTGTAGAGCACTTACCATTAATGAAGCTTATAGGACTGGAAGGTGCTCTGGGCCAGTGAGTGAGTGCTGAGTGAATGTGAGGGCCTAGGACATTACTGTCTGCCAATGTAGACTTTATCAACACTCTACACTTTAATAATAAATTAGCTTTAGCTTACTGTAACTTTTACTTTATAAACTTCTAAATTTTTTTACTTGACTCATAACCTTTACCTTAAAACAAACACACTGTATATTTTATGTCCTTTTGAGTTTTGTTTTTTTAAATTTTTTTAACTTTTTAAACTTTTTGTTAAAAACTAAAACACAAACAATTACATATATTAGCCTAGGTCTACATGGGGTCAGAATCTTCAGTATAATTGTCTTCTACTTCCATGTCTTGTTCCCCTAAAGACCTTTCAGAAGAAGGCATAGAGCTGTCGTCTGTGATAAAAATGGCGGG
>NW_016803181.1:1594893-1611301 GCF_001698545.2 Rhinopithecus bieti
AAAAAAAAAAAAAAAAAAAAAAAAAAAAAGCCTTCTGAGGATGTTTTATAGTTAACTCTTTTATATAAGTAAAAGGAATATACTCTAATGACAGAAGGTATAGTAAATACATAAAGTCATTTATTATTATCAAGTACTACGTACTATACATAATTTTGTGTCCTAGACTTTTATGACTGTCAGTGCAATAGTTTTGTTTATACCAGCATCACCACAAAGACATGAGTAATGTGTTGTGCTGCAACATTATGACAACTACAACGTCACTAGGTAAAAGACGTTTATCAGCTTTAATCTTATAGGACCACCATGGTGGTATAGGACCACCACATGACAGTCAGTCATTGACAGAAACATTGTTATATAGCACATGATTGTATTTATCAATTTCTCTCTGTACCGTAATTTTTGTCATTCTAGGAGTAACGTATGTTTGATGGATGTAAGATGCAATATAAAATCTTCCTAATAAATTTTTTGTATCATTATACAATGATACTGTATCACTAGTAATTTTTATCTTAAATATATTCTGTAACATTAATATGATGCTGATTAATATGGTTACCTGCATTTTCATTTTTATGCAACATCTTTTTTCATTATAAACATATACACATATGTACATGCAGATTCACATATATTAATACAGTTGGAATATATTTTCACCGACTCTGAAAATCTGTATTTTAATAGATGCCTTCAAGCTGTTTATATCGGTAAGAACTGATATTTTTATTTGTTTCTTGTTTAGTTTTTCTTTCATTGTATTTTATGTTTGTAGTACCATAGTTTCTTTTAACTTCTTTATACTCTTTTCCCAACTTACATCAGACTAATCAAGTTTTGTCTTTTCATCTTGATTACTTTTGAGAATTGCAGACATACACATACACACACACTCATTCTCCTTCTCCTGCTCAGTACTCTATGTGATTCTACTATCTGAAGATTAAGCCTTTCATAAATTTATAAAAATTCTTAAATATCTCTGATAGTCTTACCAACTACATTGAGAAATTGAGGCACTAAAGGCTCTAGACAAAAATCGAAGAATTAAACACACGGTTTCCTTATACTCAGCTTTCAAACAGTTGCCCAATGCTTCCAATTTTGCCCTTAAAGATTTCTAATTCTATTCCCTGCAGTCCATCCTCTCAATCACTGTCTTTGTTTAGACCCTCAGCGTCTCTTACCTAGAATGTAGGATTCTCTTAGCAGGCCTTCCTGTATCAAGGTGCCCCAGTCAACACACTGAGCCATAAAAGATAATGATAAATTGCTGTATTAAGCCAGTGAGTTTTAGGGTGGCACTATGGTCTGAATGTTTGTGTCCCCTCCAAAATTCTTACATTGAAACCTAATCTCCAAAGTGATGGTATTAAAAAGATGAGGTCTTTGGGAGATAATTGGGTCATGAGGGAGACCTCTCATGAATAATACTGGTATCCTTATCAAGATGCCCAAGGGAGCTTGTTTGCCCCTTCTGCCATGTGAGGACACAGAAAGAAGGTGTCATGTATGAGAAACAGGTCCTCACCTCACCAAATCAGATCGGCTGGCACCTTGATCTTGGCTTTCCCAGCCTCCACAACTATTAGCAATAAACTTCAGTTATTTATAAATTACCCAGTTTAAGATACTGTTATAGCAGCCAAATGGACTAAGGTAGTTTCTTATGCAGGAGTTGGTAACCAAAATACTATCGTATAATGAATACTCAATGATTAGTTGTACAACTAAAAAGGAAACTGACACTTCATAAGTTTCCGTGGGGGTAGCTTATATTCGAGTTTCCTGTAATTTAGAAATACAGTGTACCTCTAGGAAAAGTAATTCATTCACAAAGTCCATCTGTTGTAGATTGAATGTTTATGTCCCCTCAAAATTCATATGTTGAAACTTAATCACCAATGTGACAATATTTGGAAGTGGGGCAATTAGAACATGATTAGATCATACAGATAGAACCCTCATAAGTGGGATTAATGCCCTTATAAAGACCCCAGAGAGCTCCCTCGCTCCATCTACCACATGAAGACACAGTGAGAAGATGGCTATCAATGACCAGGAAGTGGGTCCTCACCAGACACCAAATCTGCCAGTGCCTTGATCTTGGACTTCCCAGCCTCCAGAACCATGAGAAATAAATTTATGTTGTGTATAAGCCACCCAGTCTTTATTATAGCAGCCTGAATGGACTAAGATACCATCTGAATAAAATACCCAGCTAAGCATGTTTGCTAGATAAATGAACAATTTATTTTTCAATTACTTCCTACCTGCATCATACTCCTTGAGGATGTTATTCTAGAAACCACATAAAAATCATATATATATGTTTTCCAAGTTGGAGAATTAGATGGATTTGACCCACCAAAGAGATCTGAACAGAATAACGTTGTAAAGTCGAGGCCAGTTTTTATTTACCTTCACTCTTTGGGGGTCAATCTAAAGCAGAAATGATGTTTCATGTTGGAGTTCTGATCAGCCAGATATCTCAGGCCAAGTGTCCGCTGAGAAGACCACAGAAGGGGAATGTCAGATTGGAAGTAAAATCAGATATTCTTAAATTACTCTTTATTCAGCTTCTCACTTTCCTAAGAATTGGGGAAATGCTCAGTATTACCTTTAGTAAGAATGACCTTGCCCACCCAAAAAAGGCAAATGGTTTAGAGAGAGGAGTCTTTTATCCACTTACGCCACATCAGTAAAACACGTGATTTTCACTGAGCCTTGAACAAAAGTGAGGTGGCATGAATGTGATGTTCCCCACATAACTGAAACAAAGGCTGGCCTGGATTTGGGGGTTGGGTGTGCTGAATATATTTTATTTTCTCCCTCAGATCCACTTTCCACCCTACCTGGAATGCACAGACTGACACATATGAGCACAATCAGGGGGTTCCTTTGATATCTGACTTCCCATTGTGTTCAGACAATGGAAGTCTCTAACGGGAGGTCAGAAGGCAGGACAGCAGAATCAGGGTATTGTTGCTCTAGCTCCATTCCTGTTGGTTGCCACCATTTGGCTGCCTTTCTCCACTGAAAAGCACAGCTCCTGTTGGGCAACCCTATCCATATACTTTTTGTTGTGTGTAGGCTTTAGAAACCAGTCCTTCCCTTGTCCCTTTAGACCTAGGGACTTCCCTCTTCCCTTTGATCCAGTTAGCCTCCTTACGGAGTACAGATTCCTGAGGACTGAGAATAATCTTATTCTTTTTCTTCCTATTTAGATCCCTATTAGGTAGGGACCTACCTCCATCCCTTGTTACTCCCCACTAAATCTTGCCTATATTGTCATTAAACTCTTCAAATAACCCATTCTGAGTGTGCTGGACTCTGCTACAGGTGGTTTATGCTGCAGTGCCATTCTGTCCCTACCACCCACGTCCCCATGCCAGATGTATTTTCTAAATGTGTGGTGAGAAGGGACAGGAAGGGGAGATAGGCGTCATTTCCTACCACAGTTTCAGGCATGAGTCTTCCAGTATGTCCTTCTTGGAGATTACATGGGCAGCTTACCCTGGGGCAGCCAGACCTCCCATCTTAGATAACAGACCCCAGTGTTTAGGCCTTCTGCCCATGTGGACTCTACAGATGTTACCATTTCTCTCCCCTGATGTTTGAGGACTGAATGAAGACTAGGCCCATCTCAATAAGGCAAACAAAAAACAAGGTCACTAATTCTGAAGCAGAGTAAAAAGACATAGACCTGAAACACAGAATTAAGGGAACTCAAGAAAAGCAGCACTTCAGAATAGGTAGAGGGGATGTGGGCTGGAAAAGTTCTGCAGCAATTTTCTTTAAACTGTTTCTAGGTTTATGTGGACATAGTGTGTTTAACGGGATCAAAGAGGCTGGACGATGTTTTCCCAGTATTTTCCCATTTCTTCCCTCTTACTAATCCAAGTGTCATCTCTCAAACCTGCCCTTAAGCAGTGGTTTTCATGCTGAACTGCAGGGTGCTCTGGGTTCCACAGAAGCACAGGGACTCTTTGTGGGTGAGGGGAAGGCTGAGCAGGTGGGGCTGTCCACTCAAGTTAGCTCTCTATTCATTTTCCAAGTTGGGTTCTACATTGCAATTCATTTTTTAAAGGCAAGAAGGCATTACTTTTTTTAAAAAAGAAAAATGAAAACCACTGCTCCTTCCTCTTCCCTTTGATCCAGTCAGCCTCCTTAGGGATTGCAGATTCCTAAGGACTGAGAATGATCTTATTATTCTTTTTCTTCCATTTAAGGGCTCTCACAACATTGATACGAAGCTGAAAAGTTACTCTGAAGCTGAGCATCTTAATGTTGAAGCCACGCTGGTCATCATCTCCTCCAACTTTCCAATTTGTTACGATATTCCTGACAGAGGGACAACCATCCTCTGAACACCAACAAGAACAGAGAGTTCTCTCTCTCAAGAGAGCAGCCCACCTCATCCAGCAGCTCTAATAACTAAAATGCCTGCAGCTACATAGGGGTGTGACTTGGGTCATTTGTCTTCTAGACATGCACAAAGTACATGGCCATGCTCCCAATATTTAAATTCAACCACTAAAGAGTAAGTTTCTTCTCCAGTCTAACATTTCCATCAAAGTCTTCACTGTGCTTATATGAATTCTTATTTATCTATGTTCTTTTTAAAAAGTAAAGCCCAAACTGGAATAATCTAGATGTGGTATGACCAAGAAAAGTAGAACTAACCTGGATACCACACCAGTGTTAGCAGAGCCCAAAATGTTATTACATTATTTTTAGCAGCCTCATCACACTGGGAGTTTATTTGTGGTTTGTGGTAAATAAACACCAAAGTCTGCTCTTAAGCTACATTTTTCTATCGTGTTCACAGCCACGGTTTTTTTTTCTAAATATAGGATTTTATATATACCCTATTCCATTTTATTCTACAGTTTCAGTCCATCACCATAGCTTGTTGGAATTTTGAAAAACTTTTAACTCCAATATACAACATAAACACGGTTATGTAGCATATCCATAATTTACGAATAAGAAAGTTAACTTACGGTGCTTTGCTTCAACTAGCATCTAAATCATGAACTTTCTAATCATTGCCATATTGTACCCATGCAACAAGTGAGTTCATGTATTAGAAAATAAGCAATATCCTCCATTTATTATTGAAGAGGAATGAATAAACAAACCCGCAATTTACATAGGAACATATTATATCCAAACATAACATCCAAATCAGGCTTCCCTTAAAGAAATAAAAGGTTAGGAACCTTCAGCCAATGAGCTCAACTGGCCATGGAGAATGGGCAAAGACAGGAGCAAAATGTTATTTCCAGGCCCTGGGAGCATCATAGCAGCAGATCAAACAGCGGAGAATCCTGCCCTGATCCTCTGTGATCCACTGAGACTGGGGAAAAAAACGTGAAGACTGCATCAAACCTAAGGAACTGGCCCTGGGTGGGTACAGGGAGAAGCACAGAGACTTGCCTTCAGGTAAAATGAAATGGTTGCATAAAACCAAAATTTCCATTGCTAATAACCAGAAAAATTTGATTTACTACAAAAAAAATCATGTATTACAAGGCACCTGTGATGGTTAATTTTATGTGCAATTTGACTGTGCTAAAGGATGCCCAGACAGCTAGCAAAACGTTATTTCTGGGTGTGTCTGTGAAAGTGTTTCTAGACGAGATTAGCATTTGAATCAGTAGATTGAGTGGAAAGGATTCCCCCTCACCAATGTGGGCAGGAGTCATCCAATCTGTTGAGGGACCTAACAGAACAAAAAGGCAAAGGAAGGGTGAATTAACTCGCTCTTCTTGATCTAAGATATCCAGTTTCTCCTGCTCTCAGACCTGGGTCTCAGGGCTTCGGACTCACTCTGGGACCTACACCAGTGGCCACCACCCTGCTCTCTCCTCTCCCCTCTGATCTCAGGCCTTCAGACTCAGACTGGGAATTACACAGTCAGCACCTCTGCTTTTCCAGCTTGAAGTTGACACATCATAGGATTTCTTGGGACTTCCATAATTGGGTGAGTCCATTTCCATAATAAACCTCTCTCTATGTATCTATATTTTTCTCTAGAGACAGAATATACACATATTTGTATCTTATATACATGTATTAAAAATATATATAATTATATAATACATTGTGTAACATATATAAAATATTTTATATATAATACACCTGTAAAATATAACTGTGTATATATAAAAATATGTATGTATATATGTATATAAAAAATATCTATGTGTGAAGATACATATATACACACACACCTCCTATTGGTTCTGTTTCTTTGGAGTACTCTAATACAGCACCAAAGAGCTATGAAACAGTGAGGACCACAAGGCTTAAAAGAAAAAATAAAGGGAAACTCTAGGTTCTGGTATTTAAGTTTTGAAATATCACTTAGATACAGAGCCCCATTTACTTTCTGACCTTATTGTAGACACTAAAGATACATCAGCAAACAGAACAAAGGCCCATTTTTATAGTGCCTACATTCCAGGGCAGTGGGGGACAGACAAAGATATGATATGGCAGGCAGCATAAGATATTTGTAGAAAAGAGGTAGCAGGGTAAGTGGGGGAGGGAATGATTGAGGTATGGGTTGGAGAGTGGGTAATGCAATTTTTTATGGCCAGGAAGACCCCTTAAATAAGGTGATAATTTTGAGTTCCTGAAGGAAATGATAACCTCTAATGCCCTGGTAGCCCTACATTTTGTGTTTAAAGAAAAAAATAGGCAGAAAAAAAGTAGATTATGTATAAGAGATAAAAGAGGAAGAGGGGAATACGGGAAGCTTGATTAGATGTGCATCTCCAGATGTTTTCCCTCCTTAAATGGGTTTCCTTGTACATATATGACTAAAGGGACTTTATAGGGATGGTGGGGAAGAAAGATAGAGATACACAGTATCTGTGCCTCTGCAACTTACATTAGTTCATCAGTAAGTTGACTCTAACCTAAGTTCCTTTATCCTTTGATCTGACTTAAAGTAAAAAGACCTCAAAACTGGCTATGAAAATTTGCAGAATTCCAGACTTACAGGCAAAGAAAATTACATGACAGCAACCTCCTCCACTCCCACCCTGGCTCTGGCCCAGTTCTAAGACCCACCATGTGCAAGCCTGGCCCCATCTCCACACCAGTCAATCCCTCAGAAACTTGGCCTCAGCCAACTGTGGCTCCAGCCACTCCATGTTTGGTTTTTCTAAGAGGTGTTTGGTAAAGGCAAATTACCCACTTCCAAAGCCAGAATACAGTGCTGTAGGTCACCCTCTTCTAATAAACCATTTGATCATGTTCACCTAATGGCAAAAGTTTTTGCAAAGCCTTCTCTACTTATGTTTCTTCCCAGGAATAAAACAAGTGTGTAAATGCTATTGCTGTGCTCTTACAAAGCTACAATTTTTCACCTTCCTTCTCAATTGTTGTCAATTCAATCTGTCAAGAATGCTGTGCCTAAAAGTTTGCTACCTGGTCAAGGAGATAACCCAACAGGAATAAAACCATTTTAGGGGAGTGCGTGTAAGGCCATAGGAGCTCAATGTGAAGGTCATCCATGTGGGCTGAAATAACCAGTGGGTGCTTCATAATGGGGATAATACAGGATTTAGAGCATGAAAGACGAAATGTGGCTGAATGAGGTTATTTTCATCAGAAAAAAAACTTACACATACAGGTAGGGAAGTATTTGTGGCATGTGCGGGGGTAAGGAGACTGGCCTCCCTGGATCCCTGAGTTTTGCTTTGATGGAAACCCAGGTAGTATGTCTGGAAACCCCACCCAAGGATCTCTCTGCCTCACAGAGAACTTTCCTTGTGGAGAAAATAACTCATGTGGCCCTCTGCCCATCACTGCCATCATCATAAAGCAATCAAAGACAGAAACTAAGAGAAAACAGCTCATTTCCTTATCCTTTGCAGAAAGCACGAGTTTTCCAAGGGCAATTTTGTAAATTAAGAATTTTCCTGCGTGAAGGGGTAGGCAAGTTTTGTTAATAAACAAAAGGCCTCTAAGTTGAAGGAAATAATCACATAGTCATGCACTTAAAGAGGTCATATCCAATTCCACAGTGTTCTGTGGCATCCTTCATGGATCGGAATGGAAAAGCAGAGTTCTTCTAACGGCCACAGCCACAAGTTACCTGTCTCCAATGAAAATGGCCCTAAACTGCCAAGAACCTAAGCCAAGAAAGACCATAAATGGTGCTTTTCTCTTTCAAGGTGATGCAGTATGTACAAAGCCTTTCTGTCTGAGATTTGTGAAGCTGCTTGTGCATGAGTTGGATTGTGAATTTGACTGGCAGCCAATTATAAGCCAGCAGTGCTGAAAACCCGTTCTATATATATGTACATGCCAACATGTATGCATGGCATCACTGTGGACAAAGCTGGTAATCAAGAGCATCCTGTTCGAGGACAACTGCATATAGAAGACTGAGCTCCAATACCACCTCCGTCCAAGACTGTTCCAAAGAAAGTTCTCAACATACATTATCATGAGTATGAGACAGTCTCTATTTGTGCAGCCTGAAGTTTTCTCTTCCCCATAGGTACAGAGAAGTCTTCTATGATTAAATATAGTGAATTCCAAGGTTCTCACAGTCTTAGATTCATTTTTCCTTCATGAAGAAAGAAAGACGAGCAAACAAAAGGGGCAAATCTCCAGAGGCTCTTCCAATCTAGCCCCACCCTACAAAAGAAGGAACGGCATATGCCTCTCACTGTTCCTCTGTCTCAAAAATACAAACATTCCCTTTTATGTTTCTCTAAACCTCTATGTCACTACTTCCTAAAGTACATCCTCCTCAGCAAACTAGTCAAATCACACTTCCCAAGACGTGCTAGAGCATTCTGGCCTCTGTACCTTTATGCCTAGCATTCTCTCTGCCCTGGAGTTTCCTTTCCTATTCCCTCTGGTAATCTAAATCAAATTTATCTCAAATGGCTCTTCCAGAGAAACTTCCCCAATCACTGCAGTCTAATTGAAAGGTTCCCATCCCTTAGCTGCCACAGCTTCATTGAGCAGTGTTAAGTAGTACCTTTTCACACCATGTGTGACATGCTGCCTTGTGCGGTCATGAGTCTGAGTCAACTCCCTAACCCAAAGCTTCTAGAGAGCATGGATCATTTCTAATTCACTTTTTAAACCCTAAAATCCAAATTTGTGTTTCATCTTTAGATACATACCTATTGGGTCTCCCAGTCAATGTAGATACAATTTAAGGGGCAAGTTATTTGGTGTTTGGAGGATTAATTAATGAAATAAAGTATAATGACAATAAGACTGTCCCAGACAGCAAGAAAACTAAACTTTATGCACGCAAATATTTTCTATTTAGTTTGTGATTTAGAGCCAGTGCACGGAACCCCTGAAACCTAGAAGGATTCTGCCCACGGCTGACGTGGTAGTAGATGCACGTTGGGAAAGAGGAGAAGAAAGCATATTCCCAGTTGGGGTGAGGGATGAGGCCATCACAGGCTACTGTGGGAGTGGCCAGCCTGGACGCTGATCCAGCTTCTGTCCAGGTCTAGCCTCACACCACTGAGAAGTCTTTGGTCATCATGAGGAAGAGAGGAGCTATCATCTGCTTCAATCTCAACTTCTTTTCTTGCAGCCCCTGCTAATCCTCTTCTAGGTAACTCTTGCTGTTCACTCATGACATCTACACTCAATCTGATCCCTTCCTTGTTTGGGGGTCTTTACATGGTAGCAACTTGAAATTACTTTTTATATTGAGATATAATTCACACGGCATGAAATTCATCCTTTTCAAAAGGTAGGAGTTGGTAGCTTTTAGTATATCCATGAAGTTGTGGGACCATTACCATTATTTCCAGAACATTTTTGTCACCCCAAAAAGAAATGCCAGATCCCTAAGTAGTCATAATCTATCATCCTCTTCCCCCAACTTCCTGAAAATCACTAATCTACTTTGTCTCTGCTGATTTGCCTGATCTGGAAATTCCATTTAAATGAAATCATACAATATGTGGCCTTTTGTGTCCGCTTCTTTCACCTAGCATCATGTTCTAAGGTATATCTACCTAGTGACATTGCCTTTTATTGATGAATAATATTCCATTGTATGAATAGACCACATTTTGTTTATCCATTTGCCAGTTGGACATTCGGGTGGTGTCACTTTTTGGCTATTATGAATAATGGTCCTATGAAAATTCAGGTGTAAGTTTTGGGGTACATATGTTCTAAATTCTCTTGGGTACACACTAGAAACGGAATTGCTGGGTCATATAGAAACTAGGCAGCAAAGCCAGGAAGACTGCACCCCTGCCTACCACTCTGGAGGGAGAATCTGAGCTTCTCATTTCACACAGAACCTCAGGCAAGGATATTTCACTAGCACAAAATCATCTATGAAAACAGGTCATTAGCAGAGGGTCTCTCAGGTCATTACAAAGACCGATCATTAATAAATATGTTAACCATTCATGCATGCATATGTTTGCTGCAGCACTATTCACAATAGCAAGGATATGGAATGAATCTAAATGCCCTTCAATGGTAGACCAGATAAAGAAAATGTACATATATACCATGGAATACTGTGGAACCATAAAAAAGCACAAGATCATGTCCTTCGCAGGCACATGGATGGAGCTGGAGGCTGTTATCTTTGGGACACTAACAAAGGAACAGAAAACTAAACACTGTGGCCAGGCGCAGTGGCTCAAGCCTGTAATCCCAGCACTTTGGGAGGCCGAGACAGGCGGATCACGAGGTCAGGAGATCGAGACCATCCTGGCTAACACAGTGAAACCCCGTCTCCACTAAAAAATACAAAAAAACTAGCCGGCCGAGGTGGCGGGCACCTGTAGTCCCAGCTACTCGGGAGGCTGAGGCAGGAGAATGGCGTAAACCCGGGAGGCGGAGCTTGCAGTGAGCTGAGATCCGGCCACTGCACTCCAGCCTGGGCGACAGAGGGAGACTTCATCTCAAAAAAAAAAAAAGAAAACTAAACACTGTATGTTCTCATTTATAAGTGGGAGCTAAATGACAAGAACACATGGACACATAAAGGAGAACAAGACACACTGGGGCCTACTGGAGAATGGAGGGTGGGAGGAGGGAAAAGATGATAATGATCAGGGAAAATAAGTCGGGTTACCCTCGTGACAGAAGTTTACCTAGTAACAAACCTGCACATGTACCCCTGAACTTAAAGTTAAAAAAAAAAAAAAAAAAAAAAAAAAAAAAAAAAAAAAAAAAAAAAAAAAAAAAAAAAAAGAGAATAAAGCAGTTTAAAACACTAAGAGAACACCTTACATATCCATATCATAAGCTGCCTTTTGTCAGAGAGTTCCAAGACTCAAACTGTACCAAAGCAGCTCCTGTTCTGAACATACTAGTACACAAGGCATCAAACCATTCCTCTGCTATATTATTAAACACCAATTACGTATCAGGCTATGCAGTGGTAAAAAGCACTCTGTGCTATGCAGTGGTAAAAAGCATCACAATGTTGGTAACATTTCAGTGAGGGAAGACAATGCAGAAACAAAGATAAATATCACAGGTAACTCTGGGTGTCCGTCTCAAACATCACAGGTGTTATGTCAAGAGTCAGTCAAGGTGGTGAAGACTGGCAACCAAAGTTATGTCTTTGTTGAAGAGAAAATAAGCACATGTAACTCTGTCAAGGGCCATAGAGCCTTTAATCACGGGAGTAGGAAAACTGAGAAGTAAATTAATTGAGGAAAAAGTAAATGGCAGGTGGAACAGCTTGCAGGTGGAACTGAATTCAACCAGGCCCTTGTGCACCTTTCTGCCCCTCACAATCCCAGTTTCCACCCATTCTCATCTTGCTCCTGACCATACCTCAGTTAAAATTGCTGCCAGTCCCCAGAGTGAAACCGTGGAGACTTCTTGGCTCCCATACTCTTCCCAGCCAACCACCCATCCAGGAGCCCAGATAGCTTAGCTCTACTCATTCCTCTTTGGACCGGTCCTGGGTGAGGACTCTGACAGTACAGGGGTGATTTCATGGACAGTGGGCCACATGGGACTAACCCTGTTTGATAGCTCACTTTTTGCCCCGTGGAGACCCAAAGCTTTTTACCAGGTAGGCTATACTAATTGGGACCTATAGGAGCAGAACTGGGCTTTCAACCATCAGCAGGGGTTGCCTTGACCTTGAACTTCAGACATGCCCACCCAAATAACCAGAGCCAAGAGTTGGTTATGCACACCCTCACTAGCAAGCACAAAACTGAGCTTGAGGCTTTCTTTCACTATTCAGCACAATTCTCTTTACCTCTTACTTCACTTCCACATGTAACTGTATTGTCTACCCTTATTCAGACCCCATTGGATTACTTCTTGTTTCCGGGCCTTTGAAATTGACATCAGGTTTTGGCATCCTAGAGATTAACTTTGTCTCTTTCTCTTCCTCCTTCAGACTCAACACAACACAGCTCCAGCCCTGGAGAGCTCATTCTAGAATGGCCTAGCCCCCAGCCATGATCCAGGATGGGCTTTCCAGGTTATCACAAGAAAGTGGTGATGGGAGGCAGGAAGCTGATTCTACTCCAGTTGTCTTCCTCTGACACTCAAGTCAAGGGCCAGGCCTACCTAGATTGTGACTTCATGGTGTGGACCTTAAAGCCAGGCTTCCCAGAAACAGCATCTCCAGCTGCATCCTCAAGCTCCTCATCAGTAATTAGATCTAGGAGCTCTTTTGCCCCATTGGTCCAGGTAAGGTCACCCATGGGGAAATCAAATAGCTTAGGTAAACTCCAAACTCTACACAGCAGCTCTGCTTCCTCTTGCTCTCCATGGCCATATCGCAGACTATCCAGGCCCCAGCCCATTTCCCACAACCCCATTCTGCATGTCAAGTCCTGAGTCGTGAACAAGCTCCTCAGCTGGTCGTGATCTACTACCCTATAGAGAACTACTGTGATTAAAGGAATATAGAAAGATCTGAAAACAACCCCCAAAAATTACATGGTTTTCTGTTACAATGAGAAGCTGTCCATCACTTATATAGGCTTACATATCCTGTTTCAGCTTATATTTTTTGAATGATTCCTCTCAATAATCCATTTTGAGGATAAAAGAAGTTCCCGGGAATCCACACTGCTATTCTTGTACCTTAAGTGATTTTGGTCCGAGTTATAAGACCTTGATTTCAGGCCAGCTTTTCAAATTGCAAAGCTACTCAAAAGAAAATGGTGAATGTCTAGGGAGACGAGGCCTGTGACAGGGACTTTTGACTCAACTATAATAAGGAAAGGAGTAGAGGGCTCTGTTTTTCTTCACAAGTCCTTAAGTTGAAGGCCTCATCAACACAAAGTGCTTCATGGGGTCTCGTGCAGAACTTTCCAAAACAGAGCAATTTCCAGAGTGAGAAACATGTGAGTTGTTTTGGAAAATGAGGATCTCTGGTCATCATCAGTTTGTAATTGTTAAAATTTTATGATTGAGGTTTAAAGGAAGGTTTTTGGTAACAAATTTCACAAATCAAAACAATGACAAAATTATTCCAAATTTGTGACTCTGTATGACAAATAGGAAATGTTTGTTCTTTGACAGAAATTCTTTTCATGCTCTTCTTCCAAAGAAAAGTCTGGATGCTCTTTGATAAATTTATTTTGCTTTTTAAAGAAAAGAAAAGAATATGGTCTGGAAGGCACTCTCCAAAGCAGATGCCTGGTGGTTGGATTGTTACCTGTTTATACCAACAGGCATCTCACAGTGCCAGCAAGACATGCACCTCATCCCAGCCAACCCCCTGGGATATCAGAATGGGCCATGCAAGCATTAGGTGCAGAAAAAGATGGAGCAGGCCCCATAATGAGGTCACTTCACACCTATGAGTAAGCCTCCCGTAAGGACCACCCATCTTCTATGCCCACTCCCTCCCTGCTTGCCCACCCACCTAAACTGTCAGAATGCAGCAACCATTTTACAGCACTTTTCTATTCTTAACGCACTTCAAATTTTTTCTGCCCAATGAATATCTGGTTTGTGGATTATTTTGCCCCAGACATATCCATTTGCATTTTTCCATGATGATTCGCATTTTGTCCCTGCCTTTCCCATTTTTCTAATTCCTTTAGGTTACTCTTTTGCTTCTGCTGGTGTTTGCCACATTTCCCCATTCAGAATCATCTGTGAATTTCATCTTCAAGCCCTTTCTCTCTAAGGTCTTTAATTAAGACAGGTCTGAGTTGCTACTACAGGCCAGCTTCCCTACTCACTCTGAGACCACCCTCCTGAACTAGCCCAGTGTCCTGAAGTCTGTTTACTTTCACCCAGAACATTTTTCCATCCACATGATGAAACAGGCAGCCAAGATGATCTGCCTTCATTTATGCCACTTTTCAGGACACTTTGTTAACTGCCAAACTTCAGAATTCATGGATGGAACATTTGTTCCTGTCTGTTTTTACGTTGGCATTACAAACAAAAGGGTTTGCTTTTGTGTCAAGGGCTGTACAGGACATTTTTGTCAATTTAATATGTGTAACATGGACATACAGTCCTCCTCTCCCCATCGTGTGGGCTACTGCATTCCCTTCTATGCCCCCAAATTGTTCAGAAAGCTCTCTCCTTTCCATTGCGGTACAGGACAAACAATCTTCCCTTCAAGATACTCCCCAGGGAACCAAAGCCAAATCCTTCCAACATGATTGGAAATGGGTCTGCAATGAGAATTCAGGGTCTCAGTGGCAAATTAGATTTTTAAATTCTATTTGAGTCTAAGGGAAATACTAGAAGGGTTCTTCTGGCTTCTGACACTATCTCTGTGGGTTTGGCCAATTGTTTAACCTCCCTGAGCCAATTTTCTCAGTCATGAGAAAGATTTGAACTAGACAGTATCTAAGGCCACTTCCAGCTATAGATGTATGATTCTATCTGAAGAATGGCACAGAGTACGGAAAAGAGTGTTTCCCTCCCAACAGATATTCTCACTGCAGAGGAAATGACCATAGGGCTGAGACTGGGGCCCTTTCAGAATTGAAGAGCTCTCTTTAACATCTCCAAGAGCTGTTCCATTCATTTTTACTATGGCATTTTTTTTAGTACAGTCTCGCTCTGTCGCCCAGGCTGGAGTGCAGTGGTGCAAGCTCGGCTCACTGCAAGCTCCGCCTCCCGGTTCACGTCATTCTCCTGCCTCAGCCTCCCGAGTAGCTGGGACTACAGGCACCCGTCACCATGCCTGGCTAACTTGTATTTTTGGTAGATACGGGGTTTCACCATGTTAGCCAGGATGGTCTCCATCTCTTGACCTCATGATCCGCCCACCTCGGCCTCCCAAAGCGCTGGGATTACAGGCATGAGCCACCGTACCCAGCCATGGCTTTTTAAATAGTATTGTGAAGATAGGCTCAAAAATCAGCCCCCCCAAAACTGTGAAGTCTACAGTCTGTCTCTGTTCTTTGTACACTAGCTTTTAAAATGGCTTGTTCATCTTGTACCAACACTTCTCCTCTTCGGGGTTCTATCCTATCACCCGTTTTAAGCACTTCAAGTCAGGTGCTCATAAGTGACACAAAATGTCATTCCCAAAGGTACTTTCATTAATCCGATGGCTCAGAGAAGGACTCCTCTAAGGTAAAACGTTATCCATTCGTTCTTAAAATATTGAGCACCTACTAAATGCACATTGATAAAAATAGGGTACACAAAGTCAAAGGGACATAGTTTCTACTCTCAAAGAGTTTGCAGTTTCACAGGGGGAGTCAGACAAGTGAACAGACAAGTCAACATATTTACAAGAGTGGCTTGTACAAGTTCAAAATGGGATGACCACATGATTTACAGTACAAAGCAGTACATTTTTACAGTCAACAGGTACAATATTAACCAACGTGCCCATAAAAAATGCACAAACCAAGTCCATCATAGGCAAACCAGCATATATGGTCATCCTTGCTAAAGAGAAAATTTATTAGGCCTCCTTATGTCCCCATTGAGACTAGGCCACACATTACTCAGGTAAGACCTAATCCCAGAGAATTAAGGGATGCCTGACACAGAAGTAGCAGCAGTTTGCATTCCTTTTTCAAATGACTGGTGATGATTTTTTGATAAACCATGCTACTTATCTGTTTCTCTCTCTCTTTCTTTACTAATAGCTCCCCAGTAGAGGTAGTCATCAGTAGAGTCCTAACATAACAAAAGCACCAGATTTCTAGGTGTGTATTCTATGAGGGAATAACTTGCTTGGTCCCTTATGAGGCTTCTGCTCCTGGGGATCTGTTGGTTTGGGCTCGCTTCTGTTATCTTCAGTGAGCTTAACTATGAAACACTGCCCGTGAAGTTAATCCCAGGGGCCTGGATTATGGGTGTTAATTATCCCTTTTTCTAGATCTTCCATGGTAGCTCCAACATTACAATGAATTCAATACCCTCTCGTAATTGTATAAATTTTCAGTGCAAAAAAAAAAAAAAAAAAAAAAAA
>NW_016803181.1:1611534-1690873 GCF_001698545.2 Rhinopithecus bieti
AAAAAAAAAAAAAAAAAAAAAAAAAAAATTGCTTTTCTGCACCATTAGCCCCAGTCCAAGGCTTTTCTACCAGGAAGTCAAGTTCAGGAATTTAAGAAAAAAAAGAAAACCTATTGGCTAAATATATATTTGTAATCAGGGTGCTCGCTCCCCACACTCTATTGCTCAAGATGCTGAATCTCTCACAAGAGTTTATTCCTTTGCCTTATCACTCAACATTCTATTATAAAAATTAGTGTCCTCTAGCACTCCCTGAAAATTTCTCCCCAAAATAACTGCAGCCTAGAGACTTGGGTGGGCCCAAGTAGGCCAAGTCATCTACCAGGCAGAGCTCTCCACACAAGGGCCAACTTCAATCTTCCATCTAGAGGATTAGCCAGACCTGCAGAACGAAACAGAGCACTGTGGCCCGTGACCTACGTCCCTCCACAGTTACATCATCCAGGAAATTCACAGTGTGGGCCTCATCTTGGCTCTTCAGTATCGCACACCACAAACATAAGAACCACATCAACATAGTGCTTAGCTAGCAAATAACCCCACAACTTAATCAAATAAGTGCCTAATTAGAACTCATCCTCCACCATGAATAACTGGTAAGATTCAAACTTAAAAAGCCAATAAATACATGAAAACATCAAGAAAATATTATTTCATACACATCAAATCGGAAAAAAATTAAGTCTTCCAACATACAAGCTGGCAAGGATGTAGGAAAACAAGATGTCATATGGTAATGATGACAGTATAAATACCTACCAGCAGTTTGGAAAGCAATTTCACATTATCTGGAAAAGTTGAAAATAAATATATCCTTCCACTAAGTAGTTTTGCTTCCAGGTAAATTACCCTAGAGAAACACACACACGTGCCCAAATAGACTTCTGCACAGTTGGTTGTCGCAATGTTATTTACAATAGTAAATTGTAAGTTACCCAAATGCCATCAATAGAGAATGGATAAACTGGCATAAGTTCATGTAACGGAATACTAGGTCACTGTTAAAGTGAATAAATGAGTAATTACATAGGTGGTAATGTGGATGAAATTGAAAAATACAAAGTTGAGCAAAATAAGAAAACTTATAGTATGTTCATTTTTAAAACTCAATACTGGCCAGGCACGGTGGCTCACACCTGTAACCCTAGCACTTTGGGAAGCCAAGGTGGGCAGATCACTTGAGGTCGGCAGTCTAAGACCAGCCTGGCCAACCTGGTGAAACCCCATCTCTACTAAATACAAAAATTAGCTGGGAGTGGTGACGCACACCTGTAATCTCAGCTACTCGGAGGCTGAGGCAGGAAAACTTCTGGAACCCGGGAGGCAGAGGTTGCAGTAAGCAGAGATCACACCACTGCACTCTAGCCTGGGTGACAGAGCAAGACTCTGTCTAAAAATAAAAAATAAAAAAATAAAAAACTCAGTGCTATAGAGAGAATACATCCATGTCTAAGTATAACAATCTATGTAAAAAGAATACTAATTTAAAGATAGTGGTTATTGCTAGGGAGGGAGGAAATGAATTATCTATAATATTTTTTAAAGAAAGATCAAAAAATAATGAAATATTAATATCTGTTAAACCTGGATAGTAGATGCATAAATACTTATAATTTTGTTTTGTGTGCAATTAACATTTTGTAGCTTAAGCAAAACTTATTTCTGAAAAAAACTATCAAGTATTAACTAAACAGATAATTCTATAGGTGAGTAAATCAATACATGATTGAGCACCCTGAATACTGAGGCATGTTACACAAACAACAGAACACATTGCAGCTTCAAACACCATTAGCAAGTATCAAATCTTACGCTACATTTGACGTGAGGAAACTAAGACACCAAGATATTAAGTGACTTCACACAAATAGCCAGAACTGGAACCCAGAACTCATAACCTGCAGTCAGGACTCTTCTACCATGCCTCGGGTATATATCATCACCACCTTCATTAGAAATAGATGCAAAGAATTGTACACATTAGAAGTGGTATGGAGAACCAAGAGTTAGGACTGTCCTCAATCGAGATTCATTCCCGGAAGGTTCTCTCGATGTAAAAATAATATGTATAAACTGTCTGAGAAAACTATATAGCAGCTAACTTATACCACAGCCTCACCCCAAACCCAGAATAACTTCTTCCAGTTGTCAATTATGGACAAACACCATGAAAGAAAAAAGTATCCCAAGGAATTGTTGACTAGAGCCCTGCTTATGACCTGGTTGGCAGAAGATCCCCTCCTCATCCTTCTGCAGGACCCTAGCAGGTCAATGCCACCCAATGCCTCTTAAAGCTCATGCATCCTGATCCCCTGGGCAACCTCTAGATGCCCTGATGCAGATAATTCACTGGCAGCATCTGAAGAGAGCGAGCTTTCCCATTTATTTCTGTCATCTTCTCCCTATCTATGTTAGCCATAGTTTCATTTATAAAGCATGTATTATCTGAATTGAAGACTGGGTTTTCCAAGTCCTTTCCAGCCCCTGGGCTTTAACATAATTAACAATAGCTAATTTTATTGAATGCTCAATAGACAATGTTCTATATACTTTGATTATTAACTCATGTAATCCCCACAAAACCCGTGAGGTAGAGAATATAATTGTCATCATTTTAAAGACAAGAAATTACAAGCAGAGACAGACGTAAAAACATTTCCCAGGGTCACACAGCTAATAAAGTGTTGGAAGAGGATTGAAACCTAGGTTATCTGGTTCCCGAGCCTCAACCATCACACACTACACCAAACTCACGTTATTCTTTGAGTACTTCCTCGTTTTTGGAAAACAATTAGAAAAATGGAGACAATATCTTATTAGTTCACTACCTTTGATTCAGCTACTGCGGAAGTCACAACGGCGGAGAGAGGGGCAAGAAAAGCAACATAGCCCAGGCTCCGGAGCCTATGCCTGCAGATGCAGCATCAAACGAACCACCTGTCCCTCTTCATGGTGACTTTGTAATTGTGAAGGGACCTGGGTCTGTCTTGCTCACCGTATTTCCTCACTACTTAATAAAGGATCAGGCACAGGTGTAGTAAATATTTGTCAAGTGAATCAAAAAGGGACAAAGTAATGTTCTACACAAGAAAGGAACATGCTGATGTGTCCAGAGTTGGTTCCTTCCCGTGAGTTCGTGGTCTTGCTGACTTCAAGAATGAAGCTGTGAACCTTCACAGTGAGTGTGACAGTTCTTAAAGGTGGCATGGACCCTAAGAGTGAGCAGCAGCAAGATTTATTGCTAAGAACCAGAGCGAAAGAACGCTTCTTCCACAGGATGGAAGGAGATCCCAGCAGGTTGCTGCTGCTGGCTGTAGGGGGGGAGGGGCGGCTTTTACTCCCTTATTTGTCCCCTCCCATATTCCATTTCTGTTCTATCAGAGGGCCCCTTTTTCAATCCTCCCTGTAATTGGCTACTTTTAGACTCGCACCAATTGGTGCACTTTGTAATCCTCTTACTAGCTAGAGTGCTGATTGGTGCATTTTACAATCCTCTTGTAAGACAGAAAATTCTCCAAGCCCCCACTCAACCCAGGAAGTCGAGCTGGGTTCATCTCTCATTGATACTATAGAAAATTAAGGAATGGGGGTAGCCCCCAGAAGTATTTCCAAGGTCTCAAGGGTGTGCTTGAGATGAGGCTGAGAGTGACCTTTGATTCATCCCAAAAAAAGATATGTTTCCATTCCTGAGAGTTCCTCTGGTGGAACTTAAATCTAACATCTGCTAGGAAAGGTCAGTTAAGTAGATATTCAGAAAATCAACTGTTCAACCATCATTCTGTGCCATGAGATCTTGAGGATCCTCATGCATCTCACCAGGTCTTTGCCTTTCAACATCAAAGAAAATTAAAGGCCTGGCTTGGTGGCTCATGCCTATAATCCCAGCACTTTGGGAGGCCAAGATGGGCTGATCACCTGAGGTCAGGAATTCGAGACCAGGCTGACCAACATGGAGAAACCCCATCCCTACTAAAACTACAAAGTTAGCCAGACATTGTGGTGCATGCCTGTAATCCCAGCTACTCGGGAGGCTGAGGCAGGACAATCACTTGAACCTGGGAGGCGGAGGTTGTGATGCACCGAGATCACACCATTGCACTCCAGCCTGGGCAACAAGAGTGAAGCTCTTAAAAAACAAACAAACAAAAAAAACATACACACAAAACCAATGACAACCAGAAGTGGTGGTGCATGCCTGTGGTCCCAGCTACTCAGGAAACTGAGGCAGGAGAATCTGAGTCCGGGAAGTTGAGGCTGCAGTGAGCCAAGATCCTGCCACCACATTCCAGCCTGGGTGACAGAGATTTGGTCAAAAAAAAAAAAAAAAAAAGACAGAACTAAAAATGGCAGTCAACGTCGATCCCATTAGTCGTGTGAGCCTGTACCAATAAATATTACAAAGCTGGCCTTTAGCAGAGACAAGGATGGCTGCATACATCTCTCAGCCTTGATTGAGATTCAGGTCTTCTCTGCCACATTCTAGAACTTTTATAGTTGCTGTATTTGTGCTTTATAAAGGAATTTATGGCTGAAGAACTTCCAAAAATTTCCTGTGACCCACTTCTACACAGCTGTCTTTGTCACTCTCAGAAGGCATGGGTCCTGATGCTGGTTAGTGATCTCAGCAGCCAGGTCTCTAAGGAAATTCCAGGTTACCCACAAGCATTTCAAGAGTCTTGGAAATTCTCTAATGAACTAACCCAAACATGCAGGGGCACAGTTTTAACAGGGCCAGATAGGCCCCCAGGGCATGGAGGTATTTATTTCACTGGGCCCCTGTGTTTGCAGGGGGTCGGCACGGTAACCTCATGAAGTTTGGGGGCCCTTCGTTGGTGTCCAGCAGCTTTCTCTAAAGGAGAACTGTGTTTGCTTGGTGCTCTCCCATCCTTCGAGGCCTCCAGAAAGCCTTTTTGATTGCTGTTTCGGAGCACACTTCAGAGAGCAAAAGCCAGCAAAAATCTCTTAGATCTTCTGGCCACAAGTCCTATATTCCCCGTCCCCAGCCTGAATGCAAAGCTGAGAGGAGGGGGTCTGCAGGGGAGGAGAGCAGAGTGAGGGACAAGCTTCCTTTGCTGTTGGCTTCATCTCCAACCACAAGAAAATTTTCCACCATTTCCATTATTGCTGGCATGCAGCCACACTGTAGGAAGACAGACTCTCTGTTGAGAGAGGAGCGATGGAGTGTGGTAAGTCAGTGAAGCAGGCAGGGAGGAAAGGAGAGCAAGCAGGAAAGCAAGGAGAGAGAAGCAAAGATGGCAGAGAGAGGAGAAGGCGCTGCCTATTCGTGGGCAGGGCCAAAATGGCTGGGCAGATCTCTGTGTTGGATGGAGTTAGATCCATACATTTAATCATGAATCATGTTGAGCCAATACAAGTTGCCTTAACTACACTGTGAAAGAAATTTCCTTTTAATTTTGTCATTCAAAGTAAGCTTAATATTTATGAGGGAGAAGGGCTGAGGGACCTCCTGGCTACTGGTTTTATTATTCCAAAAATATCTGAGTTTTTTCCAGATTTTCCATGATGCAATTGCTACCTCCCACCCCTGAAAAACAATAAAGACATGTAAATACACTGCCTCGCAGGTACCCAGATTGACTGCGGGACATGTCCATTCTGATTTAATGATGCAACATCACAGCTTTCTCTTCTACTTCAGAAAGCATTGGAATATTAAGGAATGAGTATTATTGGTGATGGGAATAACTTGCAATCCTGATTTTTCAAGAATCAACATTCACACACATCAGTACCAAGATAATGTTAATCATAGGAAATTATTTGCAGTGCACCTCAGAAAACATCGGCACCACTTACGATCTGCTGAAACTGGAGATGACCTTATCAGACCTTCCCGGCAAAAATACTGTCTAGACGTGGAGGACACAGAGACGCTTTCCCCTATTCCAACATGAACTACAATGTCCATAAAGTAATGCCATCCTGAGAGTTAAGCTTTAAAATACAATCATAACGGGTCAGAGCAGATATAAAAATTCTGGGACCCTTTGTGTTCCTGGAAAGAGAAATGAGAGGCAGGATAGACAAATGTCCAGGTAATAAAGGGAGGAGGAAATGCCAGGGAACCAAGCATAGCCCCAGACAAGGGAAAGACAGCACACACAACCAGTCACAGGGAAGGAGAATGGCAAGTTAGCAGAGCAAACCAAGGCATCACAAATAGCTCCTTCGTGCCCTGAAGGAATGTTAACATTTCTTCAGAAGTGGAGTCAGTCTTTTGAAGGGTGAACATCTCTGGGTCTTCTCAATGCAATCCCACCCTAGAAGACATTTCTGGAAAAGATTTTAGAACTTTGGTCTTTAATACAATTTCTCTTTGTTTTGATCTAGATTCACTTTTGGTAATTTATCTCATATCTATGAAGATCTACATTGCGATTTTTTCTGTGTTTCAAAATTTTTCAATTTAACAAATCATTATCATATAAAGAAGTGCTTAACAAGGCTTGAAAATGTAAATCAATGCTGATTTTAGCATTATTGCCATTACGATTTTTCCTTAACCTGGACAACTATTTGTGCTATTTCATCAGGAGAACAGGCCGGGCATGGTGGCATACTTTGGGAGGCCGAGGGGAGAGAGTCACTTGAGCCCAGGAGTTCAAGACCAACCTGAGCAAAATAGTGGGACCCTCTCACTACAAAAAAAAAACTAAAAAATTAGCAGGGCTTGGTGGCGCATGCCAACAGTCCCAGCTACTAGGGAGGCTGAGGTAGGAGGATCACTTGAGCCCAGGAGGTCAAAGCTGTAGTAAAACTTGATTATGCCGCTGCATATCCACAAAGTGGGACCCTGTCTCTAAATAAATAAATCATCATCATCAGGAGACTTTGTCTTTTGTCTTCTAGGCATCTCATTCATCAGAATTTCCTAATCTCCCCAAAGCCCAGTCCAAGTTTGGGTTAAAGCTCAGGTGAATAAAAGGGAGAAAAAGGGTTTAGGCACTTAATATCACCCAGTGGAGCTAGAGACAAGCTTCAAGAATCCCGGTAAATTAAACAAAAGGTACCAATGCCAGCTCAGTGGGCCAGGGGAATTTTTAAATATCATTAGAGCCTGTCATCTTTTACCTTGGGTTGGTGGACATATATGCACCATTGATAGCCTGTTTAATCATCTACTCTATTCACTTGAATGTAAGAATTCTCTGGCGGGGATGAGCTCAAATAATGGATTTAAACATAAATAAATGGAAGAATGGTTTAAAAATTCTTAGGACAGTTTGTCTAAAACATATCACCTGTTCATAAATGATAGCAGGTTTCTGCAACGATTGGGGGTCCACGGCCTCTTTCCTCAGCCCTCTGCAGAGCACTGTCTACTTGCTGTCAGTGAGAGGTTACTGCCAAGCATGGCACAGGCATCGCTCCAGGTGTGCCTCTCATGGAAGGCCTTATTTCCCCATCAGTACACACCAGAATGAAAGCTCTAGGAGGTTATGCTCCAAGCACATCTGGCTTGTTTACCAGTATATCTGCAGCACCTCGTCCAGTAGTTCATAGTTTGCATTCAATAAATATTCACTGAATAAATGAATGGCTATTTCCAGTTGTCTGTCACCAAGTCAGTTTTCAAACATTTCTCAATTCAAGCTTAGAATCTGACCTCCTTCCCTGCCTCCACCCCCCCATCCCCACCAACAATATTCTGCAAGAACGCAAAATTTGAAACTTGCATTGAACTATGTTCCTCTTCTCTGGGCTCTATATTGGGTCCTACCAACTTCTTCCTCAATGTATCTTCAAGGATTATCTTTTGTCTCCCTGCCAATAGCCAAGGCCACGGTACGTACCCCAAGCTTTTAATAGTTTCTCTATTTCTCTCCTTATTTAATACGTCCAGCAAACTGGTACTATACCTACTATACTGAGTTCTAGCAGAGCCTCTTTACTTCCTAGACTACAACGATTTCATGTTTGTGCCCAGATAAGCACAGACTGCAGGGTACAAAGGAGCAAGTGATAACTAACCCTCCTGCCACTGATACTGAGAAAGTTGCCTCCCCACCCTGAATCTCTGCTGTCTCATCTGTACAATGTGAGGCTTGGGACACTTGGTTTCCAAAGGTACATCCATACTAAGATACCCCTATTAGTATCCTGCCAGCTCCACAATATCCTCTATTAATTCACATTCCTCATCCATCGAAACCATGCACTCACTCCCATGCCATACAGGCAAGTTACCTTCTACTCCAGTCAGGCCTCTTATCCTATAGCCAATAGGCTCAATTTTGCAATTAATCTTGGCTCATCCTACTTTTTTCTCCACGTTTCATACCAAGCTCTTCCCCTTTATCCATCTAAATTCCGTGTTTCCTTTGAGATCTCAAGATCTAACTCAATTTTGGCTTCTATGACTCTTCCCTAACTCACCTGTCTATAATGGCATCTACTTTATCCAAGACATTGTAGCAAAGTGTTACATGGTCTTCCCCAAAAGAGACACTTTTAGAAAGGAAGGTCTCTGCAGAGAAAAAACAATCAGCCTCCAAAGGAAGGGAGTAGTACTCAGTTCTCAATCTTTAAAATCATGTGCCTGAGCTGGGCACCGTGGCTCATGCCTCCTAACACTTTGGGAGGCCGAGGCAGGCAGATCACTTGAGCTCAGCAGTTCGAGATGAGCCTGGGAAACATGGTGAAACCCCCTCTCTAACACAGACATAAAAAATTAGCGGGATATGGTAATGTGCACCTGTGGTCCCAGCTACTCAGAAGGCTGAAGTGGGAGGATCATTTGAGCACAGGAGGCAGAAGTTGCAGTGAGCCATGATTACACTACTACATTCCAGCCTGGGCAACAGAGCCAGACCCCATTTAAAAAAAAGAAAAATCATTTGCCTGCCCAAGTTAAACATTAATAAAACCAATTTTTACTTATCTATGTTTTAAGTTTACATATAACAAATGATATGAAGAAAAATTTATCCTCTGGTAATTAACATGGAAGAAGTTTCCTTTGCAAGAATAGTGTGTTGCCACAGAAAATAAAGAGGATACTTTGAATGGATGAAACCCCAGAGAATATGGTCAACAGTAGATGGATCCATCAGTGCCCTTTAAGGAGGGTACTTCCTATTAACCATAGAACTTTCATTTGACCACTCAGATGAATGAAGTATTCTACCGTAATAAGATACCGAATGAGACTTTGCTGCTGCCTAGAATTTTTGACATTGTGCTAAGCTGAGAGCAATCAAGGAAAGGTAGCCTTACATTCCAAGGAGATGTTAAATACACATGCACATAACTGACTAAAAAACTACAACACTAGCCCCATGATTCTTAGACTGCCTTGTACCTGCAGCTTATTGAAGAACTCACGGGCACATTTGAACACAGAAATTTGGACCTACTTCCCACTTACAGAATCACACATGTGCAATCTTGTTTGAAAAACAAAAGAATTAGATTGAAATTAGGTTGTCTCCAAAAAGCCATAGGCCAAATAGAATAGCACACTATTTAAGAACATGTTGTTGGAACTGGATTTAAGTCATGCCTCTGCCATTTACCAGCCAGGGAATCTCAGCAAAGTTACTCCATCTTTGTAAGTCTATTTCCTCATCCTTAAAAATGCAGATAATGGCTGGGCGCAGTGGCTCACGCCTGTAATCCCAGCACTTTGGGAGGCTGAGGAGTGTGGATCACCTGAGGTTGGGAATTTGAGACCAGCCTGGCCAACATGGTGAAACCATCTCTAATAAAAACACAAAAATTAGCCAGGTGTCATGACGTATACATGTAGTCCCAGCTACACGGGAGGCTGAGGAAGGAGAATTGCTTGAACCCAGGAGGTGGAGGTTACAGTGAGCTGAGATTATGCCACTGGACTTCGGTCTGGGTGACAGTGCGAGATTTTGTCAAAAAAAAAAAATCAAAAAAAATCAACACACACACACACACACACACACACACAAAGCAGATAATCACAGTAGCTATTTCACAAGGTTTTGTGAGAATCAGAAGTAGTGATACTTGTACCATGCTTAGCACAGAGCCTGTCCCTGAGTCAATGAATGTGATTTATTATTATATACCAGACATTCAGCCAGCCAGCCCTAGAAGCTGGGCTCAGAAAGGCATTTGCTTCTCCATCTAGAACACAAATATTTATTATTTATATGAAAGATCCTTTTCCTGTTTCATGGGAGATTTTGCATCCCAAGTAAACAACTGTAAATCTCAAGTACACATCTGGATTTCAGTGGCTAACAGCGAATACCAATAGAAAGCATGCAGGGATGGTGAAAAACCTGTTTTCCACAGTTCTTCCTAAAATTTTGCAGCTGGTAGAGGCTCCCCAGTGGGAGAATCACCACTGAATTTTACACCCTTCCCTGATTACATCAATAAGCAAAGGTATCTTTCCATTTCTTCATAATTGTCTGTCATGGGGAAAAAAAAAAGCTAAACAAAAGAGAAAAATCTTAAGAGACACAAGTTGTAGTATAAAGAATCACATAAACAAAACTTTGAGTCAGGAACCATGAGTTCACACAACTTTATTCTTAGGAAGGTCTCTATAAACATAAATGGTTCTACCGCTGAGGATGACATCATTGAGTGCCTTCCCTGTTAAACACTGAAAGATACTGCTGAGCCACACCAATTATATTTTTCCACGTTACCAATAACTTTCCATGTTACCAGAACCACACTTTGCCTGTGCTACAGCACATTCCTCTTGGTGCCTGGAATACATAGGCTCTCTCTTTTCTAACTTTACTGATCTTGGCACAGATGGTTACTGTGACCTTGGATGTCTTAGGGCCCATAATCAAACCAACTGAGTTAATTGGCTTAGACACTCTTAGGAGTGACGCAGCGCCCCCACCTCTGGGATAACACCACTGTATTTCTAAAACTGCTTGTGGGAAATTTACAGGGTCATGGTCATGTTATTTACATGCAAATAGGAAAGAAAATCCATTCCAGCAGGCCACATTCTGACTACAAACACAAGAGGTTATAAATACACAAGAGGAAAACCAAACAGTCTGTTAGCATTATCTCCAAAGGCCTAGGTAAAGGAGCCAACTGCTTAGCCATCACAAAGGACTTGGGCAAAATCCTGTGATCCCTGGCATCAGATATTCTCCTTATGCTAATTTCACAGATAGCGTCTTTTGCCTAACATTTTCATGATTAAGCCGAGGACAGCATAAAATATATGCATTTCTTAGAATTCCATTTGTATTGTAAATCACTTCTCTGTGCTGCTCTGAGGGCAGCAGGAAGTCTCAGACTGGTCTTCAATCTTCCTCAAGGGCTTTCTCTGACCTCTTTATTAAGAGCAGAAAGTTGCCAGTAAACATTCAACCAACTACACCTCCTCCAAGCTCAAGCTTTGTGTCAAGTTCAGATCTGATGGCTTTAGAGCAATGTTCAAAGTCAGTTCGTCAACCTTTATCCCTAAAGTTAAATTTTTTATTTTAAATAATTTACTTAGTTTGCAAATTTGAGCAGTTTATTAGCCTCCCTAGGAAAATAAGGAAGGAAGGCTTTAATCTCATTATCTTGGGTTATCTGAAAACCACCTGCACTGCTCAATGGGGGAGAAAAGTTGATCCACAGCACCATCTCCTGGTCATTCTTGGGTGTTGCACGGAGCATCAAAAGAAAAGCTGAGCACTTCTGAAGAGTGACTTTCAGGCCATTAAAGCACACCAAGCCATCGATGGTCAATCAACTACACCTAAAATATAAAAGTGTGCATGTGGCCTTCCCAGCAACCCCCAGGATGTTGATTTGTACCAAGTATTAGATTTCATCAGTGTGGCATAAACCCAGATACGCTAAAAGCTAGCAAGAACATGCAGGTTTCAAAGATAAATTGAAAAAATCCTTTGTAAAAATGCAAAAATACTTCTAGTAGAATACTAAAAGTATAAATTATGGTTATAGACTATAAAAAGATGGACATAAACATTAGAACAATAAACACTGGATTACTAGAGAGGGGAGGGAGAGACGACACGTGGGCTGAAAAACTACCTACTGGGTACTCCACTCACAATGTGGGTGCAATATACTCATGTAACAAATCTGCACATGTGACCCCTGTAGCTAAAAAAAGCTGAAAAATTTAAAAAAAAAACAAAAGGGAACATGGAAAAGTGAAAAGAGGGATGTAGAAAGATGGCAACCAAGATGGTTTTTCTCTAATATCACTTAATGTATATTTTGGGTAACAACAAATGGGGACAGATAGGCAATTAGTAAGTTGTTGTTGCAGGAAGTTGTACTAGATATGCAAAAAGGATTTATGCCAGTTCCCCAAATCTCACTTTAACAATGGGTCATAAGCACAGAAAATACTCTCCCATGTAGAACACACCAAGTGTTCCCAATCGCCTTTGGGATCACCACTCGGTTCTGCCCATCAAGCTATCCTTTTTCTCCCCTACATGAGCAGTGAGTCACTTGAGTGAGCACAGCCTTGAAACTGAGGTCATGTCAGAGTTTAATCCAGTATCACTAATGACCAGATCTTTACCTGTCAATCATATAGTACCTTCAACAATTGTTTTCCAAGTTGGTTCACACAGAATCCCTTGGGGAGCTTTTTGAAACTAGGTTTCCAGGCCCTTCTAGTTCTGCCACAGAATCGCTACAGCTGGAAACCAAAAAACCTTCAGGGTCAAATTCTCCCCCAGGTGATTCTAATGGCAATCAGTTTGTATGCTCACAATTGGAAGCCGCTGGAAGATCACAGCTGTATCTTATTGAAAGGAAAACAATTAAATCCTTGCCAGTCTTGCACTGCTTACAAGAAGTGTGGGGTCAGTTCCAGGTCATCAAAGGTCAGCATTTTTTACTACAAAAGTTTGGTTACAGTTAAGATATTCTTTGGGGTACATCATTGCCAAATGAAGAAATAGCCCAATTTATATAGTCAGTCCTCCATATCCACGGGTTTCACATCTGAGGATTCAGCCAACAGCAAATCAAAAATATTCCAAAAAAAAAAGATTAGGAATAGCAATATTAAAATAAAAAAATCAACATAGTGTTAACAACTGTTCGCAGAGTATTTACATTGTATTAGGTATTATAAGGAATCTAGAGATTATTTAAAATATATGGGAGGATTGTATAGCTTATGTGAAAATATATTCTATTAGGGACTTGTACATCCTCAAATTTTTGTAACCTTGGGGTAGAGGGTATGCTGAAACCCACCCTCTAGAATACAAAGAGATTACTGTATAATCCATGATTGCTTTCTTTCCAAAACCTTTCTATATGAACTATGAAAGGATCATTTTAATGTTAAACTCTGAACCCAGGAAGAAAATTGTCTTGGATAATGGGGAATGGGGTACATACCGTTACACAAAGGAGGAACCCCTTGCAGGCTCGAGAACCGTCTGGATGACTTGGGAACATAAATTGTGGCAGTGGGCTACCAAGTTTCTAGTGGAGAAAGACTGGAGGCTGGAAGCTTAATTAAATGCATTTGCAGCAAATTTGGATGTGAATTAACAATGCCAAAGCTAAGACGGGACTTGAAAGCACGTTTTCTTCAGGGTGACTCAATCTCATTTCCAGAAGGATCCCTATATAGTCCCTTAGTCACAATTAGTCCACCCCAACCTTTGTCTTTTCCTTGCTTTCACATCCCTCATCCGAGTCCACACATGACAATGTTAAAGCTGACTGTGATGCGTATCCTGACTCCTAGTGCCCTCCATGCACCGGGGAACAAGTCTGCACCCTCAATTTCCCAAGTCCTGAAACACCTAGAATTGGATTTTGTCCACAACGGAAGCTCATAAATGTTAGCTGAATTCTTGAAAGAAGCTGCTGACCGGTTTGGTTAAGGAGCAAGAATGTGTTGCCACTTTGATTAAAACCAGCACTTTAATAGAAAGTACAGTCCCTAATGACAGATTATCCAGAGCTAGAAAAATACTGTTGTCGCCAGTACCTTCAAGAATCCTTTTGGCTGTGATTCCTCAGCCGTGACTGAGGGAGGACTGTGAGCCAGGGTTGGTCTCCCCAGAAATACCTTCTCGCCTGATCAAGGATTACAGGACATACCATAGCCTCTAGATTTCCCTCCATCTGCCTGAAATCTTCACCACTTCCCCTTCTGACAACAACAAAAGGCAGTGATGTGCATCGGCGGCAGTTCTGTGAGGGTCCCAGAAGTAAAGAAACCGATTCTAAGAAAATGGAAACCATGGCCTCCTGAAAGCTAGATGTCCTGACAGTCCAGGCGGCTCATGTGATAGGTGATCTATTGAAACTCTGAGTTTTACTCATGCTGTTAGGGGAGGACAAGAGGAGGACCATTACATTGAGGGAACACAGAAGGGGGCAAAACAGAGAAAGAATTTTCATTACGAGAATTTTTATAACCAAATATACAATTTTTTTGTTTGCCTGTCAATAAAATTGTTTTCATTGTAATTTACATGTGTCCTGCCAGTCAATTTAACAAAACATTTTCATTTTATTCCGTTTACTCCAGAATCTCTGCTAAACTGGAAGCATTTTACTTCAGTCCTATTAATCAATAAGCACCTACTCTGAGCACCTACTGATTACCGTTGATGCTGGGTACCACAGCTTAAAAAAAAGAAAAAACAGATAAGCTGATTCGATTCTAAAGGGCCTTTACCTGTAACTGAGACATGGACTTATGAAATTAACAGTGAGTAAAAAACACCCGACTTACTGTGTGAAGCAGTCAAAACAGGACAGTATAAGTAGACGTTTAAAGTACTTACATTAAAAGATAATTTTAAGTCATTCATTTCAAAATAATCTCATAAGTTCATACTTAGGAATGCCCTATCCTACAAGCCTGATGGATCTAAAAATTTGATTTATATCAGCTATAAATTAGGGAGAGGTAGCTCTGCTTGTAAAAATAATTTTTTTTCTTCTACAAGAGGATTTCTCACAGCTCCTTTGGAATTGGCAACTTGAATTGAAAGCAAGTTTTGGTGATAAGAGCACAGCCCCCGAGCCACACAGCCAGGCTCAATATGAGCTCTGTGAGGTTCTAGCTGTGCAACTTTAGACAGGTGACTCAACATCTCTGTGCTTCAGGGTCCTCGTTTGTAAAGAGTAGATAACGACAGTGCCTCCCCATAGACGGGTTACAAAGATTAGATGAGTTCCTGTAATTCAAGTCCTTGACACCATTCCTACCCCTCATCTGCCGCGGTAAGTGGGGCATGGCACTGCCAGGCCCAGGTGCATAGGAAACACCTGGGCAGGGAGCCAATCTGGTGCTAGATAGAAGTCTTTTCCCCCAGAGAACTCATACATGTTTGCATGTCTTTCTGAAAAGCAACTAGAAGTTATACCTTTGGGAGATGGAGGAAGACAGCACAAATGCTATAATTTAGCTATGTCTTTTCCCCTTTTTATCTTAATTCTTAAAACAGAACTTTCTCTGACATCAAATTGATGACAGGCTCTTCCCACCCACTTCAGAGTCAATTCTAGACAGCTAGAAAAAGAAGGAATCCACAGCAAGAAACTCACCGTTCTGAATAGACGCCAGCTTCTTCCCATCAGGCATGAGATAATACTTGATTGACTGGATGGATGGATAATAAATTGCTCCTGGATTGATGCTGAATGACAGTTACATCTAATCTCTGTGCATAGAAAAGCCAAGCCAGCCAGGCACAGTGGCTCACACCTGTAATTCTAGCACTTTGGGAGGCCAAGGCGGGTGGATCACCTGAGGTCAGGAGTTCGAAACCAGCCTGGCCAACATGGTAAAATCCTGTCTCTACTAAAAATACAAAAATTAGCCAGGCGTGGTGGTGGCGCCTGTAATCTCAACTACTTGGAAGGCTGAGGCACGAGAATCACTTGAACCCGGGAGGCAGAGATTGCAGTGAGCCAAGATTGTGCCATTGCACTCCAGCCTGGGCAACAGAGGGAGACTCCACTAAAAAAAAAAAAGAAAAAGAAAAGCCAAGCCTACTGACATTAGCAGTATCATGTGGTTGAAAAATAACCACCATAATAATTTACATTAGTCTCATTTGTGTTGAAATGATGCCAATGTAAAGCCACATGTAAAGATGAATTCAACAAAATCCCAAACCAAATGAAATACTGGTTCAGAGAATATTCTTATGCTGTGATTGTGTCAAGCCTAACAGAATTTAAAAATAATGGCCTAAATAATTCTAAGTGGTTTCACATAAATAGTTGCAGATAGAGCCCAAAATAAGTATTTTCAAAGATTTTCTGAATATTGTTTCAAATTCAATTTATTCTGGATTTTGATTTCAGTCTCTGGTGCTTGTTGCTTTTATTTTATACACCTTATCTCGGTAAGTTGTCCTTGAAAAAAATAGTAGGAGCCACGTCACCCAGCCTTTAAAAAATTTTTTTTCAAATAAAAATATGGAAAAGTGTACAGGTCATAAACATAAAATTTTTACAAACTGAATACAACTGTGTAATTAGCACCCAGGTTAAGAAACAGAACTCAGCAGCACCTCAGAAGCCCACTTCATGCCTCTTCTCCCCAAAGCAACCTCTATCCTGACCCTTAACTACATAGTTCAGTGCATCATTTGGCTCTTGCTGCATAACAAACAATCACAAAACTTCGGTATTTTATCACTCACTCACCCGGGGTGGTTGGGTAGGCAAGTCGATTCATATTGGCTGGGCTCTTGTCAGGTCTGTCCTGCATACCCTGGCTGATGGATGAAATGAGTACTCAGACACAGGTACGCAGTGTAAGAGCAGCTAGGTGACTGCCTGGCTCTCGTGGCCAGACAGCAGCCTGAAGAAGCTGAAGCTGCTTGCTTTTATTCAGTGCAGGCACAATGCCGAAAACCTGGAGCCAACACAATCTGTAGGCAATTAACATTTATTGTTCACCTTCCAGGGAATGACAGGTGTGGGGATGATCAAAGGTCAGTTGCTGGTCAACATAAGTAAACAAGCCTGTTTAAGACAAATTTCCCTACACTCCCTTGTACCTACTCCTTGCCCTCTGCCTCAGGGTTATAGAACAGCTGCTTTCAGCTATTCTACCCCTGGGCTCTGCAGGAGCCTCCAACCTTTCAGAAGGTTTATGTCCTTTCCCTATAGCTTTTCCCACCACTGTGACAGATCCCCCACAGGCTTTCTCTTGCATCTAGGGGGTTGGGAACTGCTCGGCTCCAGCAGGCTAGCCAGAGCATGGCCATGGTGATAGCAGAGAATAAGAGAACAAACAGAAATATACAGGCATCCTCTTTATTCAAGACAGGGTTTGACAGAGCCAGGATTAGAGTGAGGCTAGTAGAGTGAGTGAGGCTAGTAGAGTGAGACTAGTAAATTGAGTCATGCAAGTGCAGGGCCAGCTCCTGTCTTTATTGAAATTTTGACATTTTGTCCACAATGGATTTTTCTTGAATTAATTTTGATTTTTCAAAAACATTGCATTGGATATTATTTTTCTTGATTACTGAGGATTTTGGTGCCTCCTTAATTTTAAGGCTGAGGAAATTGCCTTCATTGTCTCACCACAGTCCTGACCCTGCTGGGGAAATACACTCCACATCTTCAGTGAAAGGAGCTGCAGTCATATGGCAAAGGGCATGGATTGTAAGAGATAAAAGAGTTAGAGCTGCTAGTACAATGAATCTACTACAATTAATTTTGGCCATTTTTTATGCTGGGTGCAGTGACTGATGCCTGTAATCCCAGCACTTTGGGAGGTTGAGGCAGGAGGATCACTTGAGTGCAGGAGTTTGAGACCAGCCTGGGCAACATAGGGAGATCCCATCTGTACAAAAAATTTTTTTTAAAATATTAGGTGTGTGTGGTGGCATGCTCCAATAGTTCCAGCTACTCAGAAGGCTGAGGTAGGAAGATCCTTGAGCCTGGGAATTTGAGGGTGCAGTGAGCTGTGATTACGCCACTGTACTCCACCCTGGGTGACAGAGTAAGACCTGGTTTGGAGCCATTTTTGTATTTTATATAAATGGAATTGGACAATGCATATTCTCTTGAGTCTGGCTTCTTTTTCTTAATGTTATATTTGTGAAATGCATCCAGAGTGTTGTAATTGTAAATCATTCATTTTCATTGCTATACAGAATCCCGTTGTACAAAGACACCACAGGGTTGAAGGGCTTTTGGATAGTCACCATTTACAGCTATTAATACCATCGTGTTGAACAAGCTACTGTAAATCTCTATTAAATATATGTGCATTTTTGTTGGACATGTACATAGGAATGGAATACATACACCGAGGGTGTATGTACATTCAGTTTTAATTGTTGCCAGTTTCCCAACAATTAATTCGTTTAGTTTTATTAAAGTTCTTGGTATGTAGTAGTATGAATCTTCCAGTTTTGATCTTTTTTAAGATAGTTGGGCTATTCTTGGCTCTACATTTCTAAATACATTTTAGAAATAGCTTGTCAATTTCCACAAAAGAAAAAACCTGCTGGGATTTTTATTGGGCTTGTTTTGAATCTGTAGACTAATTTGGGAAGAACTGACATCTTTTCAACATACCTCCATGTCATCTTAAATTTTTCCCCATGTCTCATACCTTTGTTATATCTACTTTGAATAAGATAGGTAGCCAATAAATATATAAAATAGGTGGTTAATTAATGCATTACAAGGCTTTAGACTTAATGATATTTTTCAGTCATACTACACATCTGCTATGGTTCCAGTGTCCTCACCAAAACTCTTGTTGAAATTTAATTGCTGTTGTTACAGTTTTGGGAGATGGGGCCTGTAAGAGGTGATGAGATCCTGAGGGCTCTGCCTTTGTGAATAGACTCATGCTGTCATCACAGAAGTGAGTGAGCGATCTTGGGAGTCTGGCCCCCTTTTCCTCCCTCCCTCCCTCTCTGTCTCTGTCTCTCTTCCTCACACTCCCTCTCTTGCCCTTCTGCCTCCCCGCCATAGGATAACCCTCCCCGGAGGACAGCACCATGCTCTTGGACTCCCCAGCCTCCAAAACCATATGCTAAATGAATTTCTCTTCATTATAAATGATCCATTCTGTAGTATTCTGTTACAGCAACAGGAAACCTATTAAGACAACCTCTTCCAGACACCTAAACTCATTCTTCTCTCCCATTCCCCTAGGCCTTGCACACGCTCTTCCTTAGTGGGGTAGAATTCCCTCCCTGCCCGCTATCCCTCCTGCCTGACTAAATCTAGTCTTCCTTGACAAGTCTGTTCAAATGTCACTGCTCTGCAGAGTTAGCAAGTCCTCTTTGTTTTCTCCCACTGCATTCCTTCACCTGATTTTAAGTTGCCACGTTGTATCATAATGAGCTGCTCGGGTACCCACTGAACACTTGGGTGCCTACCAGAACCAGCCCAGCACTAAGTACATTTGTGTTGGATAAATGAAAATGACCATTCCACTTTTTGCTAGGCTGTTTGGTTCAGGTGTTTTTGTTGGGCTGTTTGTTAGTTGATTTGTTCTGTCTTTGTAGGACTTCATTTGAATTGAAATGTAGTCAAAGAAAAAAAATGTGTTCCAGTTGGGCAAAGGAGTACATGTCTATCTGATTGTTGCTTCATTATTTATTTTGATTTGAAAATATTTCTTTATATTAAAACTCTTTACAATATGGATTTGAAGCAGATAAATTGTTTGGTCTGATTCACTTCACAGCTTCTGAGTTAGTTTAGAAGAAAACTATCAACTGATGTTTCCGGTAACGAGTAGCAAGAGAACTCATGAAAAGGCAGGCACACCTCCAGTGACCACTAGGTGGCAGTTTCACTCTCAATATGACCAGATTGACAATGTCCATCCAAGAAGTCTGGGGCAGGCAAGTTGGAGCACAAGGTGAAGCTTAACTAGGTCTTTGGGTGGAAAAATGAAGACCCAAACTCAGCCCTGAAGAAAATTGAATTATGGAAAAAACAGCACATGGAAAATGTAAAGGAATGCCACTAGACATTATTTCACTGAAAGGTTAGCTAAGTTAACCACAGCCACAAAATCAGTAGAGGAAAGATGTGCAGGACCCGAGACAGGCCAGACAGTATTGAAAGGCAAAGGAGTCTCCAGTCTGCCCTCCACGGCTGGAGCCCAGCCCCCTGGGGAAAGGCAGGATGGTTGCAGGCTGGTCACTGCTGAGTCCCTGGTAAGGTCATGGCTGAGCCCCTGGTAATGTGCCGGGTGACCAACCTCAGATATCTGTCAGCCAAGACTGCATGGTTCTCCTCTGCTGAGTAACCCCAGAAGGAACCCCTTTATAGTTCCCATTCCAAAGTTGGAAAGGGACTTTTCAAGCTCAAAGTAGGAACGAGGGGCAGGGCTTATCTCTACAGACAGTTGAGGTGGCTCCCATCACAGCAAATCCAGACACTTCATGGGTCCACTCGCAACAGGCCAGCCAGGGCCCCTGGGGAAATTACTTGGACTATTAACCTTAAGGAGGCTGCAGGTCAAAAGCATCAACCGACTTCTATCAGGAGTGTTTTTTTGTTTTGTTTTGTTTTGTTTTGTTTTTGTTTTTTAATGACCCAGATTTCTTCTGCCCTAGAATAGGAAAACTGAGGCCCAGAGCAAGCCGGGAACGAAGTAAATCCATCCCACATGACAGAAGAGAACCTTCGGGTGGGCCTGAGGACACAAAAGCCCCAAGGAAGTTGTCTTGGCGGTGTCCAGGTTATTACAATATAACACCCAGTCATACGTTTGTGGTAGGGCTTTAACTTTTGCACACGAAGAACCTAAGTAATCGAATTACCTGTATTCTCTTTCTCTGCTACCAACCCCAGAAAGACTGCAAAGAATAGACACTTGAATCTAAACCAAACTGCCAGGCTCAAAGGACACTGCACCAGCTATGAGGTAATAACCACCACGGGTTACAGGATCTGTGAACAGGATAAGCTCCTTTACTTCCCCCCTGCTGGAGTGTGAGTTATAAAACAGACTAACAAGGAGAGGGAGAGACAAATTTTAAGGAAGAGCTAGTAAGAAGGCACCTGCAGCTTCTCCCCAACATCTTCCACACCACACCGACATCAACCTCCAGACCTAGTTTGGGTGGGGAAAGGAACCCCCAGAGGATCTGAGAGGAGAGATTGCCATGCACTCCCCCTGGTGGACTTTCCCAGGTAGCAGCCCCCACAGACACATCTGCCACTGGGCGGCAGGAAGACAGGAAGTGGTGAAGGGCGGGGCACAGTCAGGTAGGAGGGGCTGGAAGCCACTTCTGGGCTTCTCTTGGAGTCAAACTTTGTAATGGAGGAGATCCATGCATTTCCTTGGACCCAGCATGGTCTGAAGGCATGAGCTGCAGCTTGCGTCAACTTGCCAGCCCTAAAAGGACTCGTGGAGAAGAGAAGGGAAGCATCTTCTCCTGGGTTCCAATCCCTGAGCTCTTGTTAGTGACCCTGGGTGAGATGTTCACTTGCTCTGAGCCTCAGCTTTCCTCCCTGTAAAATGGGGATAACATTACCTACTTCATATAGTTGTTAGAATTAAAGGAAATAAAATTCATCAAGTTTCTTATACAGAATAGATGATTAATAAATGGAATGGGTCTGGAGCACCTGCCTGGCATGGAGCCCCTGACTGATTTTGAAGCAGCAGGGAGTTCTATGTGCTTCCTAAAAAGGCCAGCCTCTAGCGACACCTATACCAGGGGACGTCGCAGAAAAGTAAACCCAGGGTGCCAAGAAGCACTTGGGACCAGAGAAAGGATGCCCTCCCCATCCCTAGCACACAGCTAACCATGGAAAAGGACTTCTCTACCGCTGGCAACCACCAAGGAAACTAGGGACACCAGAGGCAAGAAAATTATGTTCAATTACAAAATACATTCCATTTTACAGCCATTTGTATTAATTATCAGTTGCTACTTTAATAAATTACTAAAACTTTAACAGCTTAAAACACACACTTACTATCATTTAGTTCTATGGGCCAGAAGTCCTATGGGTCTCGTAGGACTGAAATCAATGTCTCGGCAGGACAGCATTCCTTAGAGGCAGCTCTCAGGGTGAGTCTTTATCTTGGCTCATTCTGGTCTTGACAGTTCCGTGGGATTGTAAGACTGAGGTCCTTTCTGGTTGCTAACTGGGGTCACCCTGAACTCCTAGAAGACATTTGCTCTGTCCTTATGTAGAGTCCCTACCTCTCAGAACCAGCCGCAGGGCATGGAATCCTTCTCTCATGGCCCTCTCTTTGACCCCATTTCCCCTAGATTCATTTCTGTCTCTGACTGCACCCAGGGAAGACCGTCTGCTTTTTAGGATTAGATTGGGCCCATTTGGATAATCCAGGATAATCTCTTTATCTCAAGATCCTTAACGTTAACCACACTTGCAAAATCTTGTTTGCTATTAAGATAGCATATTCACACGTTCTGGGAATGAGAATGTGAACATCTTTGGGTCGGCGTGGGGGTGGGCATCTTTCTATCTACCAAACTAGTACACACTCACCAGGCATTTATTTACTACCTTAATGGCCAAGTACAGTGCTATGTGCTGATTTGATGTTGCTAGAAGGATCATCAGGCAGGGGAGAAAGTCTAGGATGGGTGGTGCCCCCCACTGGGACATCTGACTTAGAGCTTTGCAGTACTCCAGGGGATGCCGTTGACATAAAATACAGTGTGGATTGTAACTCTCACCTCTCACTCCCTTAACCCTCTTGCCTCCCCAGTCCTTGCCCCTGACTTATACAGGCTGGAGCCCCAGTCTGAAATTGCTGGAGGTGTCTGAATAAGGTCATTCCAGATCTCTGGGAGGCAGGAGCTAAGCTCACCAGGGGACTGAGATGGTGACCCTGCTAGATCCAGGTTCAGCCATAGCAGAAAAAAAAAAAAAAACAAAAACAGAGCAAGGGAGGATTTACAGCAGTCCAAACAGACCCCTGGAGACAGACACTGCTCCTGCCCTTAGCCTTGCTTCCTGGCCTGGTTTCATGGTCCTTCCAGGGACTAGAGAGGGAAATGCCCAGGTCCTCTTGGGCCCCTTGTAGTTCCATATAAGAATAGAAAACCTGTCACTAACTGAAATCCCTTCCGGCTGAGGTTCTCCGGCCTATATTTTGCAGCTCCAGGGTTCATCAGAGCTGCCAATTTGCTGATGGGTTCTCAACCACAAGGATGGTGAGTCAGCACAGTGGTTGACTCTCAGCAGAGAGGCTGCAGCCTTCAGCAGAGCTCCTGGTGGGGCAGCCTCCTCATCAGCTTGTGCTGTTGTCCTGCCCCTGCGTTTCTTCCAGTCCTGGACATTCCTGACCTGGCTGGCACCCTAGTCACACACACAAGAAGCAGTTCAGCCGGCTGAGCACAGTGCTTCCCAAAACCATGGCATAAGAGGTGAAGGATAGACCAGGGAGGAAGTCTTCAGCCCAGTCTGACAAGCACAGGCCAACGTTTGGCCAACAGCGACTCAGGCTCTTTGCTCTAGGCCAGACTCCAAACATGAGTGTGCTGGTAGGGTGTTCTGCCTTCCCTCCCTCTGCTCTAGAATTCAGATCTGGACGCCAGGTTGTGACAGCTGGGATCCAGACACAGTCCCCATCACAGCATCGCATTCTAGCCAACCAGGCTTCCAGTGGCAGAAGCTGCCACCAGGAATGGGCACCAGTCCTCTCTCCGTTAAAAAGCCTTTGCTTCACACCACAAAACCCAAAGTGCCAGCTGTGGTTGTCACTTCTGCTCCTACCGCTTAAAATTTCCTGGCAAGGCAGACTTTTAGAGAACGATTCCCCACCAACATAGCATTCCTTTTTAAAATCTTTCCTGTACCTCTCTTAGGGCTAAGTTACTGATGATAACCCTGAGTGATACGGAACAAGCTGGCAGCAAGGAAGAAACTTGTCAGCAGTGACAAGCTCCAGATGACAGTTAGGTGGCTTGGAAGACAAGTCTTACTCTAAAGAGATCCTGCCCCCATCCCAGCTCTGAATTACTTGGTCTGGTAGGTTTTACAGGGTATGACCCCAGTTTTCTGTTTAAGGACATTGGCCTCCAGATATGACTAGGAGGGAGTTTTCCTCTCAGGTCTTTCTGCAAAGATCACCATGACAATTACCAGAATAATAAATATCTATAATCACATGCAATCTTTAGCTTTAGTAATAGAGTGTGACATAGAACTCTGCTGCTGCTGCTATTGCTACTGCTGCTGCTAATAGTGATGATGATGATAAGGAAGACACAAGATAATTTGACCTTCCTCAGCCTCCGATGGCTGATTACAGGTAGATGTGGCTTCTGAACCAAAGTTATATAATTCGCCTCTTGTTCCTGATCCGCTTTTAGCAAAAGTTCCCTGGGGAGGACCTTGTACCTTCTTGAAGTATCCAACACACAGTCATCTTTATGTTTTCCTACCAAGTTCCCACTTTTCTGCCTCAGTGGGTTCTACAGTCTGAACCCCAGAAACAATTTAATAGTTCAAACATCGGGCAAGCTATTACATCAAAGGGATTGCAGATTCCCAACCCAGAGTGGAAGAATCCTTGACTCCCTGCACCCCTCCCCCATGATTCTGCTCCACCTCAAAACTGCCTACATCATCTCAACCACCCAACTTTTGGGAAATAGCAGTGAATTCCCTTTTCCTTTTCATTGAGACTAGCCCAGGTCAGAGACCCAATCTCTTTACTGGGGACCTAGGCTGACAATTTTGAGCACACAAAATCAGTAGTAAAAACAAAGTCCCACATTGTAGAACATCCTCAACTGAGGAGAGAGCTCATTGGTTGAGAGTGTTTGTAGTATCATGCACTGCCCAGCAATGCAGAGAACACGTAGCTCTGTTAGCTCTTCTTGGTTTAGAGTGGAAGACAGCTCTTGGAATGTCGGGAAAAACTTCTATGGCTGTAATGGAAATAAAGATTCATAGTTTTTAAATAATGGAATCACAATGAATCAGACCAGGGTGACATTAAACTGGATGTCTCTGTCCTTAAAGTTGAAGGTGAGATGGTTTCAGGCAAGCAGGTAATGCCATCACTGGGAGAGTCTCATGTGTTCTGGGAAGACAAGGCTTCCAGCACAGAACATCTGGTAACTTCCCAACTGTTACACTATCTTTTAGGAAGCCTTAACATAAGTGTCCAGTCATGTCCTGGAATTGGCCTAAGTTCCATGTGTGCTGTTAAAATGAACTTGGACCCTACTCTACTCTACTCCAGCCCACCAACCTTCTCGCTGTTCTTCCAACACCCCAAGTTTATTTCTACCTTGGAGGCCTTACTCACTGTTGCCTCTGTCTAAAACATTCCTCCTCCAGCTTCTTTGTGGCTGGGCCCCTCTCACTGTTCAGGCCTCAGTTCAAATGTCTCCCCTTAGAGGTGATGACGCCCGATGCCCCCTCTGGAGTAGCCCACCCACCCCAAGGGTTCACTATCCCACCTTCCCATTTTCTTATCATTGTCTGACATGATGTTAGGTCTGGTTTGCTTATTGTTTACTTTCTGGTGTCACCCTACACACGTGTGAGCTCCATGGGAGCAGGGCCCTTGCCAATTTTGTTCACTGCTGTGTTCTCAAGGTTCAGGTGGTATCTGGCACGTGGTGGGCAGCGAATGGAGTGTGGAAACACATATTCAGACATACATGTTTGATGGGCTGGGAATCCCCAGAGGAGGTCAAACTGGGGGGAGAAAGACAAAAAACTGGACTCTGGGGGAAAATCCCAAGGGATCAAGGGCTCTGATGGAGAGGGCAGGACCAGGCAGCCAGGCTCAAGTCTCCAATGTACATGACTGTGTTACGTCATTCCCTCCCCACCCAGGGAAAAAGAGCACTGATGTGTAAAGTAACTACGGCCCTGCAAGCCCGTGATAGAAACCCTTTGGAGAAATCTTATTTTCAGAGAGCTTCCATGAAAGCCTCTGAGAGCCAAGACACTGGGTTCCGGCTTCAAGAGTAACTATTAGGGAGTCCAGGACAAGAGGGCCAGAAAAGCTGCCTGGTTTTCCTCCCCTTGCTGGATAGTGAGATATAAAGCCAGTTGGAGATGAAGGGGATAAAACATATATTTACTTAGTTATTTGGCCATGTCAGGGTATGTTTGCTTTATTGTATATATTTAAGGTGTACAACATGATATTTTGATACACACAGTGAAATAATTACTACAGTCAAGTCAATTAACATATCATCATCTCAGAGTTACCTTTTTTAGGGTGTGTGGTAAGAACACCTAAAATCTACTCTCTAAGCAAATTTCCAGTACAGATAGTCCTTGACTTAATGATGGTTTGACTTAAGATGTTTCAGCATTATGACAATGTGAAAGTAATATACATTCAGCATGCTTCAATAAGGTTACGTCAGAGAAGCATCTGTATAAAATATAATGTTATATAGTCCTTGTGCCGTGCATTAGATTTCAAGACTTATTCATCCTACGTAACTGCAACTTTGTACCCTTTGACCTACGTCTCCCCCTGGTCCCTTTGGTGACTGCCAACCTACTCTCTGTTTTGATTATTTTTGGATTCCTCATATAAGAGATATCATATGATATTTGTTGTTCTGTGTCTGGTACATTTCACTTAACATAATATCCTCCAGGTTAATCCATGTTTTCACAAATGGCAGGATTTCTTCCTTTTTAAGGCTAAATAATACTCCATTGTGTGTCACACACACACACACACACGCCACATTTTCTTTATCCAGTCATCTGTCAATGGACATTTACATTGTTTTCATATCTTAACTACTGTGAATAATGCTGCTTTAGAAGCACAGTGAGAAGTCACCTGGAACCTTCTCCCTGCCACCACCCAACCCCAAGGCCTTGTCCTGAGTCAGAAAGAGGGAAGCCCCAGAAGAGAAGAGAAAAAAAAAGAAAAAAAGGGTGGGGGAAAGACAAAATGGTATCTCTGTGAACTCTGGAGATCTGAGAAACAGCTAAGATTGAATTCTCCCTGACCCATTCCAGAGTTTTCTGAGCTGCCACCCCTGCAGGCATACCTTGCAAGTCACATATTATAATTCCTATTTTCCAGGCAAAAAAGTAAAGACTCAAATTATAGTTGACTGGTTATAGAAACGTGCTTGTCTGACTGCCGGATTACCATCCCTCTGGACCTCCTGCCAGTATTAGAGCCCTAATTTTTAAAGGCACCAGGTGGGCCGTGCTCAGGGAAGGCTGAGCCGCTCGCCACCAAGGTAAGGGAATGTGATTAAACTACACCAGTGGTCTCAGCACTGGCTGCCCATTAGAACCATCCCAGTCTAGTTAAATCAGCTTATCCGGAGTAAGTCTAAGCCTCAGTCGTTTTATAAAGCTCCCCAGTGATTCAGAAGTGCAGCCAGGACTGGGATGGCCCAACCTAAACTACTCACGACAATTTCCATTCTCATTAGCATGGAGGGAGAGTGTTCTGCAGGGTTCTGGGAAAGCAAAATTCCTTTCTTTGAAACACAAACATATAGTGTTGATGAAACAGGCTGTGTGTTGATGAAACACCCCGAGGTGATGCCTAGAACTGTGGATACCATCTGGAGAACAAAAGCCAGCACACTAAAGTCGGCAGGGGAAAAAGAAGGGGAAAGCCCAGCTACTTAAGATATTATTGGACCGAGCTCGCTCGGTGGCTCACGCCTATAATCCCAGCACTTTCCAAGGCCGAGGCGGGCAGATCACCTGAGGTCAGGAATTCAAGACCAGCCTAGCCAACATGGTGAAACCCCATCTCTACTAAAAAGATACAAAAATTAGCCGTGTGTGGTGGCAGGCACCTGTAATCCCAGCTACCCAGGAGACTGAGACAGGAGAATCTCTTGAACCCAGGAGGCAGAGGTTGCAGTGAGCTGAGATCGTGCCACTGCACTCCAGCCTGGGCGACAGAGCAAGACTGTCTAAAAAAAAAAAAAAAAGATATTATTGAACAGATGAATTACCCAACCCTGAAACTGCTCCCCTGGACTTTCTGTGTTAAGTGAGTTAATAGTTTGATGTGAAAGAGATCAAATGAAAAAAAAAACTAAAAGGCAGAAATGAAGTCCACAGGCAAACAGCCCGGGCGGCGCCCTGAGCCTAGTTAAAGACCGACCCCTGACCTAACCAATTAGTTTGATTATAGAGCATCCAGACATGTAAGGACAAACGTTGTGAAAGATCTCTTGTCCCTGCTCTAATTACCGGTGTCTGCGCCACATATCGTTAGTCGCCTGGGCGGCAGTACAAACACAATCCTCTAGTTTGTTCCAAACTTTCCTGAGCCGAAACACAAACACATCCGCCCCAAAGCATCCTAGAAACACCACCTAGAGACGCCGCCTGATAAGGTCACAACCGTTTGTAGTTTTATTAAAATGCGCGGGAAGCAAATAGAAACTGTTAATTGTATACAGCTTAAGAATATTAACCAATTACCAAATTGTGATACTGTGACGGCAAAGAATTCTTTGTACCTCTGTAAAGCCTTACATATCCTGTATGCATCGGGGCCCCATAAAAACGGCCCACCATGCACATCGGGGCCGCTCCTTGTATGTTGTGAACGGAGGGACCAAGTCGAAGCCTGCATTAAAGATCCTTGCCCGCTTGGCCTTTGACTCTGGACTTCTGGTGGTCTTCTTCGGGGAACAAATGGTCTGGGCATAACAGATGTGGCCGGTTTTTGTTCGATTTTTTTATTACTTGAAGCTGAGAGCATTCTATGTGATATAATCATACAGAAAGCAGCAGAGCTGAAAGTCAAACCAAGTTCAACTCTGAGGCAGCCAATAGAAGCTAAGAGTGAGGAGAGACCAACAGATAAGTGGGAGTTATTTGAATCAGATCAGCGGGTTTCTAGATTGTTTTCAACTATTAAAGGTAGTTTGTTAAGGTTATGAAATGGTATCTTGATTTTTTTTTTCTCTTCTTTTTTTCCTATTCATCAGAATCCCTACATGAAAAAGAAGAACATCATCTAGTAATTAATTGCCAGGTTTAAAAATACAAAACTGGGGAAGAAGACCAGGTTTGAAATTTGGAAGGTGGTTGAAATTAACAGCTAAACATAAGAATCAGGATTGTCTTGGGTTTCAGTAAAACATCTAGTAAATTTATTCGTTTAGTCAATAACCTCAGTGACTAATGAGTCAAACCAGTTTTTCAGTCCAGTAATTTTTCATTCAGGGCCTCCAAATTAAATGTTAGAAAGGCTGCTTTCTAACATTCACTCATTATAATATAATCACATCAGTGAAAAATCAGCCACCAGAAACAAAACTGCCTCTTGGAAGGTTCTTATACTTATCTGTACCACCATATTCCAACAGGCAGCTTAAGGAAAGGGGTCTGTGCCTTTCAGTTCACAAGCAACCTTGAGAAGGCTAGAAATTTCCACAGCAGTACCAATAAACTGCCTGAAGGTGGCGCTCAAGGGTGATAGTAACAGAGCTTCGGATCTGGCAATTTCAGCATTTGCAAGAAGTCAAGCCAGTTTTTCTTTTCCTCCTGATAAAGGTAATTGCCTTGCATTAACACCCAGCATAAGACTTCGCAGCACAAAAAGAATAACGGAATTATAAAAGGTATAATTTGGAGGCTTTGTCAAGAGCTGTGATGAGCATATCCTAATAGGTATAAATGTTCTGAAGTACTAATGCTCTGTGAAGAGGGGTTTCTGAAGGAGGAACAATGCCTGCATTAGTGCTCAGGCTCTGGAGAGGAAAAAGCTTTTTGGTCTGCAATTACTGGTCTCCTATTCTTTACTTTGGAACACATCTACTTGATGGTTGCTATTTTTTTCAGGCACACTTCCCCCCTCTTGTTTCACATGTACATTCACATGAGTAAAATATTGCTTTTTACACTTTCCTGGGTATTGAAGTTGCTGTCTGATGGAGAGGCTTAGATCCTCACCTTGAAGTGGCTTCCCCTAACACTGGGTCTGCGAAGCTCCAAAGTGCAAAACATGCTCATCTAGACAATACCATAAGGCCACCGACTTTGGATTTTCTGCCCTACTTCCTGAGCCTGCATCTCCGACTATTCTTTGCTTTGAAGTCCTATAAAAGTATGCACTCTTGCTTCCCTGTAGAGTAAGCTGCTCCTAGAATAGGAACTGCTAACACTTTCTCTTTTATTGCCTTGGCAGTAGCAGACCTCCTACCTCCCAATTCCATATTGCCACCACCCCCCGAGCTCCAGTACTTTCCCACCTTGGGCTAGGACCAGCATGAACATCTCCCTGGCACATCCCCTTGCATTTAGAAAGCCCCAGCCCCTGACCTACGGTTGCCCCAGTTCTTGGCTTGCTCTCTTGAAGATCAGGTTAAATCCTACTGAGAAGAGAGAAAGAAATTAAAGTTTATCTTACCTAAGGAGAAAATTCTTTCTGATCCCTATACCTTCAAAGACCCTCCTCCAGGCTGAACTGTGAATGCTGAAAGGCAGTCAGGATGGGAGCTGATAGAAATGGATTGCCAGGTAGCCTTGGTTAGTCTCATGTTTTTGTGGCTTCTAAAGCCTCATCTCCTATTAGCAGGAAGACCTGGCCTCCATATACTCTCCCTTCCCGAGTCTAATAGCCTGGCCTGACTTCCTACCACCTGCCTCTTGAGGTTTCTTTCCCCCAGAACTGCCTCCAGAAGGAAGTAGGCCAAAAAGGGGAAAATCGAAAGTCAGACTTGAGGGTATGAGCCACCAATGGGGCCTGAGAAAACAAAATTACTTTGGTAGAGGAGTACGTTGTCCCTCCTCAGGACACAGCTTGTTCCCTTCATCCACATGCATGTTTTCAGTTAGACAGACGGAAACACAATCTCCAATATCTCTTTCTTTCTGACCACTACATGTTACCCAGACTAACCACAGGTCATTGAAAGGGTTCAATTGAATGCAATAATCACATCTTTATTCTTTGGAATGGCTCACAGTGCCCCATCCATAGGCAACTTCACAGCAAGAGGGAGGGCTGGCATAGCCTCAAAGCTGCTGCCAGAACACAGGGACGTGTAATAGTTTTCCTTACCTTTGCATTTGAAATCCTGCTGTTGTAATCACCCAATGGGGTTCATTTTGCCCACTGCCCAGACAGGCCGATTATCAAGACAACAAACTTTCTGCAATAGAGAAACAGTTTAATTCATGTACAGCCGGCTGAATGGGAGACCAGAGTTTTATTATTACTCAAAACAGTCACCCCCAAAATTTGGAGCCTGGGGTTTTTTTAAGGATAATTTGGTGGGTAGGGAGCCATGTAGTAGGGAGAGCTGACTGGTGGGGTCTGAGATGAAATCATAGGGCGTCAAAGCTGTCCTCTTGTGCTGAGTCATTTCCTGGGTGGGGGCCACAAGACCAGATGAGGCAGTGTATTGATCTGAGTAGCACCAGCTGATCCATCGAGTGCAGGGTCTGAAAATGATCTTGAGCACCAATCTGAGGTTTTATAATAGTGATGTTATCCATAGGAGCAATTGGTAAGGTTTAGTCTTGTGGCCTCTAGCTAGCTACATGACTCCTATGCCATCATTTCTAATCTTGTGGCTAATTTGGTAGTCCTACAAAGATATTCTGGTCCCCTGGCAAGAAGAGGGTTCATTTCGGCAAAGGGCTGCTATCATCTTTGTTTCAAAGTTAAACTATAAACTAGGTTCCTCCCAAAGTTAGTTCAGCCTATGTCCAGGAATGAACAAAGACAGCTTGGAGGTTAGATGCAAGATGGAGTCAGGTAGGTCAGATCTCTTTCACTGTCTTAATTTTCTTTCTGTTATCATTTTTGCAAAGGTGGTTTCACTGTTTTCTCCAAAAGTCTTCCAGTCAAACCCAGGAGGTAAGTAAGGCACAGAAGACCTACAGCTTAGAGCACCCGTGCAGCTGTGCCCACCTCCCCACATTGGACAGCCCACAGCACTAGCTGCAGTTCTCCTGATCCTCACTAGAGTAGATCTTGACATATTTGTCCTTCCCAAATGTACTTGGAGTTACCTAACATGCGTTAGGCCCAGCCATGCTTAGGGTGTTGCTCAGCTCCCTCCCACCAAGCAACTATAATGGTTGATGCCTTCTGGGTTCTTCCTGTTCAGAGGGCTTTATGCATCATCTCAAGTCATCTTCACAATACCCCCAGACGACAGTGCTGCTAGCATTCCCATCTCACAGATGAGGACACTGCAGTGCAAAGAGGCCACACAATGTCCCAAGCAAATAAGTACCATGGTAAGTTATGCGTAAAGCACATGGAACACTGGTAAAAGAGTAAGTTAATTTAAAAAAAAATAGTCATAACTCACGCTTACTGAGTTCTGTTTATCAAGCCCTGCGCCACGTGCTGCGTGAACTCCGTTTCCTTACATCCTCGTGTCGGCTGGTGTGGAAATTACATCGGAAGCATGGGCAGGCTCTGCTATCAAGGAGAGTGACCACATTTAAAAAGGCACTATCTTTTGACCTTCTGCTCTATTATCTCTTGCTCTGACTGCTAATGTTTCAAACACAGGTTGAACAGAACCAGTTTTCCCACTGCTTCCTCGAACGTCCTCTCATTCTTCACAGCCATCGGGTCTGGGATAACAGGTGTGCTCCCTGTTCTTTCCCTCCCAGAACCTCCAGCTGTGCCACTGGGAATTATTATTCACAAGTTAGAAACGAGGGAAGGAAGTTCAGATAAGCTAAGTAACTTGCGCGAGTTCATTCAGCTTTCAAGGGAACAAGTCATGGTGAGGAAAGGGAGGTATAAACCCAATGCCTGGCTCCAGAACAAACAAGGAAGATTAGGGCATCTCAGGCAAAGGAAACAGCTTGGACAGAAGTATGAACAAATGTGTTTGATTAAGAGCTCCAGATGAATGTGTACAGTGGAGTACAGGGCACTCGGTGGGCAGCAGTTGGGTAGTAAAGGAATTTTTATGTTGTAGGGGAGGAAAAAACTTTTCCTCTCCTCTCTCCCATTCAGTCTCTGTGGGGTCTACAGATTAAACTGACAAAAGACAGATGAGTAAGACAAAAAAAAGAGTTTATGTACATCTGCAACAGAGAGATTCAGTGAGGAGTAACTCACCCCAGTAGACAGAGATAAAGGCTTTATATACCAAACTGAGCTAGGGGACTGGGGAGGAGTGTCAGGGCTTCAATGAGAAGGTATAGAAGGTTCTATCAGGCTTTTGGATGTGAATAGAATGGGCAGTCTCTCTCCCTGGCAGCTGAATTCACAGGGAAGACCTCAAGGGAGGGCTACTGACAGCTGTATTTTCTGAGAGGTTCTGCTTTACAGCCTTTAGAGAAGTTCTGATAATAATTTCCTTCTGCCTCTTTCTTCTTTAGCTAAAGAAGCTCTGGCATTAAAAGTAATGGCAAAAACCGCAATGACTTTTGCACCAACCTAATAATCTCCATACCAATTGTAGGGATTTTGAGTGGTTCCCCACCATGCCATGGCAAAGCATGGCTCTTTATCCTTCAGCCAGAGCTTTTTAAAGCCGTGCTTTCATATGACTAGTTCTACATATCGCTAAGACCTTTGACCAGGATATTGCAAAATAATTTAATGGATTTAGTTAATTAGCAAAACCGACAAGGAAGGATAACAGCACTATTATCCCGCTTATGTGAAGAAGGAAACCAAGGCAGAGCAGTTAAATGATGTGCGAAGGATTGTGGATTATTAGTCACAAAGCAAAAACCTTGTGCCTGGGTCTTCCAAATCCTGGTCCTGAACTCTGTCCCTAACAGCGACACAACGTTTGACTCCAAGAAAGCTGCCAGTCGGCGCACACTTAGTCCTGTGCTAAAACACAGGAAGAGCTCCAAGCCCCAGTTACCCCCACGCTTGCCACATTCAGGGCCTACTTGAGCTGCATTACTTATGTGCTGTCTCTTCCACAGGTTAGCAGAAAAATACCCGCCACTCTCAGTATCTTTTGTGTTTGTAGGTGCAAATATTTATTCACAAAGCAAGAAAGAAAATTCAGAGCCCAGCTGACTTTCTCATCCTATGAGCCTCTGCACTGCCTGTTGTACTTTCCCTCTCCAGGTCAGGGCAAAAAATAATTAATCTTCAGCAAACTGAGTGACTGCGTTTCAACAAGTTTAAAGCATCTCATTGAAGAAAATACACCTCAGTCTGGTTTGAGATCCTCGGCAGACTTTGTTACCCTATCATGTTGGGTAAATCTTTTGAAGAATTCTAAGAACCTCGTCACAGGAAAGGGTGGCTTAGGGGCCTCTAGCTGTTCTCTGGGCTCCTTTGAGTTCAGAGTTTTGATGTTAGGCAGGGCCAAGAAAAGTTGTTTGCAGGGAGGGAGGAGGATGGGAGGAGTGGCAACCATGGGCCAGAAGAATCAGTCACATAAAACCTTGGCTAGCCATGTATATGACTTCTGAGGACACAGGGCCCCTTCTTCATAGACGGCTATGTCCCCAGCCCCCAGCATGGCACAATAAATAAATTTTAATATAGTTCAACTATATTGCTGACTTAGCAATGAAGAAAATAGGAAGAGGCAACTCAGCCAGGACCCTGGAGACAGTGGCCTAGGGAGGAGTCCTGGTCTCAGCCTCCCAGCTACATGACCTTGGGCAAGTTATAGAACTTCCCTAAGCCCATTTCTCCTCTGTAAAATGGGGGTCATAGGAACATCTACCTAACAGACATTGGGGCCAAGGGGAAACTTCCCCATCACCTTCTGACGTTTCACTGGAAACTGCTGACAAAAGCTGATTAATAGGAGACAAGGTAGACGCGTGTATTTGATCATAGTTTTACATGACACGGGAACTTTCAGCATGAAGACCCAAAGATACAGGGGAAACTGTCTATTTTATGCTTATGTTCAACAAAGTATGGACAGAAAGGGTCTGATCTAACACTGAGACTGGGAAAGCCCAGCGCTGTCCATCTCAATTCTTCTTGGTCTCTTGTGCAGCGTTTCTTCCTACTGGGTGTGGGACAGGACCCTCTCTGGCAAGGGGGTCTTATGACCTATAGTCAAACAAGGCAGGTCAGATAATTTCTTCATGGCCAGTTTTTACACAGAAAGACAGGAGGAAAGTTAAAGTAATATTTTAGGTTATGGCTGACTTGGGGGAAAAGGATTCTGGCTTCTATTACCCACTTTGGGGAAAGGGAATTCTAGTTTCTATGGTTAGCCTTGGGAGAGAATGAGAAGCCAGAGATAAGAGAGCAGGAGAAAGTCAGAGAGAAACTGTTGCTTCTGAGGCCTTCATTTTGGGGCATTGTTTTCTAAGACCCTACACAGAGTACCCATAAGAACTGGAGGAGAAACCTCATAGAAACACTTAACCTGGTGTCTGCCACCTACCAAGTGCCCAATATGTGTTAGTTATTATTAATTAAAAATGCAAGATTGTCCTCCCTGATCCCAGAAAGTCTGTCATCTCCGTGAACTTTCACAGGTTTTTTTTTTCTTTCTTATTCCTAGAAATGGTATTTGCAAGATGTGTGTATTTGTAAATCTTTGTTCACCACCAAACAAACCAAAACCATTTCCTCATCCAGTTCATCAGTTCCTCATAAACAAAGCACAACTTCTCAGCCAAAAGTTTGTCATCAAAGCTTGCTTTCTTCATTGTTTAACTCAGTTGTGTTTTGTTTCTTATTTTCTGGGAAATGTTGTTGTCCTCAGGTTCCTCTTCCCCAGAGCCAGCAGCCAGGCACCACTGTTTCCATCTCGCTAAGCACATCATGGACATCCTGTGGAGATAATGGATTCCAGAGAGCAAGGGGCCACTTACGTGGAAGAGCCCGGAGTCTTTGGGTAAAGGGTGACAGTGCAGAAACCTCACTAATGCACTCTTTCCATTACCATTCTGCAATTTTTCCCGTCTCCCACTATTTCCTTCTGATTAAGCTTCGCTTAAGAAAAAATTATATGACTAATATTAATATCACAAACAATATGTATAATGACTTATGTATTAGTAATTCATTATAAAATAGAAATTATATTTATAAAGCATATGAGAATTAAATACCAATACATAACTGAAAAAAAATAAACAACAGAAGTAATTTATCAGAGAGTTGATTTTTAAAAAAACCTCCTTATTAGAGTAAATATTGTCACTTAATAATAATACACAGTCCTCATAAAGAGCACAATACTTCACTGCCTTTGCTTTTAAAAGGAAACAAAAGATTAGAATTGGGTCGTATATCCAATGTGAAATATAGGGTATTTCAATTAAGATTCAAGTTGACTTTTTAAAGTGTTGTTCAAGTCAAATGCTACCCTATGTCAATTGCTTCCAGCTGCTGAATGAGTTTGTAAAGTTATAGGGCATTATAACAACATTGACTGCAACACTTCTTAATTTCACTTTTAGAACATAGGAGATAAATCACATTGTGTGTAAAAGTGTATCCAAATAATAAGCAATAAATACATAAAGAATAACAACAATAAATAAATAAAGAATTACAACAACAACAAAAAAGCTTTCCTCTTTAAAACCGTTCATCTGCCCGGGGTCATTGTCTTTCATCTGGCCCAGCAGTCGGCAGCCAGAGATGGCCCTGACACTTCTCGGAAACCTCAAGGTCTGGGGCCGGATAAATTTTTAGAAGCCTCCTTAACATGGTTCTTTACGTTGAATGTTTTCAGCTTTAACAAAAGCCACGTGAACACGGGTCTGGAAAAGGTGATACACTTGAAGAAAAAGAAAAAAAAAAGTCACTGGCTTTATCTGTATTCTGTTCCCTGGAGGTGGGCAGGCCAGAGTGGAGGTAGACCAGTGAATTGATTTGTTTTGCAACGGATTTCGCAGCTGTGGGTAGATTTTTGAATTTTCTTTGGTGTGTCATTTTAACTCATTTTGTGTCCTGACAACTCTGAAAACCCGGACTACTCCAGTAGCTCTTTCACCAGCCACACCCGAGAAGAGAGAAACTGAGGTGGGCCAGAACTGATAGGAAAGCTATGCTATGACCCCAAGAGAATCTCACTCTGGAGCACTTGTCTACCAAAATGTTGGAAAATCTTTTATTTTCTAATGCTCTGTTTCACTTCCCCACACTCCTGCTTGCATCTTCCAGAAATAATTGAAATCCTGGTCCTAAAAGTGTCTGCTCCTGTAATATCTGTGTGCTGCCACCAGATGGCACCAAAAGTCACAACTCTATTGGTATACTATGTGCCAGGCACCTTGCTAGGCATTAAGAATCCAGTAGTGAACAAAAAAGACAGGGACCCAACCTCTCTGAGTCAAGCAGGAAGGCAGACATTAAACAAAATATTATAAATATTTGAATGGCAATGCTGAGAGAAAGTGCCCAGAGGCTAATCCTGGGAGCGAGCAGAGACAGCAAAGTTCACACATATTCTATGGCCCTCCCCACATTGTCCAGCCATCTTGCAGTTAGGCAAGGCCTTGTGACCATTGAGGCCAATGAGATGTGAGTGAAAATCATATGTGACCCCTTAGAGCCAAGGTAGAGAAAAGTGAGTATAATTTCTCTATGCTTGTCTCTTCCTTTGCTGTGGTAGCTGGTAACGTGATGGGTGGCAGAGCCTCTGTTAGCCTGAATCCCTGAGTAAGTATGTGGAGGACAGCCATCACAGAGCCATCACTAACCCCATGCTACTTGACCCCAATCCTCCACAGCTCATGTTGGATAGGTAGCATAAGTTTTATTGAATTAAGCCATAAAGAGTTGGGGGTTGTTTCTGCAGGTATGTCAGTCTGCCTAAGGACTGACTTTGTAGCTGCAGCGATGGAACTAAGAATGGAGTCTTTCTCCTCTAAGTGAGTGGGCCTTTGCATAAGCAGCACAGACAGATGAGGGATGGAGGAAACAGAAGCAAGCTGCATTGCCACCACCTATCCTCCTGAGACCAGTGAGAAGGAGGGGACTTCCTAACCAAAGAAGCTAGGAAAGCCAACAGGATCTTAAGCATTTCAAGCAGCATACTGAGCACGTGATAACAGACCAAAAGGGTATGATTATTCCAGCAGACCCAGGTTCTGGCCAGGGGAGAGCAGAGCCTGACGTAGCTGATCTCAGTAGGGGTAGCTTGTAGACTTGTCCCAGGCTGCCCACAGACACGGCCGTGGGGCCTCTCTACTTATAACAGCCACAAACATAATGAAAAAAAAAAATAGGTAGGTAGCCGTGGGGTTAGTGGGGCACCAATTACCCCATAAATCAATTTGCTTGTGTGTGTGTGTGGAGTGGGGTTTGCGGGAGCTTCTGATTTTGATATAATTTCAAACAAGAGAAAAAAATGGAAGAATCATAGAAAGAACTTCCACATACAATACCCTTCATCAAGGTTTACTAGTCCATTTTAAAAGTTACTAAAAACCAAGTAATCTCTTTCATACCCAACCTAGCTATAATGCCTAACCCAAACTTCAATATTAAAATTTCATGAGTCAGCTTTATATATAAGATTTGCAAAATATGATAGAGTACTGATATGGTTTGGGTGTGTCCCAACCCAAATCTCAACTTGAATTGTATCTCCCAGAGTTTCCACATGTTGTGGGAGGGACCTAGGGGGAGGTAATTGAATCATGGGGTAATTGAATCTTTCCCGTGATATTCTCAGGACAGTGAATAAGTCTCACGAGATCTGATGGGCTTATCAGGGGGTTCCACTCTTGCTTCTTCCTCATTTTCTCTTGCCACTGCCATGTAAGAAGTACCTTTCGCCTCCTGCCATGATTCTGAGGCCTCCCCAGCCATGTGGAACTGTAAGTCCAATTAAACCTCTTTTTCTTCCTAGTATCAGGTATGTCTTTATTAGCAGTGTGAAAAAGGACCAATACAAGTACCCTTAATGTATAGTTATTTTATATTTAAAAAAAAAAGTAACACTCATTAGAAAAATAGGCAAAGGCCATAAGTAGCCATTTGAAAAAAGGAACAGAATGGACAAAATTATGAAAAATTCAATCCCTCTAGTAATAAATATAAATTAAAACCTCATTTTCCACCTAGCAGACTAACAAGGGTTTATATGTATGATTGTGCTTTTGTTGGCGATAGTATGAGAAAATGGCACTTGCATACATATGTGCTATTTCTGGAAATTGGTGCAATGAATGATGTAATTGGCTTCTCTGGCAACAAATATCAAAAAAATTTTTTATTAATGCACTTGCCTTTTAGCACAGCAATCTTAATTCTAGGAAGGTATCTGAGGGAACAGGCAAACAAATGTCCCTGACCCACCCCAAGAAGAAGTGTATCTATTGGCTGGGCGTGGTGGCTCACACCTGTAATCCCAGCACTTTGCAAGGCCGAGGTGGGCAGATCACAAGGCCAGGAGATCGAGAGCATCCTAGGTAACACGGTGAAACCCCCTCTCCACTAAAAATACAAAAAATTAGCCGGGCATGGTGGTGGGCACCTGCAGTCCCAGCTACTCAGGAGGCTGAGGCAGCAGAATGGCGTGAACCTGGGAGGCGGAGCTTGCAGCGAGCCGAGATCGCACCACTGCACTCCAGCCTGGGCGACAGAGCGAGACTCCGTCTCAAAAAAAAAAAAAAAAAAAAAAAAAAAAAAGAAGTGAATCCATCACAACATTATCAAAAAAAACAAAAACAAACAAACAAACAAAAAACAGAATGAAGAAACTTTGGTCAATTAAATGATGGTGTTTTGTACAAAGCACTAACACCACCTACGTAGCACTTATAGAATGCCAGGCTCTGTTCTTAACTTTTTGCATATATTAACTTATCTAGGCCTCCCAATAGATATAGGTACTACAATTACTGTCAGCATTTCACAGATGATGAAACTGAGGAACAGAGAGGTTCGCTAACCAGGTCATAAAGCTAGTCAATGCAGAACTAATATCTGCATCTAGGCGGTCTGGTCTGAGTCAGCTCTCTTAGACATACATTACACAACCTTTCATTGGATGTGTAAGCCTCTCTCTGCAGTTACTAAAATGACAAAGTAGATTGTATTCACTGTCATGAAAAATGTTCATAAGATATGCATGAGAAAAGTCGATTATGAAACATTAAGTACAGTATGCAACCATCATTTTAAAAGGAATTATATATACATGAGTATAAGAATATATAAAAAATGGCCAGGCACGGTGGCTCATGCCTGACATCCCAGCACTTTGTGAGGTTGAGGTGGGCAGGTCACGAGCTCAGGAGTTCAAGACCAGCCTGACCAACATGGTGAAACCCCATCTCTACTAAAAATACAAAAAGTAGTCAGGCATGGTGGTTCATGCCTGTAATCCCAGTTACTCAGGAGGCTGAGGCAGGAGAATCACTTGAACCCAGGAGGCAGAGGTTGCAGTGAGCCAAGATCATGCCTCTGCACTCCAGCATAGGTGACAGAGCGAGACTCCACCTCAAAAAAAAAAAAAAAAAATGCATAAAAAATTTCCTCAAAAGATTAGCAGTGTTGGGATTGTAGGAGAATTTTAGAATTTTGCTTCTTTTACATCTCTTCATTTGCTAAGTTTTCCACAATGATCATATAATTCTTGTAATATAAAATTTTAAATGAATAATTCTACTACCCAATCCTGCTTTCTCCTCTGTAATTCCACAAATGGTCTCAGGGACACTCCCTAATAAATATCCTGCAGACCGACCTTTATCTCAGACTCTGCTTCCCAGAGAATTCAGCCTCTGAAGCATCCCAACAGTGCCAAGAGTGGTCCAAGAAAGCAGGCAATGAAATGATGCTTAGCAACTGGCTCACTCACCATCTGGCTGGCAATGAAGACCCCATCACTGGAGGCAGCGGAGCACAGACAGCTCCTGTTCCAATTACTAAAACTTCCTTTATGGTGAATTAGAATGGTGCATAGGGAAAAGGGAATACGATAGCTGGTGCTATGTACTTAGTGTTAGAATAATATAGGGGAAAGAGTAATCTTCGAGAAGTGAGATAGGATGCTGTTGCTATACTCCATTGAAGTTTTACAGAAATAATTTAGCTCAAGAAAAGGCTCAGAGCAATTAATGGGCTACTGAAAGCCAGCATTAAAGTCAGAGGGTCTTTAGGAAGGTAAAGAGGCTTTCCTCACCTGAAGAGAGAGGGCAGGAAAAGTTGAGGCCCAGGTACAGTCCCATGTCTTAATGGTGATTTTTGCTAGAACTCCAGTGAGGGTTAAAATTCTTAATCAAGGCAGATCTGTTATGTCAAGGTTAGGAATGTGGTTGGGGAAGAATGAATCCCGACCTGTGAGGTGGAATGGAATACATAGGTTGATTTTCCTCACACTCTTGAGTTCCCAGATTCCTCTAGATCTTTTCCATCTGAAGAAGAAAGTGAACCACCTCTCTCTGTTAAGAGCTAGGACCACTCCCTTACTTGAAGACAATGCAGAGTCCTCTATCTCCGCTCTGGGCCACTGGGCCTCTAACTGTGTCTTCTAACTAGAAGTAAGTTGCAGCTTAACCCAGCTGCAGATGTGCTGGGCCCGACAAAGGAGAAAAGGGACTGCACCCCAGGGAGATCCACCTAGCATGTCCACACATGGGACTGGATTCTGAGTTACTTGATCAAAGAGGCTAGAACATAATACTGAATAAGGAATATGTTGACAAAAATAAGTCGAACTCTGTAAAATATTTGAAGGGATTCATTCTGAGCCAAATACAAGTGACAAAGGTTCAAGGCATAGTCTCTCGAGGTCCTGAGAACATATGCCCAAGGTGGTTGGGTTACAGCTTGATTTTATACATTTTAGGGGGACAGAAGTTAAAGGCAGACATTCATGGATACATGTAAGGTGTACATTGGCTCAGTCTGGAAAGATGAGACAACTCAAAGTGGAGGTGGGGTGCTTCCAGGTCACAGGTGGATTCAAAGATTTTCTGAGTGGCAGTTGGTTGTAAGAGTTATTAATCTAAAGATTTGGAATCAGTAGAAAGGAGTGTCTGGGTTAAGATAAAGCGTTGTGGAGACCAAGGTTCTTGTTATGTAGATGAAGCCTCTAGGAAACAGGCTTCAGAGAGAATAGAGGGTAAATGTCTCTTGTCAGACCTAAAAAGGTGCTAGATTCTTAATCTCTCCTGGATCAGGAAAAGACCTTGAAAGGGAAAGGGATTCTCTACAAAATGTAGATTTTCCCCATAAGAGACAGCTGTGCGTGGCCATTTCAAAATATGTCAAAGAAATATATTTTGGAGTAAAATATTTTGACTGCTTTCAAGGCCTGTTATCTGTCATGTGATGTTATCCTAAAGTCAAGTTGGAATTTAGTATCTTATTGCTACAAAGAGTCTGTTTTGTCAGTCTTAAGATCTCTGTTTCAATCTTAATGCTGGTCAGTTGTGCCTGAACTCCAAAGGGACAGGAGTGTCTAATGAGGCATGCCCAACTCCTCCTTTCCATAATGGTTTGAACTAGTTTTTCAGGTTTATTTGGGAATTCACTTGGCAGAGAGAAGGCATCCATTCAATCAATTGAGGGACTTATAATTTTATTTTGGTTTCTAAAAAGTTTATTGGTTTAGGAGTATGTTTCTGAAATGCAGATGTTAACTTTTTAGCAAGGACCCTAAGCAATGGTATGTTCTAGTCTCTAGGCTATTTCTTAGATGCATGGGAAAAGCAATGGCTCCCACTAAGGGAGGGTGAAATGCCAGAATTACTCTAGCAGCTGCTGGAAGAAGGGATTGAAAGATTCACAGAAGTGGGCATGCTGGAGTACATCTACCACGTGAAGCCAGGATACTCACCAAATAATTACAGTGCACAGGAAAGCCATAAGCAGTACACTGGTGAGAGGCACACCAGCATCACTAAAAAGCACAGTGATGCCTCTTCTTCGCAGGTCATTGGTAACTGTAGAAAAGGTGATCGCAGAACACAGAACTAAGCTAACTGATAGCAATAGAGATGATCATAACCACCCTGCTACCCAGTGGGGGTAGGGGGAGTAGAGGACAGATGATGATGTGTAGCTGTCAAAAATCAGATAGATCTAATCATGATGAGCAGCAAAGTTGGAGCAGTCCAGAGGGCCAGGCCAAGACAGCTATAGAAACAGTTAAGAAAACACAGCATTCCTAGGGGCAAAATAGATGGACAGTTAACAAAGAGCTCTTCAGTTTACCATCAAAATAAACCAAAAATGAATGATCAAGACACTGAAGGAGCTGGGCACTGTGACCCAGGGGCCCATGCCAGTGACCCAACATTTTGGGAGGCTGAGGTGGTTGGATCACTTGAGGCCAGGAGTTCAGGATGAGCATGGGTAACATACTAAGACCCTGTCTCTACAAATAATAATAATAATAATAATAATACAAACACTAGCTGGGTATGGAGGGGCACACCTGTAGCCCCAGCTACTCAGGTGGCTGAGGCAGGAGGATTGCTTGAACCCAGTAGGTTGAGGCTGCAGTAAGCTGTGTGAACAGCCTGGGTGAAATGAGACCCCGTGGAGAGAGAGAGAGAGAGACAGAGAGAAGGAAGGAAGGAAGGAAGGAAGGAAGGAAGGAAGGAAGGAAGGAAGGAAGGAAGGAAGGAGGAAGGAAGGGGGAGGAGGGAGGGAGGGAGGGGAGAGGAAGGAAGGGGAAAAAAAGAAAAAAAAGAAAAAAAAAACAAAAACAAAAACAAAACACCAGAGGGCAGTTGCCCCAATAAAAAAATCCATGATTTCCTGCCCAGTTACTGGAGCTAACCCAGGTTTTAGACTTGGAACCCAATGAGGGAAGGTGAAGCCAAGTTCCCAGAAGGAAGGACTTTCCAAAAGAGAATCTACAAATGGCCAATAAAAACATAGAAAGCTGTAAACATCAGTTGTCATCAGGAAAATACAAATTAAAACTGAGATGAGACACCATTGCCACTAAAGTTGCTAATATCAAAAAGACTAGCATTACCAAATGTTAGCCAAAATGTGGAACACTTGATTTAGGATCAAAACTCAAACTCATATTCATCAGGTGTGAGTCCTTGCAGTGTCAAAGTATACATCAGAAACTAATACTGCCCTTCCCAAGACCTGAAGAAGTATGCAAAGGGTTCAGGGTAGAAGCACCTGCTGCTGTGGCCTCTTTTTCATATATTAAAAAAAAAGACTTTCATCTCTTTCTGGAAATATGTAACCTCTGAAAATATTTTGGTGGGTAACCTTCTGGACTTTTTTTAATACTATACAAATTGTTTAGGAGCCTATTTTTTAGACCTAATTTTAGACTACAAAAATTGAGAAGGTGGCACAGAGGGTTCTCATGCCCCTCTCACCCAGTTTCCCCTATTATTAACATCTTACATTAGAATATTAAATATATTTGTTATAATTAATGAAGTAATATTAATACATTATTATTCATGAAAGATCATGTTTGTTCGTCTGTTTTTCATTCCAATTGCCTCAGTTTTTCCCTAATGTCCTTTTTGCGTTTCAGAATTCCACCCAGGGCACACATGACATTTAGTCCTCATGTCTGCTCAGGCTCCTCTTAACTGTGGCAGTTTCTTAGACTTACCTTGTTTTTGATGACCTTGACAGTTTTGAGTACTGGTCAGGTGTATCAAAGGATGTGCCTATAATGAAATTTGTCTATTGTTTTCTTGTGGTAAGACTGGAGTTATGGGGCTCTGCTGGCTTTTTTCTTTAATCAAGGATTTGGATCACTTGGGGGCTAAACTTTGAAAATGGTCCCAATTACTGACTGAAGAGAGAGTTCTTTCTGATCTCTGGAAAACCTGTCTCTTGCCGCTTTAGTGGGCTGAACTAACGTTCAAATTCCAAGTCAAACATAATAGAAAAGAACGTCTTCGAAAATTTGCTTTTTAAAAAGACCTCCTCTTTATACTGCAGAGCCTATAAAGAAACCTCTATGACCATGTGCTTTTATTTAATTAACATTTGTTTAAAAAGTACCGTTTCCCTGTATTCCGTGGGCATACAGGTCATATTTCAGTTCAGTAAAGAGATTTTTCGAATCACTTTATAATCGTTGTGTTTTAATGAAATTCTGAGGAGCAATTAGTTTTTATGAAGGTAATTGGCATTCAAACATCACTTGTGATTGAGATTTTGTTTTCTTTTTCTTTCAGCACAAAAGTGGAAGTGCATGGTAGAGAAGAAAAATCAGTGCACGCTTAATTGGCTTTCAATAGAAAAGCAGGCAGCTGCTCTTCTTGATATATACATTTGTGGCACTTTTTTATCTTGTAAATATCTCAAGCTAAATAAATGAAAAGAAATTTTGAGGAAACAGTTTGCTGTATGAAAAACATGAGTTTTCTTTAAAGTACAACTTACATACAGTAAAATATACAAATTAGATATCAATTTGATGAATTTTGCAAACGGTAAACCCATGTGTCTTCTATCCCAAACTAAATAAGGAACATTTCTATCATTGCAGAAAATTCCCTTATTCCCCTTTCCAGTGAATTTACCCTTCCTCCTCCCCAGAGAAATAACTTTCTGATTTTCATCACCAAGGGTTTGTTTTGCTTATTCTTGATTTCATATAAATGAAGCAGACTGTAAGCTTTTGTGTCTAGTTTCTTTCAATTAATATAAGATACTGAGATTAACTAGCCATAATAACATCAATGCGCAGCTCAAGAGACATAGCTCCACTGGCCTCTATGCCCAGCAGACCCATCTGTAACATTTTTTTACTTTTATTTTACTTTAGTTTTGAGACAGAGTCTCTCTCTGTCAGCCAGGCTGGAGTGCAGAGGCACAATCATGGCTCACTGCAGCCCCCACCTCCCAGGCTCAAGTGATCCTCCCACCTCAGCCTCCCAAGTAGCTGGGACTATAGGCACATGCCACCACACCTGGCCATTTTTTTTTTTTTTTTTTTTCTGTAGAGACAGCTCTCACTGTTTTGCTGGGGCTGGTCTTGAATTCCTGGGCTCAAGAAATCCTCCTGCCTCAGCGTCCCAAAATGCTGGGATTACAGGCATGAGCCACTAGACCCAACCCATCTGTAATCTTCTGTTCATCCCAGATGACTTTCTTTAGCTGGGATACTGAAATCTAGGGCATCTCCAGAAGAAGGGTCTGGGAGACATTTAAGACTGAGAAACAGTTGAGAGAATTCAGGCCTGAAAACAGGTTTAGGAGAAGGAAAAGAGAAGAAAAAGGGGGACAAGTAATGGTCATACAATATTAGGTCTGTCATCTGAAAGGGGAAACAGACTTTGTGTCTAGTTCCAGAATTAGAACTCGTGGCTGGAACTTACTGGGAGGTAGTTTTCAGCTCTGTATAAAGAGGAACATCTTTCAACAGGAGGTCACTGGGGTCCCTTGAATGGTAGTTAAGTTTCTCAACACAGGAATTGTACACAAAGAGGCTAATAGCCATTTGTCATAGATGCTGTTAAAGGAAATCCCCCATTAGGTAGGCGAGAACATCTTCCTATGTCTTGTGGCTTTCAGTTTAGACAAAGGTAGGCTTTACCTCCACTTTGTACTAGTTGGTCAGTGCTGAGTTTTTTATCTTGCATGTTTTACATTGGCAAGAAGGTCATATGATTTTCCCCCATGTACCTTAGAACCAGCTGCTGCCATGAAAACTTATTAAGCCTAAGTATTCAGACCTCAGGATGAATTCTGTGTTTTCATTTTCTTTTTGAGATGGAGTCTTGCTCTGTTGCCCAAGCTGGAGTGCAGTGGCACAGTCTCAGCTCACTGCAACCTCTGCCTCCCGGGTTCAAGTGATTCTCCTGCCTCAGCCTCCTGAGTAGCTGGGATTACAGGCAGGCACCACCATGCCTGGCTAATTTTTGTATTTTTAGTAGAGACAGGGTTTCACCATGTTGGTCAGTCTGGCCTCAAACTCCTGACCTCGTGATCTGCTTGCCTTGGCCTCACCAAGTGCTAGGATTACAGGTGTGAACCACCATGCCCAGCCTGTGTTCTCATTTTCAGAGCATTCACTATAAGAAAGAGTCCTTCCTCTGTCTTGCTCCTCAGTGATCCTGCTGGATAGCCACAGGCAGCGTGAAGTCATCACCCCCACAAACACGAACATGGCACCCACAAGGGCAGGTGCTACTGAAGGGTTTGCTCTGCCCTCCTTCAAGATCCAGTTTGCCATTGAAATTAAAACACAGAGCTCAGCAAATCTTTTGCAAGTCATCCTCAGTGAGTTGGATAAATGCAGAAGAGGAAGTAATGAGAAGAGAGGAAACGTTTATAAGAGAAGCGGCTATCCCGCAGGTAGCCGAAAGGTCTCCCTAATCTATCTACATCTGCACCCACCTTTCCTTCTCCAATTTCCAGCCCATGGTCATTGAGCCTGGATTAGATATCTCAGTATAAACCCCACCCAAAGCAGCTGTCCTCAGGAGAAAAGAAAGCAGAGGAAATAAGTTGGTTATTCAGCAGATCCCAAGTTGACTTCTTTCACCTACAAATCCCAATTATTATTATTATTATTATTATTGTTATTATTTTTTGAAACAGGGTCTTACTCTGTCACTCAGGCTGGAGTGCAACGGTATGATCTCAGCTAACAGCAACCTTTGCCTCCCAGGTTCAGGCAATTCTCTTGCCTCAGCCTCCCAAGTAGCTGAGATTACAGGCACCTGCCACCACGTCCAGCTAATTTTTGTATTTTTAGTAGAGACAGGGTTTTGCCATGTTGGTCAGGCTGGTCTCGAACTTCTGACCTAGGTGATCTGCTCACCTTGGCCTCTTAAAGTGCTGGGATAACAGGCATGAGCCACTATGCCAAGCCCTAATCCCAATTTTAACAAGTATCTTCGTTGTCTTCATAGTTTGTCCTGTGCCTTTTTCGTCCTCCACCTACTTTTTAGCTTTAATCTATCACAAAAATGTTTCAAACATCTATATCATGCCTAGGACTTCCCTTCCCTTTCTCAAAGCCACCATCTCTGAGAAGCCGGTCCATGAACCTCACCCGCTTGCTTCACTCTCTGACTCCACCTCTCACAGTCTATAAACAGCCAGGGCATGCCAGTGTGACCTCATTTACACATTGCCTTATACACATAGCAAAGTTGTTTGTAGGAATAAATGTTATGTTTCATAATACCTCAACTCAACAGAAATCTCATTTATTTTTTAATCTATATATATTCAACAACGTGATGTTTACGGTGAAAGCAGAAAGGCCTCCCACATTGCAACCCCAAGTGATTCATGGAGAGAAACCACTCCCAATAGCTGCCCCCTGGGAGGCTTGGTCAAGGCAGCTCTCCCGGTCAAGAAAGATCTCATGAGGCTTTTCTTCCACCCAGATATTTACATGAGGCTCTGCCCAGCCACACCGCTTCAGGAGAGCAGATGGGTATGACAGAGCTAAAAGAGCACACGGATGAGCATGCAAAAGAGCTAACACAACCTTGACTTTTCAGAGCTGATTCTGCTTTCAGAGACCATCTAGTCAGCCCATTCACCCAGAGAGAGGAAATGGCATTCACCCAATGCCTCCCTGTTAGTAAGGGGGCAGAGCTGGGGCAGGAACTCACATTTCCCTATTTGTGATTAACTCATCTTATACGATGAGCTAACATGGATGAACAAAGGTCATTGTATCGGTGGGAACTCGTGTAACACACAAACTGGGATTGACTTGGCCAATCACTACTGTCTGACATTGACTCCCTAAACCCCAATTTCCCCTTCTGTGAAATGGGATAGTCACACCTACCTTATGGCATTTGTAAAGACGAAAACGGCAGAGGGCATGGAGATGGCCTGCTGCCTATTGACATTAAAAGATTCCCTGCTCTTTTATTGCAACTCAGCCAGCCTCCAGCATTCATTTCAGGTCTGGTGTCTCCCTAAAACATACCAAAAATTGTCTCAAACATTTGAAATATGATTAGCTTTATGGGCAACATTAAAATCCTCCTCTTTAAAATGAATATTTTTCACATTATCTTTCTGCATTGTCTGGGCTAGAGTCAAAGTCAGAGGACATTTTTGAAAGTGTTTTGACTCAGCTGCTGTTTGAAACATCTGGGGCTTATTTTTCACCTTTGAAGAACACAGTGCCTCTTACTTTTACCTCTTGTAGAGCATCAAATACACTGGCACATTGGCTAAGGTAACACACATGCAAAAAAAAAAAATTGAGTAAATGATGCCTGGATGGAAACTTCTCCCCGAAAATCTCTTACTTTAGTTTCCAAACATACTCATAGAGGATAAAGGCCCTGCCAGCACTGGGAGGGAACAACAGACAGGGAGGGAGAGAGTACCCTTCCTTTGTAGGAGGTGGGGAACAATGAGACTCAGAGAGATATAGAGTAATCATGCTTTGGGTTGGGGAAATGGGCCCAGAGCATAGCCTGGGCTTCATGACATCCCCATATGTTCCCTGGCTGAGAGGTGACTTAGAGAGGCAAGAGTTGTGGAGGAGGTGAGGCCATCCACTATTGACCTAATCTGCCATCAGGCAAGGCCACGTAAGTGGGCCTGCTGTTCTCCACACCCCCGCTCCCCAACAAGCACACAACCATACTCACGCCTGTTCTCTCAGGACTTCCCCTTCAAAGCTGCCTTAGTGCTCTTCGTAACCTGATTTCACTTCTAGAAAACATGCTGTAGGGGAGGAAACACCCAGAGCAATCTGTCCCAGCTCTGTATCACCACCCCTCTCACTCCAGATGGTTCTAGTTGCAAAAGTTTGCATTCTGAGCTTTCAGATACGACTGTGCTCCACATCCCCTCCACCCATAGACCTTCAGAAATATCCCACTGTCTGATCAGGGGAACCTCCCATTTGTGTGCTCATGTACTCCCAAATTAGGACTATTTACTTGTCATGGTATCCTGCACACATTATCACTTTTTAATCCTGACCCTAAGAAGCATGTACTCTTATGCCTGGTTCAAGGGAGGGAAGACGGAGACTTTAGGGAGATGACTCTCTCAGTACAAAAACAGAATTCTAACCAGGTGTGTCTCTATAATGCTGCTCATTCTACAATTAATTTCTCCCTAAACTGAATTCTCAAAAGGAATTTTTATTTTTTCTCTTAGGAAAATGAATCGATGCCCCAAAATTATTTTTAAAGCAATACAGTGACATTCTTGGTTGCATATACAAAATCAATTGCCATTTTTTTTTTACCAACATAATCCCCACTTTGATTTTTGTTCCACACAGCCCATGTCTCAGAGATGCTGGTTACACCCTCGGATCCAGAATGGGACAGACTGGCATATGAATATCACTTTCCTCTTGGCAGTGATTGGTTCAGAAATGGGCATGTGAGCCAGTTCTGGTCAATAAGCCTAGAGAATAGATTTGATAATGTCTTCTGAAGCTTCTTTCTCAGTTTTAAGAAAGAACCACAAATAGTAGTCTCTCTCTCACTGAATGTGAGTAAGAAAGAAAGCAGCCACAATGACTATGGATAGCCATCCCACCGTAAGAACAACCAGACTCAGGATGAAGCCAACCAGCCAACCCTGGGAATGTCTAATGAGAATAATGAGACATCACTTAATGACATCACTAAGACATTGGCTCAACCAACCCTGAAGCCCCCCCCCACCCCGGACTTCCTGCCTTATAGGCAAATAAATGTCATATGACATTAACTGATTTGAATTAGGTTTTCTGTTTTTCACACTGAAAGCATCTTTAACTGATGCTGGGATTCACCACATTTCCTGCATCTACAGAACTATGCAATCATCATTCACATCTTAAATAATGGTCTGGAGGTAGCACACACTCCTTAATCAACAAACAAAATACAGGCTTTGCATGCGGTGAGTTCTGTGTGGTGCCATAAAGATGGTCACACATTCTTTGTCATTGGGAGGCTATTGAGAGTTGACATCAGTTTCCCCTTCTCTTGAATCTGGGCTGGACTTGTGGTTATTTTGACCAGTAGAATGCAGTTGAAGTGACACTTAGTAATCTCCAAGGCTGACCCTTAAGAGATAGTTCAGCTTTGCTATATGACTGGCAACACTTTCTTGAAACACAGCCACCATGTAAGACATTTACCTACCCCGTGGCCACCATTCTGTGAAGAGCCCACGCTAGCCATGATGAGAGAGACAGAAAGAGGGTGGCGGTGGGGGGCCTGTGGAATAGCACTGAGGTACCAGATGTGATAACACCTTTGAAATGTAGCCAAGTGAAACCAGCAGAAGCAATGTAGAACTAAATGACTGCTTAGTAGAGCCCTCCCCAAATTCGTGACGTGCAAATAAAATGGTGGTTGTTTTAAGCCACTAAATTGTGTGGTAGTTTATTATCTAACAATAGATAACTGGAACTGGAAGAAAACTAGAAACCTCTTTTTCAAAAGCTTCAATAGCAGTGGAAAAGCAAAAGCTTTCTGTGAACGTTCATCTAAATACAAACTTCATTATCCAGCACACTCTCCTTCAAGTGCCTCAGTTAATCCCAGTTTTAAGGATGTGTGGCCGTGTTACAAGCTCCATATACACTGCACTCGAGTGTCTATAAAGATGATACTGCTTTATCCCATTCCTTTCTGTTTTTCCTTACCACAGTTAGATCTCAGGTTCTTACCAAAGTTTTTAAAAGGTCAAACACATTGGCTCATGCCTGTAATCCCAGCACTTTGGGAGGCCAAGGCAGGCATATCGCTTGAGCTCAGGAGGTCAAGACCACCCTGGGCAATGTGGTGAAACCCATCTCTACAAAAAAATACAAAAATTAGCCAGTGTGGTGGTGCACACCTGTAGTCACAGCTACTTAGGAGGCTGAGGTGGGAAGATGGTTTGAGCCCAGGAGGTAGAGGTTGCAGTGAGCCAAGATCATACCACTGCACTGCAACCTAGACAATAGAATGAGACTCTGACTCAAAAAAAAAAAAAAAAAAGGAAAAGAAAAGAAAAGAAAAGGAAAAACAAATGTATATGAGAGAGTGATTGATGATCAGAGGGAGCCCACTTTCTTGGTCTCATGAACATTCTCAGTCAACACACACACATATACAACCCTTAAGTGCCAGTTCTGATTAGACTTGGGTCTCACTATGCTTGGCTTGGCAGGATTGCAGCTATTGTTCAAACATTTGTCCCATAAAAAATCAGGAGAATTTGAATTAACCACTAGTTTAAGCTGAGCTGACATTTTGAGCTAAATTTATTTTAACTAGGGATTTATGACAGGAAAGGAATAGTTCTAATTAAATAAGTATTAGCCTCAGTGTGAATAATGACCCCTTGGAAGTTTCTCAGTCCCCTAATAGCTAATTAACAGCTCATAAATGGGCTCCTTTTGTGTCCCGAGGCAAGTGTGAAAAGGAAGACTTAACTGATTAATGAGATGGGCTCAAACCAGATTAAAAATGAAAATTGGCTTTATGGACTCCAGACCTGCAAATCTACCCCACGTGAAAAGGAGAGATTATTTTTAAGGCATCCTGGGCGATCGCTGTGGGAACAGGGAGCGCACAGCCAAAGGCATTGATCTGTTAATGCCCTCCCTGTGACCCCTTTCACAGTGGCCGACAGAGGACCAGACAGCCAGTGGTGAGAGAGCTGGCCTCTCCATTGTCATGAGGCCTATAGGGTTGGGGTGGAAAGCCAAATAGCCTTCATAAAGACTTGCTCTTCCTTTCTCATGTTTGTATTTCAGGCAAATATTAAGGCAGACAGATGGCAAATTAGAAGTCAATAAATATCACTTTCCATCTCTGCCATTCCATTTTAGAATGTGTTAGAAGCCCTCCTCTTCTCCCTCAGTCAGAGGCTGGAGACTAGTTCTTCAATATTAAAGGAGATTGTGCTCAGCTTCCCTGAGGCAATTGCAAGCTGGTACCATGCCACCTCCCGCATAACACTTTCTCTGGCACTTACCAGAAAGTGTTTTTGAATGGGCAGTTGTGGACTCTGGAAAAATGCTGCATGTATTTTCAGAGGCCCCTGCCTGCTGGAGATAGCTCCATCCCCTTCATGTAGCTTTTAGTTGCAGCTTCACTGGCTAAGCCCTCGGCAGGCCCCTGCTTTTTTTCTCTGCCCCCATACCCTGCCCCAAGAAACTTTAAAATACTACATAGAGCCAATATTTATTTGGCTAATAGAATTCCATTCAGTGCAAAGGAACTGCTTTCAGTCATCATGGGGAAGAGACAGGGGAGGACCCCAGATTACTATGAAATTTAAGTTCCTCCTCAGAGTAGCCAGCCCACTCCTACCCCACTTTGTAACTGAGACTAGGTTCTAAGGTTAAGCCAGAGCAGGACCACATTATAGGGGTGCTGATTTGGGGTCACCACAGAGCAGTTGTGGGTCTTTATCAAACAGCTGGCCCCAAAACAGCAGATTAAATGGTGAGGGTGGAGGAAGAACAACTTCCTTTCTGAGCTTATAATTAAAATTTATGATCTGCCATTGCCAAGAAATGGAATGTTAACCAACTACATTGCCACTTAAGTTCAAAAACTGAGACCTATGTTGAATTTAATCTAATCTTTATTTGATGATTTTAAAAAGACATTTGAGACTCTAGGTGTTCTCAATTCTTCATAACAAATCTTTTGAAAAAAGTGAATACGAGCTAATTAACAGCTCAAAAGATCAGGAAGTCAAAAGATCAGACACTTTACTAGCCTGTGTGCACCATGCCTACCCCGCACCCTGGAAGGTTCCTAATCTTCCAATGGCTTTAGTTGCCTCTTTACCATCCGACTGAGCAAGGACAGAACCATAGCAAGGTTAAATCATTTTCCCTCTCTCCCAAGAATATACCCTCCAATCTGTGCTCCTTGTTTTCTTCTACTGGTACCCAAAAATGAATCAGATATCAAGAACCATCAAACCTTATAGTACATAGCACAAAAACAAAATTAATACACTGCCTCCCCGCAAATAAAACGTGTATAAAAAACATCTGGCCTTTATCTAATCTTTGTAAGGCTTAATGCCAACCCACTTGGTTTACTGCCAAGAAAGGTGTTACCTCTCCAGGGAGGATGGAGACACACTAGATATCAGTTAATTAACACTCCCAGTAGGTGAACAGAAGTGCTCTCCTAGGCTGGAAAGAATCTCATTTTCTTCTAAAACTGTGACTTCGGCCTGACACTTCAAAATTGTCAACAGTAACTTAAGGGATGAGAATGTGTCTCTTTAGTTATTTTAATCAGCAGCATGTACTGAGCACACTTTGGCGCACATCTTGTTTGTGGGAAGATAAAGAAATAACTACCACGTCAGTCCTGAAGAAGTTGATCAGGTTAAGTAGGACGTTAAGACCACCACAGATTACTCTGTAAAAGATACTGATAAACATGTAAAAATTAACATTACACTAGTGTTGTGTGCATCTGGTATAAGAATGATCAGAAGTATGGACGTCTTTTAAATGTCAGCTAACATCTTCAAGGATGAGGACATTTTGAAACAGTGTACTGGAGGAAGTGGTAGAGTCAGATTAACAGCAGAGGGTGTGGAGCAAGGAAATCCTGTCCAGGGATGGCCAGAAAATCTGACGGAATTAGACAGTTAAGAGATCCAAGGCTTCATAGAAGAAGAGATAGAGATAAAATTATAGCATTTGCAGTTACAAAAGTAATGAAGAGGAAAACAAAAATCAATAGCATTACTATCAAAAATTGGAAAGGGCAGGGGGTATAAGAAGACAGCATGATCTGAATTTTCACCTTTCACAGCAAGTAGACAATGAATGTTATTGAAAGTGAAGAAATCAAGAGCCAAAACCATCAGCAAATTATTTATTGAGGTGACCACCGAAATGGCTAAAATTATAAATCACTAAAGAAAGGAAGTAGGGGAAGGGAAGACTCAAAATTGTCATTTTGAATTTTCCTGTACTGACTGATGTTTTACCATGTTTATGCATTACCTCGATAATTTTTAATGGACGGTGGCAGTCTCTGATCTTCCAAATGCTTTTAAAATATCAGTGCATATTTTATCATATTTATCATAACCTCCAGAATATGCTAGGTATGGCTGGAAATAAACAAAATATAACTCCTCCAAAATCCTCATCTGGTTCGTAAGAAACAAGAAGCTTCAGGGGTTCTTCGTAAATTATTCATGCTAACCAAGTCTCAATATAGGTTGCCTGATGACTGATAATATATTTTGATACCTTCACTCTTCTTATTTCATTTTCAAGGGCTACTAGTTGTAGCCAGATACTAAAACTGGGCACTTCCAGTTCCAGAAAAATTATCAGCACTTATAGGGGACTTGGAAATATTGTCGTTCTAAAATCCTTTATTCTCATTGTAAAACACTAAGTCTAAAGTGAATCAGAGTTTTTCATTTTCCCAAGGTTCACAAAAAGTTGATCTAATATTTGGTTTCTCATCATTTTCTTACCTTCCAATAGTATTACATTCCCAGATGACAAAATCCTAGCATGTAAGAGTCTATTTTAGGGCTCATCTAGTTCAGTTTCCTCATTGTAAAGTTGAGCAAACTAGGACTTTTAGAGCTTGGTGACTTGCCCATGGGCATGAACAAATTAATAAACCTACCAGCTGTCCTCTCTCTGGCCCTCGTTTTAAACTGTTATGATACATGTTTTAATAACAACCTTGGCCAGGACTTTTGATTCCTGTATTTCTCTTCCACTGACTTTCCCTGTTCCCAGTGAAATCTTAGGTAGAAACTTCTTAAGAACAGTAAAAAATTACTTTATCACAATAAAGATGTGAGTCATGTACCAAAATTTCTCTCCCACCCATCACTTAGGCGCTTAGTCTTAAAGCATCATTTTATTCTCTGAAGGAAAACAGCCTTTAAGGGTTGGATATTCTTAATTCAGTCAATGTGGGAAGGGGGAGGTGAAAAAGGAACTCTCCGAGGATAATCACAATGAGAACAAAAGCTTATCCAAATTATGCAATGCATTATAATTATGCTATAAAATTGCTCTTCAGCCAGGGTGTCAATGGAGAGCATTACAGTTTTTAAATAGTTCTGTTCTTGATGGGAATTCTTGGTCATTTGAGAGGTTCATGTGTGCGCATGCGCATTTAGGCAAACGACGCAGCTAAAAGCATCCAGAATTTTGCTATCGTTTCCCCCACAATTAAAATAAATTGAGAAAAGGCAAAAGCAACAACAATAACTCCATATGTACATGTAGGTATTGCCTTTATGGTGAAATTCTTGAGAAAGAACAACTGTGGCTCTAAATTCAGCACATCTGAAGATGTCCAGGGCTGCCGGGAGCTGTTTGGTTTTGAATGTATTTGCCCAAAAGCTGTCAGTCCTCCTGCAGATGAAGCTCACCGTGCAGAACAAGCAGTTGAGTGTGTTCCAAAAGTGAATAGGAGAGAATGCTAGAAACAAAGGGATCAAAGTAGGAGAAGGTGTAAAGCATTGATGTTTTCGAAGTAGCTTGTCTCTCTCAGAACAGCACTATGCTGGGCATTTTTGAAAGCACCAGAAATCAAAGACTTTTCTTATTTATAGAATTGAGGAAACCAATGGTTTTAGCTACTGGCTCTTGGCATGCCTATAATAAGAGAGTCATGATTTACAAAGATGCTATTTTTAAGAGTTGTTCTGAGTTTTAAATTCCTACTTCAAGATCTCTCATTTTTCTCTTCCTTACCTTAAACGTTAACTGAATTGGCTATTTATTTTATGGTAATGTTTTTGTTCTTGTACATAAATGGTTCCCAACATGGTTTCACATTAGAATTCCCTGAGGATCTGGAAAAAAATAATGCCTTCCCCCAAGACTAATTATATAAGAATCTTTCGGTCTGAGCATCAGCATTTAGAAAAGCTCCCTAGATGTTTCCAAACGGCACTCATGAGTGAGAACTCCTGCTATTGACAGTATAACAAGATCATTCTGTAGAAACTTCAGTGAAAATCAGTTTTGCCTATTTAGTCAAAAGTTCTGAGTATGTGAACAGGCCCCATGTGGGACATAAAACCAACTGTACCTATTTCAAGACCTGTAGATGCCAGTGGATGACTTTAGAGAGTTTGTAGAAAATTCCAGAATTTAGTCACTTCAAGTCTGGGACACATTTTTTTTTTTTTTTTTGAAACAGACAATGCATTCTGGATTGTCTGTGGTAAGCATTATATTTGTGCCTCACGATGTAGTTTTCCAAGAGTTTCTCTCATCAAAATCTTTTCCCAGAGACTGACCAAAACTTCTACCCACTCACAATGGCCCTGGAACTCCTTTTGCAACAGGTATGCTCTAGCTGGGTCTATCTGGTAACAGATATAATGCATACTTGACCAGAGTCTAAGATTGAGAACTAGATTGGCAGTGTTTGCTATCAAGAAGAGGGGCATAAGCTCATGTGCTGTCAGTCACTGCCTTCAGTGACATTTCTTTCCCTACCTTGACTCTGAAAACTGAGTCCACACTGAGTGCAGGATGGGTAACGCCGAGATTAGATGAGGGCAGAGGGTCAGGAGGACAGCGTGGAGGACCAAGGTCAGCAGCATGAAATAACTCATGGTGGCATTCTATGTGTGAGTGACCATGAACACCTGGACTTTAAATGTGTGTATTAGAATCTTTCTTTGGAATTTAATTTCTTGACATGTATTTTTTCTATATATACCTATCTATAATTTGTTGAGAATATATGCCAGGAAAAACACTCAACAGAAACTAATGCTGTCTAGCTTGAAAAGTAAAGGCCGGGTGTGGTGGCTCACGCCTGTAATCCCAGCACTTTGGGAGGCTGATATGGGTGGATCACCTGAGGTCAGGAGTTCAAGACCAGCCTGGCCAACATGGTGAAACTCCGTCCCTACTAAAAACACAAAAAATTAGCCAAGCATGGCTACTCAGGAGACTGAGGCAAGAGAACCGCTTGAATCCAGGAGGAGGAGGTTGCAGTGAGCCGAGATCACGCCATTGCACTCCAGCCTGGGCAACAAGAGTGAAACTCCATTGTGAAAAAAAGAAAAGAAAAAGAAACTTTTGGAAAGCCCATCAGTACATTAGAGAATTGACAGACAGGTAAAAGCCAGGCTCAGAAAACACAAGCAAGGCATGTTATGTATGATGCCTTGCTGACATCACCACTTCTAGACAGTTGCTGTCACCACTTCTGGCCCCAATGCCACTGGACACTCACCATTACTACTGCCCCTGGACTCTGAATTCCATCACCACTGTGAATAACCCCCACAGTACCATCAAAAGTAATGTGTTTGCTAAATGCAAGTTAGAATTGGGACCATCCGTGAAAATACAAGCAGTAGATTATAAGTTCCTTGAGCTCAAGGAACAGACCATGTCCATCTCTCCACCATTACAACACTGCCTTGCCTCAAATGGCGTTCTGTAAATATTGGTGAATAAACCAAGGAAAAAGAAATGAATTGGCATGATATGATAGGACATGGAGTGACAGCATGAAATGCAGACAACAAATAATGAGAAGCAAAACATTATCACAGAGTAATTTCTGTACTGAAAATTTTAGACCTAAGAACTTAGGAGTTTCAAACAATGGGTAACCATTTCCTTCATCCAGGCTTCAATTTCTCTATGGTAAAATAAGCATGAGAACTGCCCCGTCCCTGTCATAGGGTTGGCCGTTTCAAGACTAGAATAAGTACTTTGAAAACGGAAGTACAATATTTTATAGGATAGAGCTCTAAGAGTTTTAAATAAACTCCTAGTAAGAGATACCAATCAGAGACCCTAAAGCAACCCCACCCCCAACACTGGAACGAACGTCAGAGTCCCAACTTGGAGACACACTCCCTGTCATAGGTAGTCTACAAGCTGGTTGCTTCCTATCTTAGTGTTGCAATAGGGATTTCTTAAGGAAGTTCTCAGCTAGACTGGTGTGAGCACAATGAAAGGAGAAGAGTAAGAACTGGGCAATTTACATGCAAGAGGTTTTATTTCTCAGGGTGTCTGAACACAGTTAACTCCTTCATACATCCTACAACTCAGAGCTGAACTGAGACATCCAGCCCAAACCCTTGATTTTTACAGGTGGTCAGCAATTAGAGGTAAACAATTTGGTATATGTATTCAATATTAAAGGGCTACAAAAGCCATAAGCTTTTTGAGGACAGGGAATATTTTTCTTTTCTTTTCTTTTCTTTTTTTTTTTTTTTTTTTTTTTTTTTTAGCCAGAGTCTCGCTCTGTCACCCAAGCTGGAGTGCAGTGGTGCAATCTCAGTTCACTGCAACCTTAACCTCCAGGCTCAAGTGATCCTCCCATCTCAGCCTCACAAGTAGCTGGGACTACAGACATGTACCACCACACCCAGCTAATTTTTATATCTTTTTTGTAGAGACTGAGTTTCACAATGTTGCCCAAGTTGAGCTGGTCTCTAACTCCTGGCCTCACGGCATTCACCTGCCTTGGCCTCCCAGAGGGCTGGGATTACAGGCATGAGCCACTGCACCCAGCTGGGAATATTTCTTATACGTATTTTTTTCTTCCAGGACTTTAAATAAGTCCTAACATATAAGTTTTTAATAAGTGTTGCTGAATTAACATGAATAACAAATATGTGGATATATATGGTCTGATATAGAATCATTTTCTTAACCAGAACTGCCAATATGCAGCATGAGTAGGCACACAGAAACTATTGAAAAGTGAGCTAAGAGATGGAGGATAAATAAGAAAACAAAGATTAAGAGAATTCAATCCTCAAACTATTTACAATGCCCTTCTGGGTTACCACTGATATTCCTATGCATCGAATCACCCTCTGATCACTGTTTTAAAAAGAAATAATTTCCCTATGCATCACACCTCTTCCTGGTGAAAAACTTAAGTACTACCTATTGTGAGGGTTATAGAGCAAAAGAATGAAAGATTTTCAGAAGATAAGTACTTCAGTATGACATCCTGCATTTGTATTTTATCTTTTACTTTTTGAAAGTATTTTCACTGTACCATTTCCCAACAATCATCAAAACAGGCTGATGAAGTGAATATGATTTTTCAATCTACATTGAAATATACACACCAGCCAGGTTTGTATATTGGCTCACGCCTGTAATCCCAACACTTTGGGAAGCTGAGGCAGGCAGATCACTTGAAGTCAGGAGTTCAAGACCAGCCTGGCTAACATGGTAAAACTGTCTCTACTAAAAATACAAAAATTAGCTAGGCCTGGTGGCGTGCACCTGTAGTCCCAGCTATTTGGGAGGCTGAGGCACAAGAATCACCTGAACCCAGGAGGTGGAGGTTGCAGTGAGCCAAGATCACTCCAGTCCAGGTGACAGAGTGAGACACTGTGAAAGAAAGAAAAGAAAAGAAAAAGAAAAGGGAAAAGGAAAGAAAAGAAATAAAGAAAAGGAAGGAAGGAAGGAAGGAAGGAAGGAAGGAAGGAAGGAAGGAAGGAAGGAAGGAAGGAAGGAAGGGAGGAAGAAAAGGGAGGGAGAGAGGGAAGGAGGGGAGGCAGGGGTGAAGTGACTTGTCCACACTTACACATCGTTATGAATAGAAAGAACCAGGACAAGATGGGCTTCGTGTCACCACGGTGAAGATTCTGAACTCCTGTGAGTCATCCTGTGTGACTTTCCTCTACCCCTAAAGGCTCAGGTGAGTTGCCCACAGTCAGCAAAACCGACCTGACAGCGCTTAGCTGGGGCTGATGGTGAGACTCTGGCTGAGAAATGTTACTTTCAAGCAGACTGAACCGAAAGTGCTATTTCTGAATTGCTATCTTAGGTAGGGGATGTCAAATGAAATGTAATTTCCGAGGTTCTGGCTTTTGTTTTGTTTTTGTCAGCTCAGGCAGGAGAGATGTTCTGTACCATGGAAGGAGCAGGGAGGAGGAAGGGAGGCTGGCAGCCTGAGAACAGACCATTCCAATTAAAAGCTACAAAGTGAGAGCTGTGCGGAGCTGCTAGAGGGGAGTAAACTTTCTTGAAAAGAGATGCAAATTGGAAAATTTCGAGAGAAACAACAATAGATGTTGGTGCAGGGACTCTACTCAACCCATGTGGCTTGTTCACACTGACCACATGTAGGAATGCTGGCCACTCAAATAAACTCTGGACCCTAGATTCCCCTTTCTTTGAACTTCAAGGAAAATGTGACATGAATACAGGAGGGAAGAGCTAATGTATGTTACCAACTTATCAGTGAGACAAATGTCATAGCCATCTCAACTTTCAAAGGGTTTCTTAACAGATTTGGGAAAACAAAGAGGAGCACATATGAAACAGAACAATTCAAACCAATGAGTAAGCAAGTACTTTGGGCTATAGACAGGACCAAAGTTCTCCATATGCCCTAAAGGGAGGGGTGACACTGGGATCTTCACCTAGATCATGTCACGCAGTCATGTGTCCTGAAAGAAGAGTGGAATTTTCACAGAGGAAAGTTGATAATGGCTGCACTAACTTCCCAGTAATTGTGACAAACTGGCTTGTTTTTCCCCAAACAGATTTATCGATTAGTAAGAACTAAATAATATACCTCCCCCAAAATGGACAAATGACATGAAAAATTTTTTATAAATTATCCAGTGATTGAAAATAATATCAGCAACTTAAGTACACATTAACAGTAAGAAAATGGCAGGGACTGGGCACAGAGGCTCACACCTGTAATACCAGCACACTGGGAGGTCAAGGAAAGAGGATCTCTTGAGCCCAGTTCAAGACCAGCCTGGGCAACACAGTGAAACCTCATCTCCACAAAAAATACAAAAATTAGTCAGTCCTCATTGCATGTGCCTGTGCCATGCATGTTGCCAGCTATTAAACAGACTGAGACGGGAGGCTCACTTGAGCCCAGGAGTTTGAGGCTACAGTGAGCCGAAATAACCCCACTGTACCTGCAGTGAGCCAAGATCATACCACTGCATTCTAGCCTTGGCAACAGAGTAAGACACTGTCTCAAAAAAAATGGCAGGGCTGACATTTCTCCTTTCGTAGTACAAGCTCTTCATGAGCTTCAATAGGAGGTAAGCAGAAGGATGACCTTTTCAGATATGACAAGGTGTCAACACATTTTTGAAATTATTGAAAATGAAATAATATTTGAGATATAAATTTATATTATTAACAATGAACCATGTCCTTAAGTGAATACTTTTCCTTGAGACCTGAGCTAGTAAAAATACTAAGACATCACAATTAGCATATTTTAAAAGACCGTTTATTTTATTTTTTATCTCATCTTTTACAATTTCTCTTAGCCAGGCACCTATATAATCCCAGCACTTTGGGAGGCTAAGGCATGAGGATTGCCTGAGGTCAGGAGTTTGAGACAGGCCTGGGCAACATAGCAAGACTCCATCTCTCAAAACATAAAGATAAAAAATAAATTAACCAGGTGTGGTGGTACATACCTGTAGTCCCAGCTACTCTGGAGGCTGAAGCAGGAGGATTGCTTGAGCCCAGGAGTTTGAGGCTGCGGTGAGCTATGATCGCACCACTGCATTCCAGCCTGGGCAACAGAGGGAGACCCTTTCTCTAAAAAAAAAAAAAAGAATAAAAGTTAGTAATAAATAAATAAAAATAAAATTTATCTCATTTCTACATGATGTTTTAAAGCAGTTGTAGGTATATATTTTTAAAAATGAATAAACACATATATTAGGAGATGTGCTGGAAAATGCTCCTCCGACAGAGAAAAGGAATCAGAAAAGCAGATATCATTGGTTTCATAGTGAAGCAGCAGAAATTCAGAAGGCAATCAGTCAGTTGAAGTCGGTGCTAGCGTTTCATAGAATTTGGATTTGAGATGCATAGAGATGGTGAGTTCAAATGAAAGAAAAAGTGTCAACAAAGGCACAAAGAAAAGAAGGTTAGAGACAGACCTGACTAATCTGGACCTGGCACTGGGAGGAATAGAAGCATAATAGTTCACTTTGGGACACATTTGTCTCCTAAAAACCAGAAGTCTCCTAGGCTTTCATCATCTCCTGGTCTCACCCTCAATTCTGTCTGTCCCTAGCCTCCACTATCCCCTCTGAGATGAGCCCACAGACACATCTTTATATCAAGGCTGTCTTTTCCAGGTGCCAGCTGGATAGCTCCTCATATCTCCCTGACTCCTCACATTCCACAAGTTCAAAACCTTTCATCAGCCTGAACCACCCCTTCACAATCTCCATCCTCTGACATCCTGTCCCTTTGCATTACAACCATGTAAAGGGATCTGTTGGACTAGTGTCTGTTTATTGTTCCTAAAGCTACTTTTTATACATTTTTCATGAGGTAAAAGCTATTATTATTTAACAAATATTTATTGAATATCTACCACGTGCCAGGCACTGATAAAGATATCTTGACTACATCAGTGGGGAAAACACACAATGATCTCCGATAAACAAAAACAAGAACATCTAAGTTTAAAATAATAAACCTACAGGTAAAATGAAATGCCGAGTCCACCAGTTAACCGATCTATAAGAAAGATTTATCTGAGACACTCGGCAACATCTACTATTTAATAGGAGTGATATCCTGATTTTTGGAGTCAAACAGATCTGGGTTCAAATCCCAGCTCAGTCACTAAGTTTAGCCTCTTAGGCAAGTTACCTGCAGCCTGCTTCCTCATCTGCAAAATAGGCCTAAAAATACAAAATTGGGGTGTTGTAGTTTTGTATGAAATAATACATGTACGTGGTTTACACATAGTTGGTGCTCAATGTTAGTTTTTCTTTAATATGCTCATGTTGGTTTCACTGAGAAATGGTGCGTGTGTGTGTGTGTGTGTGTGGTGTTTGTGACATACAAATAAATCAAGTTGAAGAGATAATGTGCCATGTGGGAGTTGAAGGACGAGGTCCTACCCAACCACTGCTGCCTCCTCTATGGAAGCTTCTCAACTTTCTGATCAGAATTCACTTTGCCTGGACCCATGAATTATTTCTAGACCACAGTAATTTTTACTGCGGTGATGTCTGTATCTTCTTTGCTACAACTCTTGAAGGCAATGTCTTACGATTCACGTCCCCTTCAGCACCCAATACCATACCAACCACAAATATTAGCCTTGTGGAATTCAGGTAGCTAATCATGTCCTAGCAAGACATTTTATAAAACTAGATGAAAGAATTATGGCATAGGTCCTGTATTAGTCGCCTTGGGCCTCCATTACAAAATGCCACAGACTAGGTGGCTTGAACAACAGAACTTTATTTTCTCTCATTTCTGGAGGCTGGGAAGCCCAAAACCAAGGTGCTGTCAGAGGTGGTTTCTAGTGAGGCCTGTCTTCCTGGCTTGCAGATGGCCCCTTCTTGCTGTATCCTCCCATGACCTTTTTTCCGTGGGAACAGGAGAGAGGGAAGGCTCTCTGGTGTCTCATCCATTTCTTACAAGCATCCCAGTTCTATCGGAGTAGGGCCCCATTCTTATGACCTCATTTAACCCTAATTACTTTTTCTTTTTTTTCAGACGGAGTTTTGCTCTTGTTGCCCAGGCTGGAGTGCAATGGCGTGATCTTGACTCACTGCAACCTCTGCCTCCTGGGTTCAAGCAATTCTCTTGCCTTAGCCTCCTGAGTAGCTGGGATTACAGAAGTGCGTCACATCTGGCTAATTTTTGTATTTTTAGTAGAGACGAGTCTGGTCTCGAACTCCTAAACTCAGGTGATCCGTCCGCCTCAGCCTCCCAAAGTGCTGGGATTACAGTCATAAGCCTCCACGCCTCGCCAACCTCAATTACTTCTTTAAAAGGCCCTATCTTCTAATACAGCAGCACTGGGAGTTAGGGTTTCAACATATGATTTGGGGAGAGACAATTCAGTCCATAACAGGTCCTTACCTTTATTTTCATCTACAAAAAGAAATGTTAATTAAAGGGAGAGAGAGCTTTGTTGTCCCTGATCTCGTAAAACTTACATCTATCTTCATCTATCAAGACTTGAAGACAACGTTAGAAATGAAGAAAGAGGCAGGAAATAATGAGGAGCCCCCTCATCCAAACTGTTTCATTAGGGAAGGAAAAACTACTAATCAGGGAATTAGGAGTCTAGAGTTTAATGCCAACAAGGCCATTTACTTACTATGCACTAATCTCAGACAATGCATCTAACCTCTCATTTTCTATTCTATAAAATGAGGTTAAGATTTCCTGCTACAAAATGATTCTGTGATTTAAAATAAGGTAATATTTTCCATCTTAAATAATGCGCTTTCCCCTTATTAATGTTTTCATTGCTGTCTTTGAAAACATATTTAATCTTGGTTATTTTTACACTGTTTAATGCTTGATGTGAATTCACACCCTAAACACAATCCCTTTGTGTTTACTTTCTCTTCTTTACAATGCCCAGTATTTGAGTAGAAATTTTTACTCTTGTCCCTGACCAGTTGAGAAGGTACATCTCTGATTTCTTGCCAGAGTGAGAAATAAAATATTGTAGTGTACTGCTCCCAGATGTCTTTCTCCTGCTTGAACCTCATCTACCTGAAATTTTACCTTTCTGGACCTTCCCTTCACCAGAAAAGTATCATTCCCAGGCAGCATTTCCTTAACAGAACAGATGTGGACTGCGTTCTTCAGTGGAGCTCAATGTGGCATTCCATTCAGGTCCCTGGATATAATTTGAGTTAACTTCACAACAGCCAACCAAAGTCAAAAAGGTGAGGATATAGTCAGTAGTCCTGTTCACCAAATTTTCTCTTTGCCTACCTTTTGGGCAAATTGTAGGACTGCACATCCTGGTCACTCTGGGATTGGATGTGGCCATGAGACTAGTTGTAGCCAATGAGGAGAAGTGACTGGTGTCACCGCTGGGTCTAGTATTGAATTGTCGGGCCATCCGGTGCACCCTTCTCCTCTGCCCTTGCTGATCAACAAAGATCAGCTAGTGACGACTCTGATAGATCGGGTCATGGAGTGAGGACAAAGAGCAGAGTCTCCCCATCTCGCCAAGTCCCTCCTTCCCCAACACAGGGTGGACATACACCATGAGAGAAAAACAAACGTTTTTGAAGGTAAAATTACCAACGTTTGGAGATTGTAACTGAGGCAAAACTTAGTCTATCTAACTGATGAAGATGACTACTACGGACTCTGACCCTTTCCTACATTCTGGTAATCTGAAAGATACAGCCCCTCCACCTTGGACAGCACAGTCCCACACGCGTGGTTGTTCAAGTGCACACAACTGAATTTTTCAAGAGAAAATAGACTCTCAAGTTCAGTTAAAATACATCTATTCTCACAGCTCAGTTGTCTGGATTCAAATTTGAAGTGTTCCATCATTGAGATTCCGTAATTTGAGGGCCTTGTACTAGACCTGTGCTGTTCAACATGGTAGCCACCAGTCACATGTGCTATGAAGTACTTGAAATGTAGCTAGTACAACCGAGGAAACAAATGTTTAATTCTACCTAATTTTAATTAGTTTAAGGTTAAAATTAATGTAAAAGATTCTATTAATAATACGTGATTACATGTTGAAATGGAAATATTTTGGCTATGTTGAGCTAAATGAAATATATTCATAAAATTAATTGTACCTGTTTCTTCTTTCTCCTTTTAATGTGGCTACTAGAAAATGTAAACTTGCATATGTGTGCCTGCCATTCTCTCAATATTTCTAATTTTTAATTTTTTACTTATTTATTTATTTATTTATATTTTGAGATGGAGTTTCGCTCGTTTCCCAGACTGGAGTGCAATGGCACGATCTCGGCTCACTGCAACTTCTGCCTCTCAGGTTCAAGCAATTCTCCTGCCTCAGCCTCCTGAGTGCTGGGACTACAGGCATGCGCCACCATGCCCAGCTAATTTTTGTATTTTTAGTAGAGACAGGGCTTTACCATGTTGGCCAGGCTGGTCTTGAACTCCTGTCCTCAGGTGATCCACCTGCCTCGGCCTCCCAAAGTGCTGAGATTACAGGCATGAGCCACCGCGCCTGGGCTTAATATTTCCATTGAATGATACCAGTCTAGAACCCTAATCCTTAGGGTTGTAAATCTTCATTCAAGTCCTGTTTTTCTATTTTCCAGTCCTATGTAAAACTATGCTGCCAACTCCCTTTAGTTTTTACAGGAGTGAGTTTTCCCTTTTTTTTTTTCTTGAGGTGGAGTCTCATTCGGTCACCCAGGCTGGAGTGCAATGGGGTGATCTCAGCTCACTGTAACCTCCACCTCCTGGTTTCAAGTGATTTTCCTGCCTCCGCCTCTCAAGTAGCTGGGATTATAGGTGCACACTGCCATGCCCACCTAATTTTTGTATTTTTAGTAGAGCCGGGGTTTTGCCATGTTGGCCAGGCTGGTCTCAAACTCCTGACCTCAAGTGATCCACCTGCCTCGGCCTCCCAAAGTGCTGGCATTACAGGTGTGAGCCACCACGCCCAGCCTGAGTTTTCCCTTTCTAGCCCTAGAAATCTCTAATTCATTGAAGGTTGAAAGAAGTGTTTCCCCTGCTTCCCTAAGTCCTGACGAGCTCTCCCCTAGGGAATCCTACTGTGCCACTGTTCTCTCTGAAGCCAGCTTTCTCAGCCCTGCTGACAGGCCTTCTCCAACTTCCTTCTTGAATTGTTGTATCCTGGCTTCTTGCTTCCTTGTGTCTCCTTCCTTTTTAAACCACCAAAGTGTCCTGCTTGGACATCATTTGCATTTGCATGCTGACCCATTACTCTGAGACATCTCCATTATGTTTTCATTTAACAAGGAAATTACTAAAGATCTCTGTATTTATTGTAGGGGCCATAAGAAGGATGACGCATTGGGGAGAGTGCCTATCAGCTCACCCCTGGGTTTTAGTTAAAGGATGCACTTCTTCTCATCTCTTCAGAAGAGACTTGGCTTCATCTATTGCTTCTCTTGGGTAATCTCTGGGAAGATGTTTCTCCTGGCCACAGTTTCCCCTGTTAGAATGTCTGGTCAGTAAAATATTTCTACTGGACAATCATGGGATTGAGTGGCATCACCCTAGGGTCTGTCCACTGATTTCCCCTGGAGTTCTTTACAGTCAGAGTTTAAAAGATCTTGGATGATTCAAAGCCTGAACACTAGAAGAAGCTCTCAGGATCTTCCAGAGTCCGGGGAAGAGCTAGCGTGATGAAGGCCTAGACTCCTTTCATTACCCTTCTTTGCATCAGATATTTATCTGGCCTTTGGTGCTGCCCCTCTGAATGTGAAGTAGCTGACCCAGTGTCTTCTTCTTAAAAGGCAAGTAAAACATCCCCCAACCGTGGCCTATAGCCTACCAAAGGCCACTGACGGTGCAGCAAGATACTTTCGAATCCTGCAAAGATCAAACAATTCTTCTACGGTTGCTCCGACAGCCGCAGAAAAACTACCCCCCACCTCCCCATGCTAACTTCCTGACCCCAAAACCCAGAATCTAATCACTGAACCAATAGCTTTAAGTTTGGGGTTTTGACAGCTACGGAAAGCCAGGCTGCAGAAAGGTGGCTTCCAGACAAAGGCAGAGGAGGCTGCACGAGAGGTTCTGCAGGCTTACTTACTTTTAATCTGCTGGGTTCTTCTAATCTGCTTGCTGCTGCTTTGCATACGTTTATAGTTTGAGTGCCTTCTCATTCCAACTCTTGAAGTGAATTAGTCCCCGGGATTAAAGTCAGGCAGGTTTCTCTTTCATTAACCAATCACCAGGGCAGGACCTGAGTGTACCTTGCATGGTCTCTTTCCCAAACTGGGGGCTTCCAGAGTAGAGGCTAACACAGATCAGGCTAACACAGATCAGGCTCTGAATCTGGATACAGATTCGAACCCAAATAGATAGCACCAAGCTACAAGCCAAATAAAATTGTGAATATAAATAAATAAATGAAAGTAATGGATGACTTTTTTTTTAATGTTGATAGGTATCACCAAGCTTTTGCTCTCAGCTCAATGGCCTGACCACCTACTGCCTAACCCTCTGGGCTTGGAGACCGGAGCTGTCCCAGAATGGAGTGAGTGTATGCTCTATACCGCTGGCCTTGATCATTGCGTAGAAACACAGGTTTCACTCAAGCTGTTCTGCAAAGGAGTATAGGAATGCAGGTTGTTTAACAGTGAAAGAGTGTTTTAAGTGTGTTTAGAGGTATAGACTGCTGAGGTTTTGCATATGAGGCAACCAATCATAGGATATGATTTTAAGGTCCGGCGCATGCTAGGGTTCTACCCATACTACCTCCCATTCATGAAATCACTGATGCCTGAAGTGCCCTGCGACCTTTACAATCTTTTGGCTTAAGGCTAAGAATATTTCTAGAAGGAACAGTTCATTAAAGCTTATTAATTACCTCTAATATAGATGATCCTTTAGTATCAAACTCCTTCCGAGAACTATTTTGGGGGAAGAAAGAACAGAGGTTTAAGGTGCCTGAGGAGATATTTTAGAAAGAGAAATGGGTACAGTGATTTCCCCTTACTTTTCTGCACTAGACCAGCTCTGGGTGAAGATGGGAATTGGAGAGGCAGGAAGAGAGGGGAGCAAGGGAATCGGGCAGGTACGGATGACCTCGAGTTCCGCCTTCTCTTTCCTGCCCAGTTGCCCTTCGCTTCAGCCTGCGTGTTGCTACAGTGTAGAGGCCAGACTGGGTTTGGTTATCTTTGTCACCCGGAGGGGAAGGAGGTGTGGTTTTATTTTAACTCTGCTTCCTTTGCTACTTGGGTGTTGCTCTTACAAGTGTTAACTTGCCCTGTTTGTTGGAACTGAGTAGCTGCTCCCTAAGCCCTTGTATTTCAGCAGAAAGAAGAAAAAAAGCATCCCTTTGAAGGGAAGGTGGGTGAAAAGAAAGCCACATTAAAAGCCAGCCAGTGTTAAATTTGGGCTTGCTCCTATTTGTGAGAGGTTTAAAAATACCCTGGGCCCTTTTCTGCTTTTGCACGCTTATTTAGCAGTTTGCTCCCGTTTCCAAGCAGCCCCTTGTAAAGGCGCTTCCTCTGCTCATACACCAACTGAGAGCTTTTGTACCTGTTCTCTCAAAGATTCAGTGGCTCTAGAAACTCCTGTTAGAAGCTTGAAGACTGAAGACTCTGGCCTCAGCTAGGGAAGAAGATCTGACTTCAAACATGAGAAACACGAATGAAGAGTTCTTCATCCTGCTCCACCCACCCCGGCACACGCCCCAATCAAACAAACCTAAACCCACACTTCAGGGGTGTGTCCCCCCCACCCCCAGCTACTTATTCAAAGATAAGTTGACTTAATTGTTGTTGTGAGAGAATGGTGAAGTGCGCTTGTTCCATGTGGGGTGAGGGTTTAAAACAGTTGAGCAAGTCAGGGAGCCATGGAGCTCTTCATAGTAAATAAAATCCTTTGTGTGTCCTGTAGGAATAAGTTTTAAAATCTGGTGCTCAAAATGGAACAACAAATGGAAGCAGACACCAGTAAAGAATGGGTTAAATATAATATGATGTAACCATAAATAGACAACTGAACAGTTGCAAAAAAAAGAATGAGGAAGCTTTTCGGGTACTGATATGGAACAATTACCAAGAGATATTAAGTCACACAAAAGCTAGGTATGGCACAATGTGGATAGCCTGCTGCTACTGTATAAAATATCTCCCCTATACACACAGATTAGCTAAAATCCACAAGACAGGATGAATTTTATACTGTCTCCCAGTGCCCTAGAAGGTTTGAGCCCCGGGTCTCCTCAAGTGTAACCCTCCCAATATTGGCCTTATTGACTCTCTTCCTCTTTCTTTCCTCATCCTACTATCAGATTACTTGCCTTTGGGAGGGAAACTTCATGCCTGGGGAACCAGGTCAGAAAGAGACATTTCATGGCCCATCTTTTTGTACTCTTTGCATTTTAAAATGTAAATGTGTTACCTATTGAGAAAATAATAATATGGTTTAAATTAGGAGGTCAAAAGCTTAATGAACTAGCAAGCCTAATTCTGGGGGTGCAAATCTCCTACCTGCCAATGGCAAATCTGGTTAATCCAGCCAGCAACCATCCCCTAGGCAGCCTAACAGCCTAGTGGCAGCAGGTCCAACCTGCAGATTATCTTCAGAGGAATGTGGCAGCCTCTGAAGCACTCTCCTTTCCGAACCTACACCTTTCAAATAGAGGCAAGCATCATGCCAGTCTGGGTCATTTTCACCAGGCTATCAACATCCCATAGCACAAATCTTAACATATAAATGAATTGGACTTCACACGTTTTCAACTGAGAAACTTTCTGGGAAAGGATTTCGGTCAGAAAGTTCATGGGCTTCTGGGTAATTCAAAATAAAACTAAATATACTATTGATTTTTCTAATTGTAAATTTAAGGCTTGTTCAATGCAGATAAAGAAAAAAAATACACAAAGGCCAGGAATTCTCCTCACTAAACATATTATCGGGGTCATCACTTCATGGCAATGTATAGAGGTTGATATGGTTTGGCTGTGTCCCCACCCAAATCTCATCTTGAATTGAAACTCCCATAATTCCCACGTGTTATTACGGAGGCGGGTGTTTCCTGTGCTGTTCTCATGATAGCAAATGAGTCTCATGAGATCTGATGGTTTTAAAAAGGGAGTTTCCCTGCACAAGCTCTCTTCTCTTGTCTGCTGCCATGTGAGATGTACCTTTCACCTTCTGCCATGATTGTGAGGCTCCCCCGGCCACGTGGACCTGGAAGTCCATTATATACCTCTTTTATAAATTGCACAGTCTCGAATATGTCTTTATCAGCAGCATGAAAACAGACTAATACAGAGGTCTTCTTCTTGTTGTTTATAGCCGTGTAGTATTCCACTGAGTAAACCTTCCACTGCCTTATTCAACCAATTTCCAAGCTTTTGCTATTATAAACAATGCTACAATGTATAGTCACATATAAAAGTATTTGCGTACTTTTACAACATATTTTAGGATAGATTCCTAGAAGTTGGATTACTGGATCAAAGGGAAAATGCATATGTAATTTTACTAGATATATCAAATTCCCATTGATGAGGCTTACACCATTTTACATTCACACTAGCAACGTCTGGAAGCATCTATTTCACTGCAGCATCACCAACAAAATATGTTGCCAATCTTTTAGATTTTTGTCAGTCTGACAGGAGAGAATATTGTATCTCAATGAAGTTTTAAAGTGTATTCGTTAAAAATATGGTTGAGAGTCTTTTCGTGTATGTAGGAGCCATTTTCCTTTCTTTTTCTGTGAACTCTCTGGTCATATTTCCAACCCATTTTCATAGATGTGTTGGCCTTTTCTTCTGTGTTCTTTGAAGCTCTTTACATATTATGGTTATTAACTCTTTGTGCTATAAGTTGCAAATGTTTCTTCCCTGTTTCTGTAGCCTTTTGAAATACATATATTGTTAATCTCAGATGAAGAAACTAAAGGACAAAAGATTTAAGGATGCGTCCCAAGGCCATGAAATAAAAGCTACACACATTTCATTGATAACAAAGCACAGGTGCACAGTAGTAAATGACAAGAGGTCTACCTGCAGACTCTGTCTGGATAGCAGCACATTTACACTCAGAGTTCCACAGTCCAGATCTACTGGATAATCTCAGGTATGTCACCATGGGTGATGCCTCCATTTCCATTTCTCTAAAAAATCAAGCAGACCACCCTGTTTCCATTTTTATTGAGCTAATTTGTTCAATATCTTCATTTGCTCTGGAAACCCTCCACGTATATAGTGGAAGTCAGGCAAGGTCTCTCTGAGAGGGCGATATTTGAACTAAGACCTAAGACAAGCCGGCCATCGTGAAGATCTATGGAAGAGATTTCTGAGCAAGGCAAATACCAAGGGCTGAGTCTCTCAGAGAGAAAAGACATACAATGTTTGAGGAACAACTGGGATACAAGGTGGATCCCCGTGAATAATGGGGCACATGATGGTAGATGAAGTTGACAGCAGAGGCTAGATTACACAGACTGTTCTAGGTTGCATTACATGTTTGGGTTTTAACTATCTTTTTTCTCTGACTGAGTCCAGTTGTTTGTTTATTTATTTTTCCCATGAATTAATCATTTTTACTCTGTCTTCAGCTTCTACTACAGGAATACTAGCTCTCACTCCCACCGTGTACTCCTGTTCTTGTTCTCCTTGGACCTGGCAACTCTTATTCCTGGAGGAGAAAAGCAGTTAACATACACAAGCACTTCATTTAGCACAGTTACACAAGAGGCAATTCATTCTCTATACAGAAAGGAAATACATGTTCACACATGCCAACCCATGCAACCTGGGCTTTGCCCAACACAGATCAGTGATCATTCCTTGTACATTTGCAAGTTGCCTCTTATGCAAAGTTCATCCAGGTATTTTATAAGTTCCTTGTAGGGAGGAACTTTATTTATGTTTTATACCCTTCATAAATTCTTAGGACATTGTTACATACTCAATAAACATTAGTGGCTGCTTACTTACTAATTAGGTTTGCTTGGAGTTTAGCTATTAAAAAGCCCTATTTCAGCTGTCATGCCCGTTGCAGGCAGTAGCAACAATTACAGAAGCCAAGGAAGCTATTCAAAATAAATATTTCCTATGCTTTAGCAGCCATTATCCCTCCTCCTCGCAACCCCCTACTGCTGATAACAAATGAGTCTTTCCCCATCTCAGGAAAACCTATGGAACCTGGAGAGGGCAGTGAAGAGCTAAATGAGTAATTCTGAAACAAATTACACAGCCTACCTGGAGTACAAGAGACCTACCACAGGATTTTAAATGCTGACTCTTTTCATTGGATGCTTGTTTAATTTCAGATATTAAACATTCTGCTTGAGAAATGTGTTCTGTAATCACTTTTTGTCTTTGACTATAAATGATATTCCTGTTCTTCTTGAAAATGATCTCTAATTTAGTAATTTAAATTTCATTCCACCACACATGCGTTCCCACACACAATTGAAGTATGCATTTAAAAAGAAACCTAAGGCTGAGTAGGTTGACTCACACCTGTAATTCCAGAACTTTGGGAGGCTGAAGCAAGAGGATCACTTAAAGCCCAGATTTCAAGACCAACCTGGGAAACATAGTGAGACCCCTGTCTCTACAAAAATATTTAAAAATTACCTGGGCATAACAGTAGTGCACACCTGTAGTCCTAGCTGCTCAGGAGGCTGAGGTGGGAGGATCACTTAAGCCTGGGAGTTAGTGATTACAGTGAGCTATGATTAATCAGTGCCACTGCACTCCAGCCTGGGGAACAGAGCAAGCTCCTGTCTCTAAAAGAAAAGGAAAAGAAAAGAAACATAATATAGATGTCTTCCTTGGATCCAATTAATATTTACTGAGTGCTTCCTAGATGCCTGACACTATTTTATTTAATATTCTCCTAGACTAGTTTAGTTTTTTCAGTAAATATTTATTAAGCACCTATAGGTGCCAGCGTCATACCAGATGCTGGGAATACGTATCAGTCAGGATGGACTTGTTGATGTTATGGTAACAGACTGCCCCACATCACAGTGACTTAAAACCAAGAAGGATCATTTCGCACTCACATTGAACATGCAGCATGGGTTGGCTGGCAATCTGTTCTTCATCTCCATCACTCCCACTCAGAGCCCTGGGTTGACAGAGCACTCACTGCTCTACAATGCTGGTCAGCCAAGGAAATAGCCAAGAGGGCAGGAAGTTCTCCCTCTGACAATTAGCATCTCTGGCCCAGGGTTGGCACAAATCACACTCACACAGAACTAGTTGGCCAGAACCAGCCAGATGGCCTCAGGGGGTCAGGAGGTACAATCCTACCACATACCCAGAAGCAGAGAGTTCAAAATAGTCTGCAACCAGCATCAAGGACTTACAGGATAGAAAGTTTAAATGACATGGTTCTTGCCTTTGGTGGAGCAATCAGTCTAGTTGGGGAGACAGACACGTAATTGGACATGTAAAATTTCAAATCCTGTGTGCTCAGTGACAACAGAAGTCTGCAAAGAGCTATGGGAGCAGAGAGGGAGAGTAGTGAATACAGATTGGACGTACGGAGGGTAGCAAAGGCCTTGAAAGCCCCCCAAAAATGATATTCACAGAGTCAGATATAGACTGCTCATTCAGCTCTGTTCAGAGCAGAGAGAATCTCAGCAAACAGAATTTGAGACTTACAGTCATATTGCCAAGGCCAATCCCATTATAAGATAACTGCCTCAGGGGTTATCAGAGCTTGATGCTGTTGAACATGCTATGGTTTAAATAATTCCTCTTAGGCTAAGTCTGGTGCTCTCTAAGCAAACATCTCCATAGGGCTCCTCTTCCAATGCAATGTGAGTCTGAGAATGTACCCGTCACTGAGGAATATTTAGGTCCACAAAAAAGTTTTATTTCTCACTTAACTGATGTGCTGACAAATCAAAATTTTGAGCCTGAAAGATTCAGGTCCATTGTGGAATCACCAAGACAATGTCATGCTGTGAAACCTTATAAGAAAAAAAACAGGCCGGGCGCGGTGGCTCAAGCCTGTAGTCCCAGCACTTTGGGAGGCCGAGATGGGCGGATCACAAGGTCAGGAGATCGAGACCATCCTGACTAACACGGTGAAACCCCGTCTCTACTAAAAAAAATACAAAAAACTAGCCAGGCAAGGTGGCGGGCGCCTGTAGTCCCAGCTAAGGGAGGCTGAGGCAGGAGAATCGCTAGAACCCAGGAGGTGGAGGTTGCGGTGAGCCGAGATGGTGCCATTGCACTCCAGCCTGGGCAACAGAGCCAGACTCCGTCTCAAAAAAAAAAAAAAAAAAAGAAAAGAAAAAAACAATTACAGTCTCCTTCGCTGGTCAATAGATATGCTGTCTGTATTGTGCAGTGGACATGAGACCTCATTCATCTATGAATTTAGGTTTTTGTTCAATTTTTGAAATGTGAGATATTTCAAATACACAAAAGGACCAAAATTGTATAACAACATTCCATACACCAACCACCAGATTGGACCTTTCGTTGTTATTGTTTTGTAGAGACGGGGTTTTGCCATGTTGCCCAGGCTGGTCTCAAACTCCCGGACTCAAGCAATCCTCCCATCTCAGTCTCCCAAAGTGCTGGGATCACAGGCATGAGTCACCATGCCTGGCTCAGATTTGACCTTTGATATTTTGCTGTATTTTATTTTTTAGAAATAATTCAGTGTCTACTTAGTGTCCTTTTCCAACCCTTTCCGTCCTTTCTCTCCCCAGAGTTATGTCATTTCATACATATTTTTGTGCTTTTATAGCATACAACTTACACTTTTACCACAAATAAACTACTGTGTTTTTAAACTTTTGATATAAATATAATACATGCTCCTTTTGTAACTGATTTTTTTCTTCTCAACATGAGCTTTTTCAAGATGTATTCACATAATTACATGAAAATACAGGTCATGCATTTTTAGCTGCTATAATACAACATCTCTCAATCCTGACTACACATTAGAATTGCTTGGGGAACTTTAGAAAAAAACCGATTCCTGAGATCTATCCCAGGTCAATTCAATCCATGTGATCAATTTTGGTAACTGTTACATTTACCCTTAAAATGAATATATATTTCCTAATTGATGTGTACAGAGTTTTATCAATATCCATCATACCTACCATGTTAATTGTATTAGTCAAAATTCCTATGCCCTTACCTGTTTTTCTGTCTTCTTAACTTATCAATTTCTAACTAATGTATACAATACAATTTCCTACTGTGGTTGTTCATTTGTCAATTTCTCCTTGAAGTTCTTCAGTTTGGGGTTTATATATTTTGAGACCCTGTTGCTAGATACTTGCTCACTCAGGATTTTAACTTAATTTAAATTTTTAATTGTAAAAGTTATTCCTATTTATTGCTATGAAGTAATCATCTTCATGCATAATGTTTTCCTTTTACAGTCTTATTTGATATTTGTGTGAGTCCCTTGCTTTCCTTATATTAGTATTTTCATAGTATCTCTCTTTTACCACTATTTTCAACTTTTTGTGATATTATACTTTTGTATTTTGAAACCATCATATCAAGGTTTTAAAGTCAGTTTTTTCTTTTCTTTCTTCTTTTTTTTTTTTTTTTTTGACAGAGTCGGACTCTGTTGCCCAGGCTGGAGTGTAGTGGTGCAATCTCGCATCTCGGTTCACTGCAACCTCTGCCTCCTAGATTCAAGCATTTCTTGTGCCTCGGCCTCATGAGTAGTTGGGATTACAGGCATGCGCCACCACTCCCAGCTAATTTTTGTATTTTTAGTAGAGATGAGGTTTCATCATGTTGGCCAGGCTGGTCTCAAACTCCTGACCTCAGTTGATCCACCCACCTTGACCTCCCAAAGTGTTGGGATTACAGGCGTGAGCCACCACACCCAGCCTAAAGTCAGTTTTTCTTAAAAGAATCTGAGTCTCTGTATCTGAACTGGTGAATTTAGGCCATTTACATTTATAATGATTACTGATATATTTATTTGGATCTATTTCCATAATTTTGTTTTGGGCTATTTACTCTTCTTAGGCAGGGAGCTGTGGCTCACGCCTGTAATCCCAGCACTTTGGGAGGCGGGAGGATCATGAGGTCAGGAGATCAAGACCATCCTGGCTAACATGGTGAAACTCCGTTTCTACTAAAAATACAAAAAAATTAGCCAGGCGAGTGCCTGTAGTCCCAGCTACATGGGAGGCTGAGGCAGGAGAATGGTGTGAACCCAGGAGGCGGAGCTTGCAGTGAACCGAGATTGTGCCACTGCACTCCAGCCTGGGCGACAGAGTGAGACCCCATCTCAAAAAAATAATAATAAATAAATAAATATTTACTCTTTTTCTTTTTTTTCTTAAGCTGTTGGATTTATCATATTTTCTATTTCCTCTTTTGCCTTGTTCTGGTTTTAATGCAATATTTTCTATTTCCATATTTTGAGATTATCCTTAACATTCTGATATATGATTAATCACCAGAAATCTTAATTTAACCAATATTTCTAACTTCTTATAAACAATAGAATATTAAAACGTTTTGAAGTCAGTAAATTCCTATTCTACATGTAACACTTTTCTTCTATTTTAATTCCACCTTGAAATTACATCCTCAAAACTCATTATTTTGTTGATCCTATTATTGTTTTCATTTGTATCACTGCTTATCAAATTATTACTGTTTCATATCATTTATTATACATTTTGGATTCCTGTGCCATGCAGGCAAATAAATGTGGATATTAAGCCCACATAAAGCATAGGTCAGTGGTTCCATTTTCTCAGGTCAAACTTTCTTTTCATCAAGAACCATATAGAAACATAGAAGTTTCCTTTTTGTACCTTTGGCCGCTGTTGTTTTTTTGTTTTCACCCTATCATTGAGGGTAAAGCCTCAGCCTCTCAAATGTCTTGGCTATTGCAGAAACCTCAGATTTATTCCCTATATCATGCAAGTTCTAGCTCTTTATGTAACCTCTTGTCATCCTTAAAGCTAAACCCCAGGTTGCAGGAACCCATAATCTTCACTCCAAGGACAGTCACAGTGTCAGATCACAAGTTTACTAATCTGGTTTTCGGCTCCATCTTCATTTCTGGGATCTAGGGATTTCCTTTTTTTCTGCCAAGCTTAGCAAAATATTTCAAAAAATTTTTACACACTTTATTTGGCTTCTCTCACAATTTGTAGTCGGAGAGTTTCAGGTTCTCTTAGTCTACTCTTTTACCAGAACTAAAGATATTCTATGTATTTGGGGTATGTGTGCATATGCACAATAGCATATGTTATGCATGTTTAAAACATGCACATAAACTAACAACTCCCACAATTCCATAAGGTCAAATTTCTATAAGAAACTTATTATATAATAACCAAATCACTCATAGTGGTTTCTCCTTCTCTGATTGAACCCTGACTAATACAAAATTTGGTACTAAGAGTGGTTTTGTTGTTTGCTTCTAAATGTGCTTAAAAACATGTGGAAAACAAAAAAAAAAAAAACAGCTCAGGACTAAATTCCCAGCTCGAGATCTACATAAGGGTCCTAAAATATGTGACTACCCTAAAGGAAACCTTTATCTCCTTCTGCCTTAAGGCTAAGATTTTCAAAAGCCACACCCAAACAGCCCAGAACAGCAAGTGGCTGACTTACAATGCAAATTGACTTCCCTTCCTCATAGAGTCTCCTATGTTAAAGTTAGGGTATTCATTAGTAAAGAGGCTGAGTGCAGTGGTTCACATCTGTAATTTAGTACTTCGGGAGGCTGAGGCAGGAGAATTGCTTGAGGCCAGAAGTTCCAGAACAGCCCGGGGAACATAGCAAGACCACATCTCCACAAAACAAGTTTAAAAATTATTCGGATGTAGTGATGCATGCTTGTAGTCCCAGTTGCTCAGGAGACTGACGTGGGAGGATTGTTTGAGCCCGAGAGTTTGAAGCTGCAGTGAGCTATTTTATCACTGCATTCCAGCCTGGATAACAGAGTGAGACCTTATCTCTAGAAATGTTTTTTAGGACTGGCACGGTGGCTCACGTCTGTAATCCCAGCACTTTGGGAGGCCCAGACGGGCAGATCACAAAGTCAGGAGTTCAAGACCATCCTGGCTAACACAGTGAAACCCCGTCTGTACTAAAAATACAAAAATATTAGCTGGGTGTGGTGGCGGGCGCCTGTAGTCCCAGCTACACGGGAGGCTGAGGCAGGAGAATGGCGGGAACCCAGGGAGGCGGAGCTTGCAGTAAGCTGAGATCACGCCACTACACTCCAGCCTGGGCGACAGAGACAGACTCCTCCTCAAAAAAAAA
>NW_016803181.1:1693767-1718633 GCF_001698545.2 Rhinopithecus bieti
ATACATATATATATATACATATATACATATATATATACACATACATATATATATACGCACACATATATATATATATATGTATGTATTTGATAAAGAATGGAACCCTGAGTATTGGGAAGTGAAGTGAATATATGGATAAATCCTAATGAACCTGGTCAATTCAAACCCCTTAACTCTCTTAAGTCTCCTTTGCCAATAGAAGCAGCCCTTCCTCCCCTAAGGAGATTAGTCTCCTCTTACCTGAAGAGCCTATCATTACCTCTCCTGAGATACTTTGCTTTGCTTGGAACTCCTGAGATATTTTGCCTTACTTGATCTTCCTCCAGCCCTAATCCTACCACTGTTCACTGCTCCTTTTCCTAGACCCAAGTCTCAGTGGGTTTCTGTGTGAAGAAGACTCATGTGGTCAAGACACAAAGTGTGACTTAAGAGGCGATACAATAAACACCAAACGAGCTGAACTATTTTACCAGTTTTCATCAACAGAAATCTAAGTAACAACCAATTCCCAGCCTTGAGCCGGTTCACAGACCCAGAACCCCTTGAATAAAGAAGAGACTGAGTCCCCTTGAGTAAGGACCATGCTATCCAGATAAAACATATAGACACTAAATCTTCCTCTTAACTTTCCCCAAAGGGACTTATGGCCTTTATCCAGGCAATTGAGCACTGCAGAAAGAAAAATGATCAGGTTTTTCAGTGAATACTGGACATCCACTAATTACTGTAGACCGAGAGCACCACTGTGATCCATCAATCAGTAGAACTTTATGGAAGTCAAGTGATGAGTGGGATTTTGGCTCAAGTCTGTCTCACAGTAGTCCCTGTGGGTACCCTAACCACTGACAAAAGCATCACTGTATGCCATTGAGGTTTTGTGACTGTTTGTTATGCAATATTATTGTGACAGCTGATAATTGATATAATTAAGAATATTTAGGTGAGGCTAACAACTGTTAGAATGGCTATCATCAAAAAGACAAAAGTTAAGTATTTGCAAGGATGTGGAGTAAAGAGAACTCTCACAAACTGTTGATAGGAATGTAAATTAACACCACTATTATGGAAAACAGCATAAAGGTTTCTCAAAAAATTAAAAATAGAACTACCATATGATCCAGCAATCCCACTACTCGGTTTATCTCCCAAGGAAATATAATCAGCGTGTCAAAGAGATATCCTCACCGCCATGTTTATTGCAGCATTATGCCCAAGAGTCGAGATGTGTAATCAACCTAGGTGTCCATCAGTGGATGAAGAGATGTTTTGAATGTGGTATAAGCTTGTCTAACCTGTGGCCCATGGGCTGCATGCAGCCAAGGATGGTTTTGAATGCAGTCCAACACAAATTTGTAAACTTTCTTAAAACATTAAGGTTTTTTTTTTTTTTTTTTTTTTTTTTTTTTTTTTTTTTTTTTTTTTTTTTTTTTTTTTTTGCCATTTGTGTTTTAGCTCATGAGCTATTGTTAACGTTAGTGTATTTTATGTGTGGCTCAAGACAATTCCTATTCTTCCAGTGTGGCTAATGGAAGCCAAAAGATTGGATACCCCTGTAGTATACATACACAATATAATACTATTCAGTCATAAAGAAGAAGGAAATCCTATCATTTGCAACAACATTGACGAAACTGGAAGACATTATGTCAAGTGAAATAAGTCAGGCACAGAAAGACAAATACTGTATGATCTTACTTACATGTGAAATCTAAAAAAGTTGGTCTCATAGAAGTAGAGAGTAGAACAGTAGTTACAAGAGACTGAGGTGATTGGGGTGGGTTGGGGAGATTGTTGATCAAAGGCTATGAAATTTCAGTTAGATAGGAAGAGAAAGTTTATGAAGTCTATTATACGACATGGTGACTATAGTGAAAAATATATTGTCTTCTTGAAAAAGGCTAAGAGAGTGGATATAAAGTATTCTTACCACAAAAATGATAACTACTTGAGGTAATGCTAATGTTAATTAGCTAGGTTTAGTCCTTCCACAATGTATATATACTTCATAATAATATGTTGTACACAATAAATACTTAGGATTTTATCTATCGTCAAAAAATTTAAGACTATTTAGAGGTGGCTAAATTATAAAGGATGTGATTTTCAGATGTAACATATGGTATTTATTAGCCTTATTTACGGACTAGGAGATTAAAGAGATAAGGGAAAGATAATTTACTTGTTCAAGGTCTCAAAGGATGATACGAGAAAGTGTCCAGTCGTTATTCTCTGGGTCATAACGTACAAAAGTAAGACGTAATTGTACTGCAGATAGGTTATCATGTCCTGTTTAACTAGAAGACATTTACAAAGTAGGTGGTAAGATATTAAACATTATGTTCTTTCTTTGCATTTTTCTACCATTTAACCACAATAATAGTTGCCTATCTCTAGCTCTAGTTCTCTGGTTAGTATCTTACAGAATGTGTTGTAACTATACTACTGATTTGCTTTATATCAAAGCACGCCCAAAACTGTGAGCCACCCTTTCCTTTAAGGCAAATTAGTGGAGTCCAAGCTCAGTTGTGTGTATAGACAGAGTAACAGGCCACAGTAGGGAAATTTCGGTAGCACAGGAGCACAAGAAAATCTCTTTGTCCTGACTGGACTCCCTCACTGGACTCCCTATGTACCTACTTTCTACTATTAGTCATGCCTTGGGTTCTTACATTAAAAGGAACTGGTAAAATTCAAATATTTCTTGAGAAGCGTGCCATAAAACACAGAGGATTTTCTCCTACTGGCTGGAGGCTGTGGGGGAAGGGAAAGTGTGTAGAGAAGAAAGGTCAGGCCCAGTGAGGCCAATAGAAGACAAGCCAAGGCAACAGACAACTCTCTAGCTGGAGTCGGGGAGACCCTTGGGGACCTTCTCAGGCGGGATCATGGAGGTTAGCAGTAGGCTTGTCTGCTTCTTCGTTTGAAGGGGGCAGATGACTTCTTTCTAGGAGTCGGAGTGGGATATGATGAATGCCAAGAAGTGAAGCAAACAGAAGTGGTAAAATGGTAAAGATCATTCATCAGTTAGGTGTTAAGACCGGGTGCTGGTCTCCAACTTGGCCACAGACGAACTGCCTGACTTTGGGCAGATACTTCACCTCTCTGGCCTCACTCCTCACCCTCCAAATGAGAGTCCTCCAGAGGATATTTCCTGATTTCACATCTGGTGAAATGTGCCCTGGCAGAGCCCCTGGACCTAAACAAGAAATGCAACAGAAAAAAATACTTCTAAATCCCAAGTCTCAATGTCTAAACTGTGATTTCTGAGTAGAAATGCTGTGTTTGCCACTGAGAGTGACCATGTCCAACAATAATAGACCCTGGTTCCTTACTATGAGGCTAATGTGCACATGGCTCGATGTGGTCTGAGCCATCCCCGGCACCTGCAGCCCTTGTTGACTTAACGGCACTGTTTCCAAAGAAGATTACTGTAAAGCCATCTTTGCTGTGATGTTCAAGGTAACAGGTGGTTGTGGTTTCTGCATGGGTCTCTATGCTCAACATCTTGCTTACTCAAACTTCTGTTCAAGTCATACCAATCTCCTGGATGGAGCAGTCCTGAATCATGCCACCAGTTGTAAGACCCCTCACTACAAACTACACTACAAATATTGTTCCTAATCTCTTCAGGATCAAGCTTCAGAGTTTATTCACCAAAGAGGCCCACAACTAAGCCATACTCCTCTAACTTGGAGGAAACAGCTGTTATAACTGTACTTTCTAGCTGCTTTCCAGTTTTCAAAGGTCTTTGTAAATTCTTTGCAAATGCTGATTAATTCTCTCAAAAGACCAGTAGGGAAATTTCTATAGGAAAAGTTTTTCCATATGACAAACTGAGACACTAAGCCTATGAATTACCCTTTACTACATTACAGGTTGGCCTGAGCCTAGATCACAAGACACGAAAATGGTATAATACTCTCTCCCATGACACTAAGTCTCTTACATCTGAAAATCCCTAAGGCATTTGCAAATCTCCCAGACTCCATCTTTACAGCCAAGAATGTATCTCTGTAATTCTGTCTGACAAATATGGACTAGCCAGTCTCATTCAATGAACATTGCATATCAACAAGTATTTACGAGACTTCACTTAGCACACTTCCACTTACCAGAAACACACACATCTTTGTACCAATATGCAGGAACGATCATCACAATCGGTCTATACCATCTCCCACTCTTAGGCAATAACATAAGACTCCTCCCAGCTAATATGTTAATATGTAGAAAATACCAGATGGATCCCAATTTTTCTAGCCAAACTTATGACTTCAGAGTGAGGAGGAAAGTCTCCCAAACCTGTCCTGCTTGGAATACTCACGTTAATTCAGATCAAGTGGTAGAAAATGATTCGGTTTCTCATGAAGCCTTTGGCCCTGCTCTGACCAAATTTCCCATGGGCAACCTATAAACTATATCTGAGAGTTCCTCTAACAAAGAAACCCACAGCTCACCCATACTCCCCTAACTTTGGAGGAGTTGGCCAGAGTGAGGTCAAGGAGAGGAAGGGAAATTATCTGCATATATGCAAAGGGAGTGTTCTCTTGAATGCAAGATGTATCCTTGAACATTCACTTTGAGTTCAGATGTGCCCTGGCAGGCATTTGGGCATTTGGTTTGCCCAATATCCCATGAAATAACTTGTACTTCTTTCATTGATCCAGAAAGAGTAAATCATGGGGTCTGCCTGAAAATTTAAGCAGGCGAGGCTTCCTGGCTTCATGAAGGCATAAGTTTACAGTGGGAAACTTTCTCTCCCCACACATTCCTTTAGTAATCAGAACAAGTTGTTTCAGGAGACAGTCTCAACATTAAATCAATTCTCCCCTTTCATTGTTACTGGCCATGCCCTAATTCAAGCCCGTATCACATATCTCATACGAATTCTTGCAAAGTTCCTAGAAGCCTAGACTTCTGCCTCTACACTTGCTCTCTTTAGTCCATTCTCAACAATGCCATGACAGTGTTCTTCTCAAAATGAATTGTATGTGCTTCCGAACAACAACAACAAAAAATCCGAACTGTGTAGTTTGGTACTCAAGGCCCTTCAAAATGTAGTCCCAACTTGGATTTCCAGTCTCCTTGACCACATCTTTATGTGTCGTTTTCTCTGGACATATCTGAAGGGATAGCATCAATTTCTTACTGCCACATTAATTCTGTGTAACCAACATCCTGAACTCGATGGCTTGAAACAATCATTTCTTCTCAGGCTCCCAGTCTACAGTTTGGCTGGAGTGGCTCTGTTAATATGTTCCTCATGGGACCCAGGTTGAAGGGGGATCAGATACCATCAGCTACCATCAGAAAGGTGAGCAGAAGTATGTGATGCATCTTGAGGCTTAAATAGCTAGTAAGAGACATATGGTCATTTTTTCCCACATTCCACAGGCCAAAGCAAGTTACATGGCAAAGTTCAACATCATGAGGCAAGGATATATATTCTACCTCTAGTAGGAGAAACTGCAATATCGCAGAGCAAAGGGCATTGATGCAGAGAAAGGTAAAGAATGGGAGACAAATATCTATTGCTAAATAATAAATTATCCTTAAAAGAGCAAATATTTATCATCTCACAGATTCTATGGGTCAAGAATCCAAGAGGAGCTTAGCAGGTGGTTCAGGATCTCTCATAAAGTTGCAGCAAGCTGTCAGGCAGAGCTGCAGTCATCTGAGGCTAAAGGATGTGCTTTCCAGCTCACTCCCACGGTTGCTGGCGGACTCGCTTCTCCACGTGGGCCTTTCCAAAGCCTGCCTGAGTGTCCTCACAAGTTGGCCGCCAGCTTCCCCTAGACTGAGTGATCCAAGACAGAGAAAGAGAGCCCAAGACAGAAGCCACAGAATCTTCTAACTTCTTTGGGAAACGCCACACCATCACATCTTCTGTATTCTATTGGTCACACAGACCAACTCTGGTCCACTGTGGAAGGGGGCTGTACAAGGGCCTGAAAACCAGGAGGCAGGGGTCATTGGAGCCATCTTGAAGACTGGGATCACAGCTCCCATTTTAATATAACTTAGTTATCCTCATAAACTGCTGAAACGTTTCCACACTTCTGTATTATTGGGTCTAAATTACTTTAATCAATACAGGTAACAGCAATTGTACAAAATCCTTTGTTAAATCAGGCTAATTTTTATACCAAACGTAGTAGCCATAAATGTTAATGTCAATAGTTTTTTACCTTTTCCTTTTTTGCATATCTGTCATCCTGTTTATAAGTTTTCTTCACACCAGCACGTACCCATTACCACTTATTCCCTATCCCCTAATCAGCCAGGTGAATTCTCAAATATCACTTTCTCTAGTAAGTCTTTCCTGGCTACTACACACATGTGAGGTTATCCTCCTACGTGTGCTCAAAGCATTCAGTATGCACCTCAATTAAAAGTCTTTAACAAATTCTCTATGACATCACAAAGTATTTGTTTTCTTCTTCAACTTTTTAGTAGATTTCCAGGGGCCAATATTTGGTAATAGTGACTCAATAAACGTCTGAGAAAAAGGTGAGAGGGATTAAATGAGAAATGGAGAGAACACAAAGTCAACTCCTGATAGGTTTTCAACATTGTTTCCCTACCACCTGCTGGTTAAGCTCCTCCTACCTGCCAGGTAGGTGTTGATGCTTGTACAGTCACCATCTTAGTTAATCCTCACAATAACCTGGTAAATGAACATTATTTGGGGAGGAGTCAATTTTCAAGTTCAGAAAAGTAAGTTTCCCAGCACACGGTAAAACCAGAATTTCATCCTTGACTCTTGTATTCCAAAGCCATGATTTTCACAGCACCCCATACAGCCTCTGTGGGGAGGAGCCCCACGGTTTCCACTGCATGGAGCAGTGCATCCCCTGCTCAGTAGAACTGATTCTCCCATTTACGGATCTTGCTGTGTCAGTCCTTGGAAATTGTTCGGTAGGGCATTCCTTGACTGATTGTTCTTTTTGTGCCCTGATCGGGGCTCCAGAACCTGCACCTGAGAAAGCCTTGGAGCACTCTCTCTCATCTAAGAGGGTCAGTTGTATCTGGAGGGGTACAGAAATTACAGAGGAGCTTGAAGAAACCCAGAGCCCTGCAGGCAAGCATAGCCCAGCAGCAAAGTCCAGTTTCCCACATATTCTGACATAAAGATTAAACGGGGCTGCTGCAGGCATCTCACTCCAGATGTCCATCACTGGAGCCAGGCAGAGAGCCCTGTGGGGTTTGACATTTCAAGGTCACAACTCCCAGGAAAGTTGTGAGGATGAAATGAATGGTCCACATCAAAGCATTCAGAGTCCTTTGAAAGAAAACTGCTGTATATATTCATAGCATATTTTTGAAAATCATTATTTTTTTAATTTCTTTTTTTTTTCCAACCAGTTATCTTGGGTATGCATATATACATACACACATACAGAAACACGCAAGCCAGGCATGGTGGCTCACACCTGCAATCCCAGCTACCCGGGTGGCTGACACAGGAAGATGGCTTGAGCCCGGGAGACTGCAATGAGCCATGATTGTGCCACCCAAGTCCAGTCTGGGCAAGAGAAAGAGAGACCCCCATCACTTGAAAATAAATGAATAAATAACCAAAACACACAAAATAGATATATTGATTTTGGATAAATTAAAAATTGAATCTTGCTGCAGTTATGGAGGAGGTAGGTATTATAGTCTTGTCTTTTTTCCTCCCTTTGTATTGGCCTCCCCCTTCCCACCTCCTATCTACCCTCACAGCACTAAAAACCTATTAGGTATCCTTCTATGGCTTTTTCTCCCTGCTCACATGCATACTTATACTATCCTAAGGTTAAGTCATTGCTTGTTTAACAATAGAAATCATATTATGCAAGCATTTCAGCATTCTGCATTTCTTTTTCAACAATATCTCACAGAAATTCCCCCAAGTCAAATGGGATAGTTCTAAGTTACTATTTTTAAAGTTTCACAACATGTTATGATGTGGAAGGGCCCATATTTTTTTATCCATCCCCATCTTGATAGACACTTACTTGTCTCCAGATATTTTTAGTGTTATACACAAAGCATCAATAAGATTTGTAGATAGAGCTCCACATTTTGGAGTTTTGTTTCTGAGGCCCCAGGAAAGGGATTGCTGCCTCAGATGGAATATGTATTTTGGTTTTCAGAAAGTTTTTTCAGCCTGATGGAACTAAAGTGATAACTCATTGTTATTTTGAAATGTGCATTTTCCTGACTACTAGTGAGAGTAAGCACTTCTTCATGTATTTGTTAGCATTTTGATTTTTTCTTTAGTGAATTTCTTTTCCATATCATTTTCCTTATTTTTATTGAATCATTTGTCTTTTTCCTTACTACTTTATGAGCGCTTTTCAAATTTTGCAGACAAAAATCTTGGTCTTCTACATTGGAGCTATATTTTTCCATATTTATCATTTGTTTCTTGATATTATTTATGGTCTCCTCTGACATCACTTTTTTTTTTTGTGTGTGTGTGTATATATATATATATATATGCACACATTTATATATATTTTTGTAGTCTCTGGTTTTCCATCTTAGCTAAGAAAATGTCCTCTCCTCCTAAATTATTCATGAAGTTTTCTAGATTTGATTGTATGTTGTTGCATTGTTTTGCATTTATGCCTTTAATCCATCTGAAATATATTTTGTTTTTGAACATGATGTAAGATAGATTCTAATTTTATCTTTATCCAGATAAAGAAAAAATTATGCCAACACATTTCTATAAAAATCCCTTATTTTATCATTAGATCACCTTTGTAATATATTAAATCCTCACGTATGCTGACATTGTTTTCTCCTTTCTTTATTCCATTGTGCTGGTCTATTCCTCCACTCCTATGACAGCGTCATCTTTATATGATTAGAAGCTGTTTTGCTATCTGCTAAAGCAAATCCAGCTCCTTCTTTTTAGTCACACTTTCCTAGCTACTTTTGGACACTTGTCCTTCTATATGATATTTAAGATGACTTTTTTCCAATTTCAGAGAAAAACCTATTGAGATTCTGTAAAATTTGATTAAATTTTTACATTAGTTTTAAAAAATACAATTCTAAGCCTCCATATTCAAGAACAAATTATGTCTTTAATAAATTTTGTATAATTGTCATTGCTACTTAGAATGGAATATTTTCTCTGTGTTCATTTTAGGTGCTTATGGTAATATACAAAAGCTAATGAATGTCTATATATTTATATTATAAATAACCATGAACAAAGTCTTTTATTTATTCTAGTATTTTTTTACTAGGTACTGTTTTTCTAAGTATACAGTTGCAGATCCAGCAAAGGGCATTATTTTGTCTCTTCTATTCCAAAGTTTACACAAATTATTCTTTTTTAAAAATATTACATTAACTGGAATCTCTAAGTCTAAGAAAGACTATTCATGACAGTCAATCTCATCTAGATTTTAACTGGAATGGTTTTAGTAAGGTTGTATAATTTTGGAAAATAATTTTATCACTGTCAAGGACCTCATTTCCCAAATACTCTTCACTTGGTGAGAGCTGTCCAGGGATTTCTCAGGTAGCAGCGTGTCTAGGAAGAAAAGGTGATGAGACAGAGGAGTGAGATACCAGGAGTGGTGGAGGACAGGGTGCTTCCGGGAGCACTCCACTATGAGAGCAGAGGCCAGGTTACATGAAGGCATCTATGTGCCAGTAGGGAATCTCTACCTGCCAGCAAGTCAACAGGTCCTCCCTTCTCCCATCTACAGAATCACTTACTTCCAATTGTCCTCTTCAGTTCATCCTGAACCCAGCTTCTAATGCCTTCTCATACCACATCCCTGGACATGGAAAGCCCAGCCCCACCCCAGCTCTCTGCAGGCTCTCCCTTCCATCATCCTGAGGACCCCTGAATCCCACTTCTTCCTCTAAGTGAGACCCTCCTGAGCATGTGTTTCACTATTCTTACAGGTCTCACTACTTACTACTAACCGAAGACAAATTCCTGTCCAGACAAGGTGGCTCACACCTGTAATCCCAACATTTTGGGAGGCTGAGATGGGCAGATCACTGGAGTTCAGGTGTTTGAGACCAGCCTGGGCAACATGGAGAAACCCTGTTCATTTTAAGTGCTTATGGTATTATAGGAAAAGCTAATGAATTTGTATATATTTATCTTATAAATAGCCATGAACAAAATCTTTTAAAAAATACCAAAAAATTAGCTGGGCTCAGTGGCATGCCTGTGGTCCTAGCTACTCAGGAGGCTGAGGTGGGAGGATCACTTGAACCCAAGGCTGCAGTGAGCCTAGATCATGCCACTGCACTCCAGCCTGGGTGACAGAGTAAGACCCTGTCTCAGGAAAAAATAAAAAATAAAAAAAAAATAACCTGACAACTCAGACACTGCATAGGAGAACCATTTACTTTAGTTGTGAAGGGCTATCCTGTGCATTGTAGGATATTTAGCAGCATCCCTGACCTCTACCCACCAGATGCCAACAGCACCTCCCTTTCCAGTTGTGAGAACCAAGAATGTCTACAAACATTGTCAAATGTCCCCCGGTGATGATGAGTTGAGGTGGGGATGGGTGGGGGTGGGTGGAAAGGAAGCAAAGTCACCCTATAGGGAGCCACCGCCCCAGTTTGTATACCCTGAAGCATGACACCTAGAGTTGCCTATGTATCAAACAGCTCTTTTGCAAATCATTGCCTGTAGATTGAAGCATCTGCCCTTGTCACTTTCAATTTGGAATTTATTTGAAAATACTGCCTCTTTCCTCTCTTCAAAGAGATCTTAATACATATGGCTTGCTTCTCTTGACTGGCAGTCACCCAAGCCTCTTGTTGAAGGATGATGGCTCAGAGATCCTGAAAGTTAATTTCGTGTGTGCCACATCAGGGTCAGTTCACACCAATGTTACCTATTTTAAGTTGCAAGAGTGGGATCATTTTTATTTAGCTCGCTGGTATATCACTCAGCATGAAGCTACATGTACTTTGGTTCCTATTGATGATGGAGATAAAATATGTGCAACTTTCAGAATTGCAATTTTCAAAAGGAAATTAGCTTTCCCCTGAGCAGCCTCACACTGCAGTTTGGCTGATGACATCCTAGTAAACAACCTACAAACAAACTCTTGACTTTGGAAATAAGTAGGAGCTATTTATAGGCAAGCAATAATTTTCAAGTGGGTAAGTCAAGGGGAAAAATAAGCTGAGAAAAGTCAGCAAGGAAACTCCCATTTCACTCAATACCTTGAAGTGAGGAACTGTAGGGCCATTCACCAAAATGGAAAGTTTGCGTCACTATTACTAATGGAGGAATGATGTCTTGGTGAATTTCTAACTTGTTGAAAATGCCAAACCATTTTATATGAAACAGCCACAATTTAAAACATAAAACATGAAGGCATACCCTCAAGACTATGGAAACAAAGGGATTTCAACCAGGATCTTGGAAGTATCAATCAGATAACAGGTATCCTAACAACTGAGATGCTGGTAAAAGGCCATCTGCTGAGAATGTGAGGGTTCCCACTCTGAGACTGTTTGAGAGAGGAGTCTGTATTCATGTGAATGTAGAGCCCCCTCTGCATTTTGAAAGGGTATCATGTCCCTGCTGTTGTCTTCTTACTAAGGAAAATCCAAAAACTTTCAATTGTCCTTGGAGGAAGGGCAAGCCAGGATAGGACACGGGCTGCAAACAGCTCTGGTGACAAGGAGACAATATCCTAACAGGGGCATCCTAATGGGCTCTGCAAAGGCAAAGATGGGATCTTGAGGAAGTGGAGCTGTTGGCCCTTGGCCAGGGACACAATCTCCTTTCCAATCAGCTTTTCCGGGCTGCATCTTAGGGCTTCTGAGATTCAGGGCTTCAGTGGCTCCTAAATTCACTGGAACTTAAGACAAAGTTGATGGCAAAGAGCAACAGCTGGTTGATGGGAAAGTGTGACTCTTCGTTCCCAGGGACAGGGATAAACCTTGCTCTCTTTTAAGATGGTAATGATCTCAGCATCTAAGACCTATATGAGAGAGATATAGATACTGTTCATCATGATCTGGAACCAGCAAACCTTTTCTGTAAAGATCCAGGTAGTAATTATATTAGGCCTTGCAGGCCACGTGGGCTCTGTCACGACTATTCAATTCTGCCAATGGAGGACCAAGCAGCCCTAGACAATATGTAAAAGAATGGACATGACTATTTCCCAATAAAACTTTATTTACAAAAATTGACAGTGGGTCAGATTTGGCCCATAGGCCATGGTCTGCCGACTATTGATCTTGATGAGTGACATCAAACACAGCTAAATGTCCCCACCTAAATCGGTCAGTCCTCCCAACCTGTCTGGCCCTTGCCCTCATCTTCTCTCTTAATGCTTCTTCCTAACCTCAGTCTTTCTCTGCTCCAACAAATATTTCCATTGCTGAAAATATTACCCTCTTAAAATATATCATTAATCCATCACTCCCCACCTTAAAAACCCCTGATAGTTCCCCAGTGCTTAGAGTAAAATGATCAAAATCTCTCAATACAGCATTCACATCCCTCCCCAATCCACTAGGCCTTCCCCATGCACATCTTGAGCTCTCACCATGGTGGCAAAGACACCTCTCCCCAAACATGCCAGGCAATTACCCGCCTCCAAACTTTGTCTAGACACGTTCTCTACCTTGTGCTACCATTCCCACAGTCCCTACCTGTCAGTCATTCTCATTCTTACACTGTCACTTCTAATTCACTTTCCCATGAAGCCTTTCCTTTCTGTCTCTCATAAATGATTTGCTCCCTTCAATGAGCTCCCATAGAATTGTTTTATCCCTTAAAACAGTATGCCTTGAGTTTCATTTGCTGCCTGAGTCATCACATGCCTCTTTGCTATTCCTCATTTATATATGCCACAGTATGTTCAATTCAACCATTTGATCATTCATTCATTAACATAGGTTTTGCATACCCATTGTATCTTTTGCAGTCTCAGGCTAGTGGGGATAGACAGATACGCATAAACAAATAAATAATTTGCTATATTAGAGCATTTCAGATAGAGAGAAATGCCAATTAAGGAAAACAACACAGTGTAATTTGTTAGGAAGAGTGAGAGTGTGGTTAGGGGCAAAGCTATTTTTCCCAGGGGAAACAGGGAAGGCCTCTCTGAGGAGATATTGTTGAACCGATACCAAGTATTGATGCTAAATTGAATATTGAATAGTGAGAAGCAAACATTTATACAAAGCTCTGCACAGAGAAAACACTTTTAAGTGGCCCTTGAATTCGTAATAAAAATATTCCATAATTTAATAAATTAAAATGCAGTTATTAAAAAGGAATGAAGTAGGTATAGCTATACAAGCATATATGAAAAGATATCTAAGATATGCTGTTAAGTGAAAATAAAAGCAATCTACAAAAGTATGTAATATATATTTTCATTTCTGAAATTAAAAATATTCATATGTAGACGCATGTTAATCTATGCCCAAGAAAGTCCTGGAAGGATACACAAGTGAAAGTTAAGAATGGTAGTTTCTGGGGGTGATAATGAGAGATTTTGATATTTTTGCTTTCCATTTTACACCTTTCTGTACAGTTTGAAATTTTGCAAGAAGCAATTTTACAATATTTTGGCAAAAGATTTTGCCAAAAAATCAATTTATCATAAAAAATTTCCCTTCACAAAGGCTTCTTCAGTGTTTTCAGTCTGTACCTTATGAGTACATTTTCCCTCACATACAAAGAGAAAATTCTTCTCCATTGTCCCTTCCATTATCGAAACTTGTGTGCCTCCCCATCTCCATCCTTTCAATACCCTTAACACACATACACACCCAGAGCTGCTATGCGCCCTCACAATTCAGAGGGCATTGTTTTCGATATTCCAGCATCCCAAGGCGTTAATTGAAACTCTGCTCTAAACAGGCTGGGGTTGCCAGATAAAATACAGGACCAACAGCTAAGTTTGTTTCCAATTAACAGTGAATATTTTTTAACGTGTGATTTTCTCAAGTATTGCATACTAAAAAAAAAAAAAAAAAAAAAAAAATACTCAAAAGTTACTCTTTGTTCATCTGAAACTCAAATGTAACTGACTGTCCTGTATTTTTATTTGCCAAATCTAGCAACCCTAAAGCAGCCACACGTCCTGAACGAAAGACACTAAAATCTTAAATGAAGGACATTACATCTTCTCCGTGAATCTACCGAGGTAGAGGAATAACGGTGCACTTTTCCAAACCCTGACTCTGCCAACATAGTTAAACATGGTCCCATGGCTCTCCTTTCACTGTCTTCTCAAAGACATATTTACGTATATTAGGGTTTAATTTCATGTTTTAATATACCTTCTCTTGTCCTTCCTGGAGCCTTGTCGACATCCATGCTGCTTAGATAGAACATCCAGCAGAGAGAGGCAGACAGTGCCTTATCTTCACATGCCCAGAGCTAGAACTCAGCATATCTTTTGGGCAGTGGTGCTGAGCCCTGACGCACACTAGACTCACCTGAGAAACTTTTCAAACACACCCACCCCTAGTCTCCACCCCAGATGAATTAATCCAGAATCTTCAGCAGTGGGAGCCAGGTGCTCTGCAGTTCCCCAGGTGATCCTACGGTACAGCCAGGATTGTGAACAATTACTTTAACACCTAGGCCATCTGTGCTCCGCCCTCAGGCTTAAGTCCCATAAAATGGTGCCCTTCAGATATTATGTGCACACAGATAAGCTTGGGATGCTGTCAAAATGCAGATTCTGATTCCACAAATCTGGGGCAGGGTCTGAGAGTCTGCATTGATAACAACCTCCCAGGTGATGCTGATGCTGCTGACTCGTGAGACATACTTAGAGTGTGTCTTTTTTTACTAAAAAAAAAAAAAAAAAAAACCAAACCGAAGTCATTGCCACTTTTTACTTTACGATTCATATAATAGGGAAAATATTATAATGAGATTGATAATAAAAACTTTCTTTGGATCCACAGTCATCCTAAGACTAGCACCATATGTGCACTCCAGTTTCAAGTGGCAACTTCTCTGGATTCATTTCCTACCCGTAGGAAGCTAAACAGAAAATAACATTAGTTCAAGTTTCAGCAGACAGATCGTTTTCAGATGGGAATATTCAGAAACTTCAGGCTAAACCCCCTGCCCAAGGGTCATAAAACCCCTACAGGCACGCCAGGCTTGGCTGTGGGATAACTTCTCACAACTATTTTCAGATAGGAGCAAAACAACATTTTAGGGGAACGGCTGCGGATGTGCTGCCTAAGTACAGGGAGGTGGTTACATGGCCTCAGAATGGCCCTGCAGCCCTGTGGGGCCATAACTCAGCACTGCTCCCATAACATCCTGGGCTGGTTCTCCAAGCAAAATTTCCATATATAATGGACGGGAGTTCCTGAGGTTCTAGTTTGTATTTCTCCTCTCCCACTGACCAGCTCTGTGACCTAGGACATGTTATGTTGCTTAAGTCTTAGATCCCTCAGATCCTCTGCAAAATGAAAACACAAGTGGATGTTCAGATGAGGTTATGTGTAAAGTATTTAGTCAGCACAGTGCCTGGCACATTGGCAGCACTGAATCTTAGCTATTATTATAGGTCCTCCTACGTCTTTAAGTGAGATGAAAATACTAGCCTTGGTGTGAGCCTCTCTCTGCTCACTCAGAGAGGAGCTGAGCAGCTGCATTCAATACAGCACTGAGATCAAAAGTTCTGCTGCCCTCTGGGCTGCCTTTTCATTTACTCTGTGTGAAGGACAGCAATTGGTGCTCAGAGAGAAATACAATAATAATCACACTGTATCTGCACACATGAAGAAAATAGATCAGGCTTGAAGGCAAAGTGCAGCAGATTTTCTCCCACTTCACGGGAAGGGAAGTTTGCCTTGTGACCAGAGCTACTTCCTTTTGAGGCTAGGGAAGAAAGAACTAAGGCCAGCTTGAGTTACTCTGTGTACCCTCTATAGGAGCAAAGGCTTAGTGTGGTGCTATTAGTGAGGTCTGCAAATGGCAGGGGAGAGGAGCCAGTGAAGAAAAAGTACCATAGGTTTTTAATATGGATGAGAAGCTGCCTGCTTTCTCCTAAGCAAATGAGGAAGGAGAGAAGTAAGGAACGCAAAACTATTTGCAGGTGGTCTCTGGGATAAAGGGATACACAGTGGAGGTGATATCCTGAGCCACATTTCAGTACAAAACCTACCAGTATTAAGTCTGGCTGCTGGGAGACCATCTCTGACTTGCTTCAGCAAAGAGACAATAAAAATGTAAAAATAGCAGATAACCCTTGAAATTCCAGTGTCAGCCCCGAAGAACAACTTCCAAAGATGAAGAGTGGGTGGACTTCCAGAGACACAGATTTAGATTTCTAACTTTAGCCTGAACTTTCTGAAGCTTCTCAGCGGTACCAGGAAAAAGATTTGGTGTGAAGGAGGCTAAGAATAGCAGCTCAAATCAGACTGTGGAATTAGATGAGTTTCAATCAGCCATGTGTACCCCCAGTGTCTTTCCCTCCTCTCCAGCCTCGCTGGGACAGGGACACCCACAGAGCTGGAGAGCTGGAGCTGTAAGAGAACAATGACAACAAGAACTGACAATTCCTGAATGATTAGGACTTGCAGGCTGTATGCTAAGCACTCGATAGATGGGTTCATTTAATACTTCCAATATTAGGAGTAACTCCACTTTACAAATGGAAATATTTATACTTAGAAATATCAAGAAACGAATCCAAGGTCAACCAGCTGGTTAAGTGGTGGAGCTGGAAAAAAGAGCCATAAAGTGATGGGAAATAGAAAACTGGAAAGAAGTAGAAGACTGAGCACCTTGATAGGAACAGGAGAGCTTCAGGCATTGAAAGGGCTAAATAATGGGTAGCATGAGCTGCTTTCCACCTCTATTGGAAATGAGTAGAGATTTCTTAGACTACAGCAAGGAGAAAGGAATTTGGTTAGACGGCGAAGGAAAAAAAAAAAAACCTCCTGGATTGCAACACTGTGTGACATGACATTCATTGTTAAGAGAGGATGATTAACCTGCTGAGTTAATTTTTAAAAAGGGGTGGGGGAAGGTGGTTTTGTGCTTCTCCAAGTGTGTTTCACAGAACACTAGCTCCTTAAGATATTAATAGGAATAATCAAATATACTCAGGAAATATTGTGCTAAATGGAGTCAAACAGGTTTCTTTAGTGAAGGAGCTCTACGAGCTTTATTAGCTCAGTATGTTGTGAAACTCTAGTGGTGAAATAGAGTAGGTGGCGTTTCCCAAACTTATCTGACCAGAACCCTTTTTCAAACTAGTCTTTCCTCAGATATACTTGGGGGAAACCCTGGGGTTTTCTGAGATGATTTAAGTATGGAACTTTCTGGAAGCTGGGGACTTGCTACTCAAAGTGAGTCCATGCACTTCATTATCATTGTAAGCATCACTTAGGGGCTTGTCAGAAAGCTGAGGCACTTTCTTACAAGTATCTGGCGCCTTGGTGCTCCTCCATGGGGCTACTCTACAAGGAGAGCTTGGACTTCCTCGAAGCATAGCGTTCTCAGAGTACTGGACTTCTTCCATGGCAGCTGGCCACCAAGATGGAGAAAACAGATGCTGCCAGATTCTCAACCCCACCCCAGACCTACAGAATCAGATTCTGCTTCCTAACAGTATGCCTTGATGATTTGTTATAGGCAGATTAAAGCTTGAGAAGTTCAAAATTTCTTCAAGCCTCAGGATATGGTTACACACAATTCTACAGCAACCATATCCGTAACATTAACTGTCTGCTATATAACAAACCACCCGAAAATTTACTGTCTTGAAACACTAATGACTTATTTTTCACAATTTTGTAGGTTGACTTGGCTTAGTTGGCGGGTTCTTCTGCCTTTAGTAGGCTGAATTCATGGGCTGGACTGCCAAGGCTTCACTCTTGTATCTGGCGCGTTGGTGCTCCTCCATGGGGCTTCTCTACGAGGAAAGCTTGGACTTCCTCAAAACATAGCATTCTCAGAGAACTGGGCTTCTTCCATGGCAGCTGGCTTCCAAGATGGAGAAAACAGATGCCGCCGAGTCTATCAAGGCCTGGCTTGAAAGTCCTAGAACAGCACTTCTGCTGCATTCTACTTATTAGTCAAAACAAACCACAAGGCCAATTAGATCTGAGGAGAAGAAAAATGGTTTCTGCCTCTTGATAGGTGAAATGCCATGCATATACAAGGCAAGGAATTGGTAATGGCCGTCTTTGGAGACTATCTATCATACTCTCTACCCCTCTTGAGTGATATTAGATGCTGTACATGGTCCCTTCTTAAACTCTAAGCACTTGAAAAATGCTTTAATATGTGTCCCAGACTGGCTCTTCCTCCAAGGTAAACAGGAACTTTAACCTACTTTACAAAGGAAAGGTATGTCCCATTTATGGAATGTCAGGGCCAGGGGTGTGGGGAGAGGTGTTAGATCTCATTATTCATCAACACCAACCAAAACCATTTATTCTAAGCCTACTATGTGCCAGGAACTTGCTTCTGCATATATAGCAGTATATAGTATAATGTACAATTCTAAGAGTACTTTCTCAAGGATTTCCTTTTCCTACCCTTTTAGTGGTAGGCGACAAACACTAAACTAGTAAATCATTAAATAAACAGAATAATTTTGGAAAGCAATAAGACTATGAAGAAAAAGAAATAGTGTGATGTGATTGTGAGTGACTTTCTAAGTTAATTTAAATTAGGAGGTCAAGGAATACGCCGTGGAGGGAGTGTCATTAATTGAGACTTGAAGGATGAGGAGGCAGCTGCTTGAAAAGCTGAGATCAGAGCAGCGAAGAGTGCAGTTGCAAAGGCCCTGAGGCAGGGATGGGCTCTACATGCCTAAGGGGCAGAAAGAAAGTCACTGGACCTGGTCCAATCTATATCCCTCAAGGGGCAGGGAGCCTGAGATAAGGCAGGAGGAGTGGGTGGTGGGGTCAGGTGTTCACAGGGCTCTGTAGGTAAGAGTGAGAGTATCTCATGACTTCCTGACCGCCATGGAAAACCACTGGACAGTTTAATGCAGATGTGACACAGCTTGATTTGCACTTTTACAAGAAGACTCTGGCTGCGTGAGAAACAGATTATAGAGAGAGGGCCGGGCATGGTGGCTCACGCCTGTGATCCCAGTACTTTGGGAGGTCAAGGCGAGCAGATCACTTGAGGTCAGGAGTTCGAGACCAGCCTGGCCAACATGGTGAAACCCCATTTCTACTAAAGAATACAAAAGTTAGCTGGGTGTGGTGGTGAGAACCTGTAATCCCAGCTACTTGGGAGGCTGAGGCATGAAAATTGCTTCAACCTGGGAGGTGGAGGTTGCAGTGAGCTGAGATCGTAGCACTGCACTCCAGCCTGGGTGACAGAGCAACACTCTGTCTCCAAAAAAAAAAAAAAAAAAAAAAAAAAAAATATTCAAAAAAAAAAAAAAAAAAAAAAAAATATATATGTAGAGAGAAGAACAGAAGCAGGGAGACCAGTTAGGAGGTGAATGCAACATTCCAGGCAGGAGGAAATAGCAGCTTGCACTAAGGTGGGGATCCGGGTGCTGACGAGCCAGGTGGAGTATCCCTGTCCTCGCCAACCTCCTACCATCAGGGAAATGCAGTCAGACATCATCCCAGACCCTGTGGTTCCACGTGAAGAAATATGTGTCTTGATTAGGACTTCACAAGGTAGAACATTGCTCCAAGTCTCTTATCTTTTTTTTTATTTTATTGGGTTTAGATGATGAGGATTAGAATAAAATTTTCCTACATATCCTTTTGTGTCTGGAAATATGTGACCATAAGACACTTTATTTGCTTCCTTAATCTTCCAGGGTCCTGACCCAAAACCCAAATTGGTCCGAATTAGGTCTGGTCTGCATCTACTGCAGCGGAAGTTGAGTATAATACCACAGTGAATCCCGGCAGCAGTTTATGGCATGGCTAGTTGATATTCACTAACTACCTTTGCTCATGTTTCAAATATGTTTGCAAGGCCATCCATCACCTCTTGCCTTCAGAGATTAAGCAGAAAGAAGCTGCTCTATGATTCCTTCTCCCCACTCGAACACAGAATGTCCACAATGCTGTAGCTGGTGGCCACCCCAATCCCATAGGTACTCTTTAGTCGTGACAGCATGAAGTGACAAAGTTTGTATTTATTATTTCCATGATATTATCATATTTTAAAATCATTTACATGTTGCTGATTTTGCAAGCCATGGGCATGATATATAACATGTTCAATTTTCCCAGGTAGTTTCCATTTTTATATTCAATGTATATCATCTAATTGTTATCCATTGATGGTTCATTCAATGTATAACAAAACACATTTCATATTTTATACTTCTCTAGTTTCATGTAAGCTCCAAAATCAGGGAAAAAAAGCTACTTGTCAAACCCTCTCTCTAAATTTTGTTCAGAAACACAATCACTATAAATAATCTCTGCCTCTGAGAAAGTTTCAATAGGTGTAACTTTGTACATCATTGACTCCTTCAAAATAAAATATTTGTCCACTACGTGCCAGGCCTGTGCCAAAAAACTCAGAATCTAATGCAGTTTTGAGCATGATGCTCTAATCAATTAAGAACATAATAAATGACCTTTGTTCATTATAAGCGAATTTCGTTCTACTCTGTTGAGTAGAAGTTGTACCAGATAGATCAGGTAAACAATGTGACAGGGAAAAAGGCCAGGAGAACAGAAGGCTCTAGCAACACATAACTTATTTCTGCCTTTATTTATTTCCCCAAAACCTTTCTTAAAGTCTGCAGCTAACAGAACAGGCAGTTTTGGAGCCTTGACCCCAATGCCTATTTGTTCATGGGTTGGTAAGAGAAAAGGGATTTAGTTTCCCTAGGGGGCTCATCAATAAAGAAAAAGAATGACTTTCTCCTCCCTATTCCTCTGGGAGCTTGGAATAACAGTCATGTTCTGTCTGCTACGTTCCAGAAGCTGTTACTTATGAGGTAAGACAATAGGGTTGATAGTAAGCTGGTTTGATATGGTAAGGAGGGGGAGAGAGAGAGAAAGTGGGGAGGAGAGAGAGAAGTAAGAGGGGGCAGGAGAGAAAAAGTGGTTAAATAAAGAAAAGAAGAGCAGTGATAAGAGACTGTTAGAAAGGCAATGATGAAATCAGAATCACAGAATCCTGAATGAGAAGTGCAAGCTTACTTTTCCAATCCTCTTTTCAAACATAAAGTAGCCTGGGCATGGTGGCTCATGCCTGTAGTCCCAGCACTTTGGGGGGTTGAGGAGGGAGTATCTCTTGAGGCAACACATTCAAGACCAGCCTGGACAACATAGTGAGACCCTGTCTCTACAAACATTTCTTTTAATTAGCTGAGCATGGTGGCATGCACCAGTAGTCCCAGCAACTGGGGGATGGGGGTGGTGGGGAAGGGCTGAGGTGGGAGGATCACTTGAGCCTGGTGAGTTGTGACTGTGCTACTACACTCCAGCCTGGGTGACAGAGACCTTGTTTCAAAAAAAGAAAAGAAAAGAAAAGAAAAGAAAACAAACCGAAGTGACTGAGGCAGAGCAGCAGGGGTGAGACCGGGGGACCTGGCTTTTCTAATTCTCAGAGACATTTTTCCCATGTTAACTTCACTACATTGTGATTTTGAGGATTTTGAGAAACTCCAGGTATGTCCAACTCCTACATAGCACCTTGCACTCTGTAAATATTGAATGGCACTTACCCAGGCAGTGGTGATGAGAGCAATCATATCAGTATTAGCACAAAGCTTTCCTCGGGTCTCTGAGTAGCTTTCAATAAGGAAAAGTCAGTGACAAGGGCAACAGCCAGGGTATAGAGCCTTGCTGAGATCTGTGGTTTATTTTTAGTTTGGAACTCCTCTCAGTTTCAGTTCTTTCTCCATGGGGTTTTCTCCTTTAAAGCTGTTGTGTGGGATGCAGGTGGCTGTGGGGAGGAGAGAGAGACTTCTAAAAACAAAGGAAAGAATGGTTTTCAACCACTCAGGATAATGGCATGGCACAAACCTAACCAGTGGCAGCTCATTGATCTGAAGCTAGAGGGGGTGCAAGAGAAGGAAAGAGCGGAGAGAAAAAAAGGGACGCCTTATAGAACTGCTCAAAAGAGGAAGGCCTCTGGAAAATGGCTAGCATAGGCATTTTATAAAATTTTAAAGAATAAATACATAAATAACTCTGCTTCCTGCTCTGTCTCTCATGATCCAGTTCTGGACACAGAAGAGAGGCTTTAACATGCAAAAGGAGAAGATGCAAAAAGAAAAAGTGGAAAAGAATGTGTCAATTCCCCTATTGCCTATATGTCCAGTTGAAAGGAGAGCTATTTAAGCACTCTGTTTGTTGAATGACTTATTGGGGATGAAGGCTATTTCCATAGGCTAAGAGGTCCTTTATCTCTCCCCCTCAATCCATCATTTTCTTAAAAGCCAGGTTAACCTTCCTAATGTTTCTGGGTAAGTCATATTTGTTCCCAAAACTGTCCATGGTTCCCAATTCATACAGTTTTCGTTAAGCCCAGTGTCACAGGCTGATACTCAGGCCCAATCTATTATACATACCAGCTTTGTCTCATACCGTTTCCCTTTAGACACCATCTGCTCTCCACCCTCTGCCTAACTGTTTCCTAATTCCCAAACACATTCCATGCTTCTCCAGTTCTGTAACTTACTCCTGCTGCCTGGAATAACAGCAGTAGGAAGAGTCTGGACACTTAGCTTTAAATCCTACCTTTAGTAATTTATTAGCTGTGTGACCTATAGCAATTTTTTGAACCATTTAGTCCCATTCCTTCATCTTTTAAATGAGGGATTATAATATCTACCTCACAGGGTCATAGAGATCAAATTAGATAACATCGTAAAAGCATCAAACATAGTAGGTGCCCAATACACGTTGGTCCCTTCTCTTTATTATCCTTCTATACGGAGTACAAATATTACCTCCTTATTACCATAGGCAGAAGAGCCTCTCTCTCCACTGCACTGAGCAAGTAGTTACGGGAGAATATTCATGGCACAGTGAGGGAGGTACCAGGTCAACTAAGTCCATCTTGGAAGCAAATGGGCTGGCAGATGATATGGTCATATGTCCTCAGACACAGACACTTGCAGTTGTAGAGCTAGAAATCCTTACCGATTATATAACCAGATCTCCTGTTTTATAGATCAGGAAATGGAGGCCTAGTGAGAAGTCAAGACTGGATTCCTCCCTTTTGTTCTTTCCTTTTTACCATGCCTTGAATAAAGGCCAAAATTCGCTGAGCCATCCAGAGGTCCAGGAATGCCCTGTGTTGACACTGGAACAGAACTGCGAGCCAAAGAGCTTCTTCAGAAGTGTCCAGTCCATTGCCTTTTTCCATACATTTTACCCACTCAACACTTATTGGGCTTCTACTAAGTGTTGGGTCCACACCTATAAGGAAGATATTCAAATGTCTGAGACAGCCATCATCCTGCCCTTAAGACTGACAGCCCAGCTAGAAAGGAGTCGTGTGTTGAAATAATAGCCATGCAGTATGGGAACCATGTGCACACCCCCATAGGAGCACCAAAAGATAGGGTGGTGCTCCCTGGCAGAGCAGAAAAATCATCACAAAGAAGGAGAAGGATGACTTGGAACTTGAAGAATAAGCAGCTCGCTGTGTAGACAGATGTTGGGAAGGGCATTCTCATTTGATCATTTATTTTCATTCTCCATGCAAACAATGACAATAGCACACGCTGGAGGTGAGGCTGCACACCTGTGTCTGCTGGCAACTTCCTTTTCATCACAACAGAAGATTCCGCTCCAGAAAAGGCAGCCAAGGACTGTCTCAGGCTGTGCCAGGGATATTTATGAGCCAATTGCCAGTTACTCAATATCTTCCTTACTTTATTGGCTTTCCATCAATTACTTCTAAGGGTTCCCACATTACCTCCTTTATTACTGGGATTAAGGTGGGTCTAGATAGGATAAATCAGAAGCTCAGGTATAGACAATTCAACCCAGAAAAAAAAAAAAAGACAAAATTGAGTAGGAAAGCTCCTAAGTTAGAAATAAGTGGGTAACCTCTCAAAAGGTGTTTTTGCACAATGGGTCAGTCTGGGGCTTCCAGAAAGCAGATGCCAAGAAGGAGTTGGAAGTGCAAGAGATTTATTGGAGGCAAGACCTGTGAAAGATAAAGAGAAACAAAAAGAAGAGTGAATGGAGAAGGCCTTCAGTCCACAATAGAAGTTTGACGCCTGTGAAAAGAAAGCGGAAAGAAGGAGGAGTGAGTAGAAAGTTCAGCTGCAAAGATTGCCCAGAGAGGAGAAATGACTGGCCTTTTACCCTGCTGAGCTCAGTCATTGGAGAGGGCAACCCGGGCAGGGCATGGCCTCAGGAATGGGCCACTGACAGTGCACCTCACAGCAGGTTCTCTCTCTTTTTCCTCTTTTTTTCGAGATGGAGTTTCGCTCTTGTTGCCCAGGTTGGAGTACAATGGTGCGATCTTGGCTCACCGCAATCTCCACCTTCCAGGTTCAAGCAATTCTCCTGCTTCAGCCCCGCTGAGTAGCTGGGATTACAGGCATGTGCCATGATGCCCGGCTAATTTTGTATTTTTAGTAGAGACAGGGTTTCTTCATGTTGGTCAGGTTGGTCTCGAACTCCCAACCTCAGGTGATCTGCTCGCCTCAGCCTACCAAAGTGCTGGGAATACAGGCGTGAACCACCGACAGCAGGTTCTCTCTTAAAGGGAGACCTGAGCAGTGCCTCCCCGTGGCTGCTGAACACTTATGCCACCCCACAGCAAAATAATTTAGAGGGGAATTTACTGTGCTAATAGATAGCAGAAACTTGTTGTAGGTATGCAGGGTATAAACATGGATCTTAAGATAAGAGATTAGGCCGGGGGTGGTGGCTCACGCCTGTAATCCCAGCACTTTAGGAGGCTGAGACAGGCGGATCAC
>NW_016803181.1:1719693-1749406 GCF_001698545.2 Rhinopithecus bieti
TCTTTCTTTCTTTCTTTCTTTCTTTCTTTCTTTCTTTCTCTCTCTTTCTCTATTTCTCTCTTTATTTCTTCCTTTCTTTTTTTCTTTTTCTTTTTAAGACAGGGTCTCACTCTGTTGCCCAGGCTGGAATGCAGTGGTACGATCTCAGCTCACTGCAACCTCCACCTCTTGGGTTCAAGCGATTCTCCTGCCTCAGCTTCCCAGAGAGCTGGGATCACCGGCACACACCACCACACCCAGCTAATTTTTGTATTTTTAGTAGAGATGGGGTTTCACCATGTTGATCAGGCTGGTCTTGAGCTCTTGGCCTCAAGTGATCCACCTGCCTCGGCCTCCCAAAGTGATGAGATTACTGGTGTGAGCCACCACGCCCGGCCAAACAATCTTTTTTAACTAAGTAGTTAGTGATATTTTTCAGGATATTAAATAGTTTACAAAATCACTTGGAAAGAAATAGACCCTAGGCTGAGTTGTTGGGAAAGACTCCTGAAGCACAATGCAGAACTGGGCCACCAAGAGAGCTGCTGCCTCCTCTGCAACCAGAAAGTGACCTCCTCCAGAGCCACAGTGCTGCTGCAGCAAGGAGGAGGCTGCCAAGATCGGGAATCCCCTACTGCTGCCAGCTCTGGATCACACCAAACCTGCAATGACATAAATGAAGGCCCCCACTCTGCCTCTCACCACCCATGAGAGTAATGAATAGATGCTGGAAGCTTTGGTAGTGCTGCTGCAGGAAAGCCAAATGCCACCACATGCCTGTTGGCTGCAGGAGCATGGCCCCCATCACATTCTGTCTTCCCAGTCTTATGTGAGTATTCGTCATTGATCAAACCCGAATCACCTGAGAAAGCCTACCTGCCAGGGAGTTTACTAGCCTCTGCGGAATAGATGAAAGCACTGTAGAGGAAGGGCAGAATGAACCGAATGAGCTTTTCCACCAGATTCCCCGTTGGGAGGAAACTCTGGAGAAGGTCTTATCCGCTTACATACTATCAATAGAAAAGTAAGTATCTTCAATTGAAAAGTAAGTATCTTCAGTCCAATCCTAAGGTTGGGTTGTACCTTCACTTGTGAAGAGATTTAAAACTACGTTTGTAAGTTTTCTATGGAGATTAACAAACAAAAAAACAAAAACAAACAAACAAGCAAACAAAAAAACAACAAAAAAAAATTGGTCTCTAGTTGCCTTCCACAAGGGGACAGTATTCTAGCTCCCTGAATACTTCTTTCTATGCCATGGGGTCACTGATGCCATTCTATAAGCATAACTTTGGTGAGGTCAAATACTTAGCAACCCTTGAATAGTTCATAGCAACCAAACCGCGACTCCTAGGTTTGACTTTTGGTGCTCTTGTGACTTCTGTGTCTTCATGGAAATCATCATAACATGGTTCACATTAGTCAGCAAGAGATACTGGTTGAGCACTCGCTGCATGCCAAGCACCGCTTGCACACGTAACAGGCACGCTGAATAAGTATGCCTTGTGACTTACTCAGAGCTGTCTCTGTCTCCCATTGTCCCTAGATAGTTTATCAGTGGGTAACCTTCCCTGCCCCTGGAGAAAAGCGCTGGCAGCTGTTGGTGCTTTTCTGCTCACTCCTGGGTAGTAGAAGAGCACTGGAGTCACTTGAAGCCACAGGACATGTGTGCTTCAGACACAATAATTTCCAGTCCCATGGAATAATCAAGAGGCTGAACTTGACTTAGCCTTGAATTCTCTCTCTTCAGGCCAGCTTCAGGCTGGAAGCCCGTAGAGGGGAAAGAGCCTTGGCACTTGGGCTGTCCTTGCCCCCACCACAGTCCTCCCGACTCCTTCACTACCAGATCTAAAAGAGAAGTGGAGTGGGAAGAGGTCAGTGGACAGGACAGCACGTAACTGACTGAATGGCTTTGTGCTCTCTGGGCCTGGCATGTGGTTAACACTGATGTCCCTGGGAAGGGGAACTATTTCTCTCATGAAGCACTTTTTTTTTCCAATTTTTTTATCACATTAAGAAACACATAGGCCAGGCATGGTGGCTCACGCCTGTAATCCCAGCACTTTGGGAGGCCAAGGTGGGCGGATCATGAGGTCAGGAGATCGAGACCATCCTGGCTAACACAGTGAAACCCCCATCTCTACTAAAAATACTAAAAAATTAGCCGGGCGTGGTGGAGGGCACCTGTAGTCCCAGCTACTCAGGAGGCTGAGGCAGGAGAATGGCATGAAACTGGGAGGCAGAGTTTGCAGTAAGCTGAGATAGTGCCACTGCACTCCAGGTTGGGCAACAGAGGGAGACTCTGTCTCAAAACAATAAATAAATAAATAAAATAAACACATAATATAAAATTTACCATCTTAACCATTGTTTAGTGTACGGTCCACTGGTATTACATGCATTTATAATGTTGCACAACTATCACCGCCATCCATCTCCTGAACCCTCTTCATGTTGTAAAATGGAAACTCTATACGCATTAAACATAACTCTCTATTTCCCCCTCCTCCAGCTCCTGGCAACCACCATTCCACTGTCTCTGTGATTTGACTGCTGTCATGGAACACTTTTGTGGCTCTTCATGAGTCACCTGGTAGACCCATCTGTCCTGCAGCCCCCGTTGACCTGGTGAATATATTGCTATTTTTGGTGGCTTCTTGCAACTCTTTCCTCATCCCTGGGTATTGGGCATGGATCTCTGGCCCTTGTCTATGGAGTTTCTCCCCCTCCTCCCTCTCCTCTCAAGACAGGACCTGTCCTATTGGATGAGAAGCAAGATGGCTCCACCTCATATCTCGTGAGGGGCCCTCACCCAGGCCACAGGAAATGGGGAAACACTTGTGGCATCCTTGCCCTGAAAAGTCCATGATCTGGCTGAGGGGGCTGAGAGATATGAAAGAGGTCCTCAAAGCTTTTTCTTCTGTAAATCTGCAGAGGCTGTGGAGGTGGTGGGATCTGTCTCACACTCCTTTAAGTAGCTGATAATTGTCATATTGATGCCTCAGTCAAAACGGGGGCAGGAATGGCTCCATTGTGGCTTTCTGCTACACAGGCCCTCTAACATCCCTTCCCAGGGATTTGCACTGGCTCTGCCTTCACACGGTAAGTTCCTCAGCCGTAGAAATCGTGCTCATGTTCCTCTCTCCCATCACTAACCAGCCCCTTCACACCTTCAAGATCCAAGCTCACCTCCCACTCCTTTGGTGAAGCATGAAGTCTTTTTGGGTCTTCTTCAGAGCTCCTTAAGACATTTATCTACATTTTTTACTACATTTTGTGGTGGTGTTTTTTCCCAACTATTTGCCTTACCTAGTAGCCTAAAATCTCTGCAAGGACAGGGCCCATGTCTTAGTCAAGTTATACCTCTAGTCTAGTACTATACTCAGTCCGTAGAAGGCAATCCATTTGTTCATCCAGCATGTGTTTGTTGGGTGACTACTCTTTGACAGGCACTGTAGACACCACAGTGAACAAAACACACAAAGCCTTCATTTTCTTGGCACTGAAAGGGACAAATGCATTTATGGCACTTTGCGGATTCCCCTCACTGAGGTCCTTGTCTATGCTAAGCCCTACACAGGTACAGCCCATTGAAGAGGTGAGTAAGATTCTCAACTACTTAACATGGAGGCAATGGGACATGCTGCTCCTTTTCATAGTATCCATCACATTTCTAAACAGTTGCCACCGACACTTCTGAAGAAGTCCAACCTGTTCCATGCACATAGACTCACCCACTCAATGACACAATTTATTCCAAAGAAGGCCTGGTAGACGTCTTGAAAGTCTAAAATTGGGAGCTCTGTCATACTTCTTGAGAAAGGTGATGCTCCTCAGAGGGGCGTATCCTTCCCCATGAGTCACCTGAGTACATACACAACCCAGGGCTCCCAGCCACACCAGATCTGCACATGCAGGGAGGGAGAAAAAAATGCTCACACAGCTAATTTTCTTGCCTTCATTTCTAATAAAAGCTTCTAGGTTATGAGACTACTGTTTTGTTGCACTTCTTTAGGTGAGAGGAGACAAGGACAACAAAAATAAGGCAAATCATACCCGAACATTGGAGGTGGAAAATATCTTTCTGAATCTGTCCGTGCTAACAAATACATGCATTGAACTCATTGATAACAACAGTCTCTTCATAGAGCGTGACCCCCAGATACACTTACAGGGCCTAGAAAAGAAAAAAGAACATTTTCTCTATACTCCACTCCACTAAGCAAGAAATTCTCAAGATGGAACTCCCACTAAGGCAAGATGACTCTAGAAGCTCTGTGTTTAGATAGTCATGAAGGGCAGTGGGCATAAGAAGCTTCAGTGATAGTTGTTAACAGTGTAGGTTCCTAGACCCTAAATATTTTGATTCAGGGAGCAGTCAGAGTCCAAAACATCACAGAATTTGCTTTAGCTTTTAGTATATTTGCTATGGAATTTACTCTCTAGAGAGTCAATTTGTCAAATGCCTGTGCTCGACCTCAGATTATGCAGGGTAGGGCAGACCTCCCACAGGAAAATTTGATGGGCCATTTTCAGACTTTCGGTTGACACAGAGAAGACCATGTCCCAGGGAAGCAAAATTATGGGAGGCTCGACCCTGGAGGAGAGGATGTCTCAGAAAAGATTAGCTCTGCATCAGATCAGTACATAGGCTGCCGGTTCCTGGGAGGAAGGGAGGCAGCAGTCCTGTGTTCAAAACGGAATTACATAGCAAAGACACAGAGCACATTTTTCTCTTAAAGTCTTTATAGTTTCTCAGAAATCTTCCTGGGTAAGACTCCTTTCCCCACGGTAAGTCCTTCTTATAAAAGAGGGTGTCAGTACCACAAAACCAAGTTGTGAATCAGCTGAACTGCCAATTTCCTGGAGGCCATCACTGAACCCAAGGCTGGGCTCAATCTGAATTGAATTGGCTTTTCCAGGTATCTTGACTCAACCAGCCCATCCAGAACTTCCCTGCAAAAAAGGAGATATCACTTTAGCAAATACCGTTGGTGTGTCCTCTCCTCTCATTTGGAGTTGGTGTTGTTTTGTGGCACTGACAGTGGAAACTAGGAGCATAAATGAGACATCCTCAGAGCTAAGTAGAGTCTGTTTAGTTTTACGACCAGGGGCCAGCAGGCATGCTACTCCACCCACCTCCCAAGAGACTGCTGCAAAAATGGGCCAGCATGATGCTGAATCTGCAAATGTAAATGCAAATTTCAGTATGATGCTCTGCCCTAGTGGTTCTCCCTTTTGGACCTGCTGCTTCTCTTTCATAGGTTTCATGTTTTATCCCCACCCCTACCTTCTAACAGATGCCATGCAGAGTTCAAATTCTCTGTGTTTACTCTGTTCTTCATCTGAGATGCTCCCCACTTTCGTCTCTCTATCACGTATCTTCAAGATCTAGTTCTGGTTTTCAACCTTCTATCAAGGCGTGCTTGACAACTCTGAACTCCAGAAATCCTAACTGCGTAATTGTAATCTATAGTGGTGGTTCCAAAATTTGACTACAAAACAAAACTGTGCAAAGAACTTTTACAGTATTTAACCATTACCCTCCTCAGATTGTCCAAGTTAGAAATTTGGGTGATAAGGACCCAAATTGTCTTCTGTTTTGTTGCTGTTTTTAAATGTTTCCCTAGGCCCTCATTTAAGAATCACTGGCCTGGAAAGAGGTTGTACTTGATATATACTATCATTATTATTTTTTAATTGTTTCAAGTTTGCTACTTCTGTTTTTTCTACCAACCCACTGGCTCCCCACTCCTACACACACACACATACACACATACATACACACACAAGTACACATGTACACTCTGCCAAACATACAGCATAGTGCAGGACTGAGTACATGGTGAAAACATAAATTATTGATTCTAGATTACCATACCTGAGGATGAAAGAAGGAAGCAAAATGGTGGGAGTACGAATTATTTGTATCTTCCTTTTGTTGTGATTGTATGAAGAACAAATCTTGCACGTGACTCAGACCATCCTCTCAAGAGCTCGTCTTAAAGGGTAGGGCTGGTTTTCACTGCACTGGACACCAACGTGCGCATGCCCATCAAGACTCCCTCAAGGGAAGGGAGGGTGAGGATAAAGACACAGACAATGGGCTCTTAGGAAAGGGAACTAAGTAAAGCCAGGCCTTAGGAGAACTGAAAAGCCATCAGAAATATTAATAACAATGATAATAGCTATTATTTTGTGAGGACTTACGATGTGCCAGGCACTATGCTAAGCGATTCACTGGCAGAGATACCCTCTTTTAAAGATTCCTCCTTGAAAGATGGAGAAATTGAGTCCTAGAGAAGTTAGGTCATTTGTCCAAGTTCACAAATGGCAGAGTCCAGAGTCTAATCCAGGCCTATCAGACCCCAGAGTTGGAGTGTTTAACTATCTTTTCCATTTATTAAGATCAACTGACTCTTTCTTTTCTCTGCCTCTCCGCAGAAGAGCTCTCTCTCTACTTTCTCCTCTACTTGAAACCGATCCAAAATGGCTGCCTCACCCCTAGAGCTTTTATACAGGCTCTTATCTCGATGACTCTAGTTTAAATTCTTGAGAAAATCTGACTAGCTAATGAATTAGCTGGATTTGAGTCAAGTGTTCATCCACGATCCAATCAGCCATAGCTAGGAGGATCACTCTAGAGCTCTGATTGGTACAGGCAAATTGCCTGATATAGCCATCATACCAGGGCATCACTTACTATCCCTGAAACCAGAACACTGGAGTAGGTGATATAAACTTGCTACCTCCCTCACATGTAGAATCAGGCTAATAGTGGTACACCCCCACAGTGCTATTTTGAGATTTAAAGGAGTCAATCTGTATGAAGTGCATAGAACAGTGTGTAGCTCACAGGAATTGCTATGAATGGCATTATTAATCAAGTTATATTACCACCACTTTTGCTTTCGTTTGCCAGCCTGCTATGCCCTTGACTACCAACTTAGTTTGATTGCCTTGACCCACACCTTTCAAGAGCATGTACATGAAGAACTGCCAGCTTTGATAACACCCTGAGACAAGCAGAGGCGAATGCCTCCCAGTCTGGAAATTTCCAGGGCTATGCTACAGTGACCCAAACCAAGGCTAGCTTTTATCTTTGGGAAAGTAATTACAAAAATCAAGTCTTAAAGGAAGAAAGTCGATTTCGCAGAAGTGATAGGCAGAAATGCCCTCCAGCAAACTCTGTCCCTGAAGTCACAGGTGTGACTGGACTGGTTCATTTAACCAGGAAATTATTCATTAGTGACTGTGAATAACAGGTAAAAAGGACTGTCATACTGAGCACATCCAAACAACCAAAGTGAGTGATGCATTGACATTACATTCCTAAGTAATGCCAGGACAAGAAATATGGGGAATTTAGATGTTACGAGAAGGTAGATATGAATCTCAGCATAGTTCTCCTAGAATCAACTTAAGAAATGCTTTATTACAAAATAGGCATTCAAACTTTTGTTGATTTGATAGAGTCAATAAAGTACAAAGAGAGACATCTCTGTCATGAAGCATTATCCGAACAAGAAAGGTAAGGAATTTCTCACCCTCAGTTATGCTGTATGTTATCACAGCAACCACTAACTTACATCTGTGTTATTTCAAATTTCTCATTGGATATTCCCAACTACTACCCTGCAAGCAAAGTAAGGCCATGATTATCCAGTTTTACAGATGATAAACTTAAGGTTCAGCACCTTCTACTACTTGCCTCTGCTGGTAAGAAGAACTTACAACTAGAACCCAGGTCTTCTGACCCGTGTGTCCTTCCCCTGCCCCATGATGCCTCTGTGTGGGGTGTTTCTGGTATAAACTGGGAAAAAGCTTCCAAATAGCAAGATCAACTGGTTGGGAAATCATTGGTGTTTTCTAAGTGTGTCCCTTAAATCACTATTGTGTCATGATAATCCAAGAAGCAGCTTGGGACCCACTGCTCACCATGCAGCCCATCTTGATTTATAACGCACATTAGTTTATTAAAGGCTCTGAGCAATCATATCATAAAGAAACCCAAATAACTTATATTAGCTCTGTATTCCTCCAACGTATGTGACCATAAAACTCTGCATTATTTACTAATATTACACAGAGGCATATTCTTTGGAAAATATTTGAGATTGTGTTGAAAACAGTTATTCAGTGACATAAGTAAATAAACTAAAGAATTATGCCTCATTCAACCTTGCCTAATTCCCAGTTTCTCAGACCCAAACTCATTTCTAAAAGTAATACTAATTCTAAGTGTAATTTCTGGACATGCAGTGAGCTATTAGAAAGCATATAAGGAGAGATGAAACTTGAAAGAACTGAAGCAGGTTGTAGAAGGGCAGATTAATATAAAAATAGAGTTTCTACCTCCCCCCTCCCCATGGCCTACAGAAACTCCAGGTGGTCTTCATACTTCATTCTTTCTCTCCACCTACATAGCTTTTCGTTTATCTAGGGCTATGTCAGTGGCTTGAGGAGTAGGATATTTTTTCTTCTGTTCCTCATCTGTAGCTTTCCGCACAAAGACCACTTTCTCTAATCTTCAGGGAGAAATCTTTGGCTTTCTGGGGATCAACATCTGATATAGAAAGTGGAGGCTGGGCACGGTGGCTCATGCCTGTAATCCCAGCACTTTCGGAGGCCGAGGTGGGTGGATCACGAGGTCAGGAGTTCAAGACCAGCCTGGCCAATATGGTGAAACCCCATCTCTACTAAAAATACAAAAATTAGCTGGGCGTGGTGGCACGGCACGGTGCACGTGTAGTCCCAGCTGCTCGAGAGGCTGAGGCAGGAGAATCACTTCTACCCAGGATGCGGAGGTTGCAGTGAAGCAAGATCTCGCCACTGCACTCCAGCCTGGGTGACAGAGCAAGACTCGGTCTCAAAAAAAAAGAAAGTGGAAAAGTTGGTCACCCTGTGGTTGCCAGGAACAATGACTGGCAGCATTAAAAGAACAGGGAAAGGAACGCATGTGCCTTAGAAAAAGCTTTATCAAGGATTAATTAACCAACCAAATGAAATCCACTGCACAGAGTGTGAGTGCGCCCTTTCTTTATCAAAATACTTTTTTACACCTTCTTATCAGTGGCTGTGGCTCCACAGCTAACTACCTCCCCAGTTTATGTTCCTTTCCCTGAAATAATTTGACTTTTGACTCTCCTTGACTGCACACCTTTACATCCATATTAAATTCACTGGACCAAGCTGCCAATTTATTGCACATGCATCCAATCATGCAGTTCAGGACACGCTATCCCAAATATGGCACCTTGTCAATCAAGGAAGCAGCAGAAGCAGGAAGGCCACTCTCACTTTCTGCCTCCCTTCTCCCCTGAATCAGGCCACAAAATCTAGCTGATGCTCCCTGAAGTAGGTCATAAGATTCTCATTCCAGAGAGGTCCTCCCTATACCTGGGGAAAAGGATTGGAAGACACAGAGACCCCAGGAAGTATCAGAACAAACAGGCCTGCTGATTCCCCCCGTCCCCCCGCCCCCACCGTTTGTTACCATTAGGTCACATCCTCTTTGTCTGATCACACCTCTACACGACTGTCTACTCTTCGTCAAACCTAAGCATAAAAATATGCAGTTCTTCCTGTTTCTTTGAGTCTTTATTTCTGAAGGTTCCTGTGTCACATATTAAATAAATGTGCATGCTCTTCTCTCGTTAATCTGTCTTTTGCTATAGGAGTCAACCATGAACCTTGTGATGGGTGAAGAAAACATATTACTTTTTCTCCCCTACACTCACTTGGGGAAACACACGTGCTTCCTCGCCTACGGCCATTCCCAGAAGCAGTAGTTTTTTAAGATGTTATCCCTAGTCTTGGGCCTCACCCTAGGCCAAAGGAGGGTTCAGGGTTTAGCACTTGGCAGGTGCTTTCTGCAAAGTTGTGTTTTCTTTCTCACACATGATTCCAAAGGGCTTAGGCTTCCCAGAGACTTTTCTTCTCCTCTCTCTCAGGTTTCTTCTTTACTATCAGAGCAATTTTTCCAGGAAACAACCCTGAAGATTAAGAAAATGTGACCCAGTTGTCAATTTTGGCTTTTGCTGCCGTTGCTTTTGGTGTTTTAGACATGAAGTCCTTGCCCAAATGGGATCTAATTAAACTAAAGAGCTTCTGCACAGCAAAAGAAACTACCATCAGAGTGAACAGGCAACCTACAGAATGGGAGAATATTTTTGCAACCTTCTCATCTGACAAAGGGCTAATATCCAGAATCTACAAAGAACTCAAACAAATATACAAGAAAAAAACAAACAACCCCATCAAAAAGTGGGCAAAGGATATGAACAGACATTTCTCAAAAGAAGACATTCATACAGCCAACAGACACATGAAAAAATGCTCATCATCACTCGCCATCAGAGAAATGCAAATCAAAACCACAATGAGATACCATCTCACACCAGTTAGAATGGCAATCATTAAGAAGTCAGGAAACAACAGGTGTTGGAGAGGATGTGGAGAAATAGGAACACTTTTACACTGTTGGTGGGATTGTAAACTAGTTCAACCATTATGGAAAACAGTATGGCAATTCCTCAAGGATCTAGAACTAGATGTACCATATGACCCAGCCATCCCACTACTGGGTATATACCCAAAGGATTATAAATTATTCTACTACAAAGACACATGCACACGTATGTTTATTGCGGCACTATTCACAATAGCAAAGACTTGGAATCAACCCAAATGTCCATCTGTGACAGACTGGATTAAGAAAATGTGGCACATATACACCATGGAATACTATGCAGCCATAAAAAAGGATGAGTTTGCGTCCTTTGTAGGGACATGGATGCAGCTGGAAACCATCATTCTTAGCAAACTATCACAAGAAGAGAAAACCAAACACCGCATGTTGGACTCGGGAAGGGGAACATCACACACCGGGGCCTATCATGGGGAGGGGGGAGGGGGGAGGGATTGCATTGGGGAGTTATACATGATATAAATGATGAATTGATGGGTGCTGATGAGTTGATGGGTGCAGCACACCAACGTGGCACAAATATACATATGTAACGAACCTGCACGTTATGCACATGTACCCTAGAACTTAAAGTATAATAAAAAAAATAAAAAATAAAAAATAAAAAAAAAAAGAAAATGTGACCCAGAGGGCATAGGTCAGCCTCTCCTCTGGCCCCAATGCTGCAGATAGCGACTTCCTTAGTGGCCCAGTCTTCTCTCAAGAACACATTTATTCTGGGAGAGTTTCTCCAGAGCAGAGGTGAGTTAGCGCCTTCCAGAGGGTCAGCTGGGCCTCTCCACTGTTCCCACCTTCCCTGCCCTCATTGTCTCCAGAAGATATTCTCCAGGGAGACAGCGCACTCCGCAGTTCCTCCCAGGGAAAACAGCAGCCTGAGGACTGCGGTCCTGGGGCACAGACCACCCCGCTCCATTGTTTTAGTCAGAACAATGCGGCTAACACTGAGCACTGTTTAATCACCTCTTGGGAATTCAGCACTTGGTCATCTCTTTTAACTCTTGCTCCAAAAAGATTAACTTCCCAGGCTGGAGTGCTGTAGCCGGATCTCAGCTCACTGCAAGCTCCACCTCCCGGGTTTACGCCATTCTTCTGCCTCAGCCTCCTGAGTAGCTGGGACTACAGGCGCCCGCCACCTCGCCCGGCTAGGCTAGTTTTTTGTATTTTTTTTAGTAGAGACGGGGTTTCACCGTGTTAGCCAGGATGGTCTCGCTCTCCTGACCTCGTGATCCGCCGGTCTCTCCCTCCCAAATCCTCGGCTGGGATTACAGGCTTGAGCCACCGCGCCCGGCCAAAGATGCTACGGAGTAACGGAGTAAAGGATTCTTCCTTGAGGTCTTTAACAACCCAAGGCAGAAAAAAGCACCCTACTCAGATGATTCCTCCCTTAGCTGCTTGTGATGTTGTTTGTACCACCTTTTATCACTCTACTTAGGTTAAAGATGGTACTTTTTGCAAAGGTTAATAATAAAAATTCTAAATAATAAATACTGCAATTTAAATAACAAAAATAAATGTATGTAAAATGTACAGAAGTTTTTTATAATGTATATATTTTTTTATATAAATATAATTAAAGTTAATAGACATTAGTAAGTTCACATAACAATGCCATGCAATAGGTATGATTATCTCCATTTTACAGATTAGAAAACACAGGAAGAGAAAGGTAAATTAGCTATACAGCTAATATAGTGAGTAGGAGGGCTGGCACTGCTTTACTTTTTCCTCCCAGACTCTTTGTCCTAGTGTCCCCGTCACTGAGAGGTGTTACGCCTCTGAAAAAGGTCCTCCCTCTTGCATGCACACATGCACACACAACCACACAGTTAAAAGAAAATTATTTGGACCCTTGCTAAAATAGTAAGGAAGACTTTATTCAAGGCCATTGAATTGAGAGATATTACAATAGGGGAAACAGATCAGGCTCAACTCCAAATCCACAGACAAGTAGAGATTTATAGCCAAGGAGTGGGGAGGATATCAGTGGATGGAAAATTACTAAGAGGAGACAGCAAGAGCAGGGGGATTCTTGCTAACCCAGCTTCACAGGATTCTTGCTGAGGGCAGGCCGAGGACTTACGCATCAAAGGTCAGGGATGAGGAATTTGATCAGCAGTCAGAGGTGATCAGATATCAAGGGTGAAGGGATTCTTGTTAAACTGACTAAGCTGTATTCTTACTAAAACTGGGTTCGGTATTGAGACAAGGCTAAGGTATAATCCAGAAGAGGGTTGAGGATCCTGAGTAAAGTTTGGTCCAAGAGAGAGTCTTTGTCACCACTCACACCCACGCCCACACCCATATACCCCCCACACAGGCACGCACGCACACGAGCACGTGCATGCACACACAAGCATAAACCAGGTTGCCCTCTGGCATTCCTCATAGTGTTTTTCATTTTCTAAGAAATTGAGGACTGGGTAGAGTGGCTCAGTCCTGTAATCCCAGCACATTGGAAGGCTGAGTCAGGAGAATCACTGCTTGAGCCCAGAAATTCGAGACCAGCCTTTGCAATACAGCAAAAGACTCCATCTCTACCAAAAACAAACAAAAATTACCTGAATGTGGTGGCATGCACCTGTAGTCCCAGCTACTAAGGAGGCTGAGCTGGGAGGAATGCTTGAGCCTGGGAGTTCGAGGCTGCAGTGAGCTGTTATCAAGCCACTGCACTCCAGCCTGGGTAAAAGAGAGAGAAAAAAAAGAAAGAAAAGATTGGGGCAAGTTAATGATTGGAAAGCTGGAATTCGAAACACTGCCTCCCTTTTTATTTTTGATCTCTGGGACAAGTGAGGATAAGCGGAGGACCATTCTTTTTTTTCTTTTTCCTTTATTTCTTTTTTTTTCATGGAACTCCCTGAGTGCTGGGTATAGAAGAATAATTTTTTCTTCAATTCCCATAGGTTATTAGTTGAAATGGATCCCTGTAACAAAACAAAACAAACAAACAAACAAAAAAACAGAAGTCTATTACCATGTATATTTCCTATGTACATGGGAGATACCAAAGGGATGAGTAGCTCTCAAAGAGGTGGCTTTGAATTCCAGCTTATAGAGCATCTTCAATAAGGAATAGTAAATGTTTAGTGAAGTGATAAGACATAGGAAAATGACTTCAAATCTCTAGGGGCAGCAACTTGTGGGCAGGCAAATCAAAGGCAGTAAAGGCTAGTTAGCAAAGCACGGTCATGTAGATTCGTGGGGTACCATCTCCAATGGTAAACATGATAAGGGTCTGAAGTTGTCTTCGCAGTAGTGTTTTGTTGTTGTTGTTTTTTAAAAAAAACTTTAGACAAATTAAATTTAACAGAACAATTTGTAAATCGGGCAGCCCTCAGAACCAGAAGACGTTCAGAAAGCTCCACTTCACAAAGTGGGCAGGCAGCATTTACAGACAGAAGACCCAAGTGAGGTACAGAAAGAGCTTGATTGGCACATCTGTAATTGACGGTTGCTCTGCTGCAGTGATTGGCTGAGACTGCTTTCTGTTACCAAAATGTACTCCTAAATTAGACTTTCAGGTAGTTCCTGTACTAAATTAGGTCGCAGTTCTTTACATAGAGACTCAAAGCACAGAGCCATCCTCGGGCCAGATTTAATTTAATTTAACAGTGGTTAACCTTTGTTCTCCCTGGTAGAGAGGGTGGGTGGGATATCTTTTGTCTTTGGAAATCTATGTCCTGCTTTTAGACAAAGAGAGGGAGGGCAAAGAGCTTTCCTTCCTCTGAGTATTTTAAAAGTCTTCAGCTAAAAAATCCTTCATCTTAGAAGGTGACCTATTCTGGTCTCCCACAAGGAGAAAGGCAAAACAGAGCAATCAGTCCTCTGGGGTCCCAGTTGTTGCTGCTAGGTCTCAGCGGGCCCAGCTGAGGGCAGCACTCCAGGAGAGGCAGGAGGCAGGAGGCAGGAAAGCCAAATCAAGCAATGCAGGATTCAAGCTCCAGGCTGCCTCAGTAAAGCAAATCTGCTTCCCGCATGGGCTGTTTCAGCTTCTCATCTTTGATCGTTTCTTCATCCAGGGGAAGATTTAATGCTTTTTAACTGATTTTCAATATGTCCATATTGTAAGAGGCCATATTTTATGTGTAGTGCTGTGAAGTCCTTCCCACCATGATTTCAGACAATGCATGTTTAGCAGTCCCACAGATTTAAGCACACAGCAGGGTTAGGAAAAACTGAAAAAAAACGTTGAAATGAGCAAAAAGATTAATGGATGTTCTTTCAATTGAATGCTAGACATTGTCTGGAGCAGGGTGGTCTGATTCTATAGAGGTCTGTGCTTTTCTTTGCCATCGACTATTTTGCATCTCTGTAGAGATAGACATTAACTTGTGGAGAACTAATAGTGATAAGGATGATTCCCATTTGTAAAAAAGCAAATCAATTTTGTCCTGTAAAGTTACCCATTGATTTCTACCTTGTGGCACAGGCTGTTTTTGCATCGAGTAGTAAATTAATTTCAGCATTCCTGATTCTCTATCGGAATGACTAGTCTTTGGATTTTCCTTTGAACTGGTTATAATATCCTACAGTCCTCTCGATCTTATTTTTATTTTTTTTTATTTTTTTGAGACGGAGTCTCGCTCTGTCACCCAGGCTGGAGTGCAGTAGCATGATCTCGGCTCACTGCAAGCTCCGCCTCCCGGGTTCACGCCATTCTCCTGCCTCAGCCTTCCGAGTAGCTGGGACTACAGGCACCTGCTACCACAACCGGCTAATTTTTTGCATTTTTAGTAGAGATGGGGTTTCATCATGTTAGCCAGGATGGTCTCGATCTCCTGACCTCATGATCCGCCCACCTTGGCCTAGCAAAGTGCTGGGATTACAGGTGTGAGCCACCACACCCGACCCTGTCCTCTCAATCTTAATGAGTTAAGTAAAACAGTTGCCATGTGTGCATTCTATATTTGTATGTGGAGGGGAAAAGAAATATTGTGCCCCAACCTTTTTTTCACTCAGGTTTATGGCTGAGGGCCCTATAACAAAAGACATATGAACAATACACATTTATTTAATATAAGTTTTAGATGACCCGAGAGCCTCCAGAAATGAAGACTCAAAGAAACAGGAAAATGTGTGTATTTTTATGCTGTTTGATGAAGAGTCGACAGTCACGGGAAAGTGTAAATTGGACAAAAGGAGTGTGACCTAACGGTAATGAACTGGGGGGAACTTAGCCAGGCCTGTTTGCTCAGATTCTTGTCTGTGTCCCTGTGTCTTCAGAGATAAGGGTGTTGTTTTCCTCCAAGTGTAAGGAGGGCCCCTCTGGAATGAGGGTCTTATGAACTGCTTCAGGGAAAAAGGTCAGAGAGTGGCCTTCCTAGGTTTTATAATGTACTTCGGGGAGAAAGGCAAGGGGAAGGTGAAAGTGGCGTTTCTGCTTCTGCTGTTTTCTCAGATCCCAAGGTGCCATATTTTGGGGTAGTGTATCCTAAACTCCATCATATGAGAGTCATGATTTTATGTTTTTTAAAAAACTTATTCTCTGACAGTAGGAATTCCACAATATGGTAAGTAACATTAAAATCCTCCTTCACTCCTCTGCTCTTGAGTATGACCAAAAATTAGAGCAGATGCCAGACCATTCTGGCTCCCAAAAAGATGCAAGTTTGCAAGTAAATAGAAAGTGTTTCAAAGTTCCTTGTGAGCGGACTAGGATCTCATGAACCATCTTTGGTAGAGACTCCCTGGGGCACTCAGGCTGCACATGGCCTACCCGAAAACCTCAGCCAGCAAGGTCTGTGTATGAGCCAGGCATATCTTCCCAGATGCCACATGTACGCTACACTACTAAACTAGGAAAGCTTGGACAAAATCTTCCTAACAAAAGAGGTGGGGAAAACGAAAACAAAAAAAACAAAAGAGAATTCTAACTGACATCACATAAGTTACTTGAGAATTCTGGACCCTTCAGATTGCACCTTTTCTCTGCAATATCATTAACTCATACATAACAATGTAGGCCAGAACACGGCTATAATGAACAGGGGGTGGACACCGACATTACCAGAGCATTCCATTCCATGCCTCTTCTATTACTATTTGTTTCCTTTAACCCTACTTTCTGTAAAAAAAAAAAAAAAAAAAAAAAAACAGGGCTGGATCAGTGAGTAGTGAGCGGCCCGTTCTCATCCAATTGCCTGACTCCACACCTTGCTTTTGCCACTACCCCTGCTGCCTGTCTACAGACAAAAGCAGATGAGAAATAACACCACAAAGGCAAGTACCAGTCATCCCTTAGCACCTGCAGAAGACTGGCTCCAGGACCCCTCTCCAACACACCTCAGATACCAAAATTCAAGGATGCTCAAGTCCCTGATATAAAATGGCATGGTATTTGCATATAACCTACACACATCCTCCAGGATACTTTAAATCATCTGTAGATTACTTATAATGCTTAATATAATTTAAATATAAATCATTATTATACTGTATTGTTTTATTTGCATTATTTTATTGATGTATTTTTTATTTATTTTATTTTTTCAAAATATTTTCCATTCCCAATTGGTTGAATCTGTGAATGTGGAACTCATAGATGTGGAGGTGTGACTACAGCCTGGTGTCATTAAATAGAAACAGAAAGGAGACCCAAAGACCATCTGGTTTCCAAGTACGATCCAAAGACCACCTGCATCAGAATCACCTGTAGAGCTTGTTAAAATGCAGATTCCTGTTGCCCACTTCTAAAGATTCTTAATTAGTTGGCGATTCTTATGTATTTCATAGTTTGTAAGTCATTAAATTTTAGTCCAAATATCAAAAGAAGGGGCATGCCGCTCATCCTCTGTGGGCCTCACTTAAAACTAGTCAGGGTAGAGCCAGACTGGGCTCCAGATATTCCACTGTGCAGGCCCTCCCCACCATGCTCTGCTGCCTGTCAGGCACAGTTAAGGTGGAGAAATGAAACCAGCTTGATAAAAGTGTTTTGCTCTTCACCATCTGTCTCCCATTTTCAAACCATCTGTTCCTTCTCATGAATTATTTTGGCTATTAAGGCACTAGAGGGTGATGATTAAAGCTGAATTCTGGACCCAGAATACCAGGATTTACATTCTAACGTTGTCACTTTCTAGCCTTGAAACCCTGGGTAAGTTACGTATCTTTTCTGTGCCTGAGTTTCATAGTCTATAATAATTCTGGTGGGGCTCAGGATATACCACCCCAAAATATGAAGTTAGGAGACCAGAATATGCCATTCCAAAATATGCCTCTTTGGCATATTGATGATTTTGAGCTGGTTATTTTGAGAAACTGCAGACAAAGAAGTAGCTCTGAAAAGTTACCATTTTGTAAGAGAAGTTTACATTTATAAAGGAAATCTCCATTTGTAAGTGTGTCTCCCTCTGCTAAGTCACTAAAGATTGTTAACCAGTGGAGAAGGCATGGACTTAAATCTGTTTAACAAACCATACCCTTTTAGGGTCCTTTCCCTAGCCAACTTGTCTTAACCAGGCTTTCCCCCACAAGAAACACACACACCCTTCTTTCAGCGAATGATTGTATTTACACCTTAAATGCTTTCTTTGAGGTCTACTCTAGAGATTTACCTATTTCTCTATGTTTTCTCCCATGTATACATGAGGTATACATGTTCATAAACTTCTGTTTTTTTTTTCTTGTTAATCTGTCTTTTGTTAAAGGGAGTCTTGGTTAAGAAGAGTAGAGAGAAAATTATTTTTTCTCTCCTACATATCTACTATTATTATTGTAAGAATTATACTCATTAAAGGAAGAGTGACGGTTTAACACAGCTTCTGAGAATTCAAATAATAGTGCATGTACTGGGTCTTAAACAGAGCCTGGTGTGTGATAAGTGCTCAGTAACTATCACCCTTATTATTATTGGCTTCTCTCCTATGATTTCCTTAAGATAGGAAGAGAGGGCTGGGCATGGTGGCTCATGCCTGTAATCCCAGCACTTTGGGAGGCTGAGGCAGGTGGATCACCTGAGATCAGGAGTTAGAGACCAGCCTGGCCAACATGGTGAAACCCCGTCTCTACTAAAAATGCAAAAATTAGCTTGGCGTGGTGGCCACCTGTAATCCCAGCTCAGGAGGCTGAGGCAGGAGAATCACTTGAACTCAGGAGGCGGAGGTTGCAGTGAGCCGAGATCATGCCATTGCACTGCAGCCTGGGCAACAAGAGTGAAAAATCTGTCAGAAAAAAAAAAGAGAGAGAGAGAGAAAAGAAAAAGACAGGAAGAGAATTTAACAATTAATTGGGCAATCTTGGGTATAATACTGAGGGGCAGTTGCCCCGTTACAATATTAAGTCACTGGCCCATTACTCCCTCCCTTGGCCATTATCAGTCAAGTTCACTGCCCTTGAAGTTCTGCCCAGGTGCAGGTTTGGTGAGGACTGAGCTTGGCTGGTACAAAACTGTATGAGGCAAGGGCAAGAAAGGGAACTCAACCATGTCTCTGTAACTATGCAGTATGTCATTCTAAAGTATTTTTCCCTTGGTTAGCTTTCATTACAACTAAATGTGCATTTTAATACTTCTTCCCCCTATAAAAATCAGAAAGGCATCTACTAAAATAGGGCATAGGCCCCTCAGGGAAGGAAAAGCTAGAACATCTTTCCTCCCATCCCCATTTGATCTTGTTCTTATATACCCCACCTCAAGCTTTCCTCCCAGACCTCCAAGTTGGTGACTTTCTTGGAGCGGAACTAAATCCTGAGATCAATTCAGCACAACTTGCTGTGGCAAGAAGAACTAGATTTCTTAAGCACTTAGTATAAATATCATCTTTTTAAAAGAAGATGACATTAAGAAGTGAACTACCAAACCAAAGCCTGTTATTTAAATAAAGAGCAAGTGTTACTTGTCATGAAACTGAGTGTGTTGAAGTGTGCCCTAGAAATGAAAATCACTTTAGATAATCACTCTTCTTGCTTTTAAGAGAACTCATGAGACTCACCACGCACACCGAGTTGGAAAGTCATAAAAGTGACTGAAGCATGGCATGTTTCAGTGCACCTTGCAGCACAGTTATTACACTGCCCAGGGGTAACACAGCTTGGTGAGCATATGAGTTTCTCAGATGCTGCCTATTTATTAAACAAGTATTCATTCTATGATGCCCTGGGCACTAGAGGCCACAGGGGATGTATAAGATTTTGCTTTGGGCAGGGCACCATGGCTGATGCCTGTGATCCTAGCACTCTGGGAGACCGAGGAGGGAAGACTGCTTGAGCTCAGGAGTTTGAGATCAGCCTGGGCAATATAGTGAGACCCTGTCTCTACCAAAAATTTAAAACTTACACAGGTGTGGTGGTGTGCTCCTGTAGTCTCAGTTACTCTTGAGGCTGAGGTGGGAGGATCACGAGCCTAGAAGTCAAGCCTGCAGCGAGCCATGATTGCACTACTGAACTCCAGCCTGGGTGACAGACAGAGACCCGACCTCAAAAAAAAAAGAAAAGAAAAGACTCTACTTTTTCTGGCCACTTGCTATCTGTTTAACTCTTGCAGTAAATACTGTAAATCTCTTTGAGGTTCAATCTTTCATCTGGAATATAGGGAGCAAAATAATTAACTACATTAGTTAGGATGCTTTTGTGGGGACTGTAAGTTATAGAAAAAGCATGACTCAAGAGCTTTAACACAATCATGGGACATCCCATCTTACATAACAGAAAGTGCTCAAGTACGAGCACAAGTATGTTAGGCAATTGGGGCCTGCCCCTGTTCTCCAGGCTCTGCCCCCCTCCCTCCGTGTTGGCTTCCTTTACAACTATGGCAATTCCAGGCAAATGTAGAAACACTGCAAGGTCCAGGGGAAGGAAGAAGGATGTCTTCCTTCATGCCTCGTTTGTATCAATGAGGAAACCTTCCCTGCTTCCCAACCCATACCAGCCCAGGCTTCTCCTCCTATTTCATTAGCTGAAACTATGTCACATGACCACCTCTGAACCAATCACTGGTAAGAGGTTACATGATTGGCTTAGACTATTCAGTACTTTCCCCTGGGCTGAGGACAGAATCACCTTCCCTGTGGACTGGGGGATAGGGAAGAAGAGAAGCACCTAAACAAGAGCAGGACTCTGCCAACAGGGATGGAACAGTAGCTGACTAGTGTGTAGGCACCCAATGGTGTCTCTTACACTGCCCACCTAACTCTTGTGATGAATGGATGAGACCATGAGTGAAAATGGCCTACCACAGTGTCTGACTGTGAAGATAATAACAGCAGCTGACATTTTGGAGGATGTATAATGTGCTAGGCATTTTAGGTGAGTTATCTAGTTTAATTAGTACCTTGTGGGGTAGGAACCATTATCATGCTCATCTTATAGATGAGGACAGTGAAGCACAGATGGGTTAAGCAACTTGACCAAGGCAGAGTCTACATTCAAACGCAGACCATCTGATTTCAAAGTCCGACTCTCAGGTACTTATTCTGTCACATTTACTACACTGATGTTAGTCAAATGCATCACCTCATCCGTTCCATGATCTCGAGAAATGTATGAGTTTTAGGTTCAATGGGATTAACACACAAGGAAAACGAGAACAGTACGAGACAGCAGCTAGTGACACTCTCAATGGCGTCACAGAGGAGAGAAACGATCAATGCACTGAGCATAGGGAAAGACAACAGGGGGGATGTCAGGAAGGCCACAGACAGGGCTTGGGCTTGGGGCAGGTATGAGTTTGGGGAAGCAATGGAGGGTACCCCAGACTGGTGTGGCAGGTTGTAGTTTCCAGGAATAAAAAGCTACTTTTATGTGATCTGGGCAAAGGGAACCAGTTTTGGTATCCACTCGTTGGAGAAGTGACAAAACATTGCAGGGGTCCAGCCACATTCCGTTTTAGGAGGGAGACTGTGAAGGCTGCTTCACTCATGAAACCATGGGCTCTCGTCCTGCATTGCAGTGGACTTCATGAGTCACAAAACTTTGTGCAAGGGAAGCCCAATTCCATCAGTAAACTCTCAATGATCCTAATAGCCTTATACCTACTGCCTGTTAGTTCAATCTGTAGTGTTATGAACTCCAAAAAGAAGTTTAATCTTGGTTGGCAAGGCCTAGAATCCCCCTCTCACTCCCAAATCATGACAAGATCTCCTTCTGCAGATTTGGATTGGATGAAGTTTGGTGCTACATTTCAAACTCAAGGTACCAAGGCACATATGCTCATTTCTCACATCTCCTCAGCTCCCTAAAGATTATATCCCCAGGCCCGTAGTATGGGTGCCCAAGTCTTCCAAATGACTCCAGAGATGTGGACCTAAACTTTACATTCTTGTGAAAAGTGTCCTGGGTTTCCCAGTCAAAGACAACATTAGACTATTGGACACTAGATGGTATTTCCTGAGGAATATGACTTGAGGAAGGAAGATGGCTTCTCTTTACATGTTACACCATTTCCTGTAGCACCAACTTTCATACCAAGAAAGGACCTCCAAGGACATGCTCTGGGCACGGTTTGGGGTCATATTTTTTTCCTACATTGATGTGTCTGAATCAAACTGATGTCTCTATCCTATTTAGAGACTTGTCTGTTGACAGGTTTTGGTTCTTGTTCAGCATCATTTACTTAAAGTTACTTCCCAGATTTCTTTGCTTTCTAACATTTAGGCATTAGGTACCTTTCTAGGTTAGTAAAAGAGAACTAAGTTGGGAAAGGATGTTCTTTGGAGTCAGAGATGGAGTCCAAATCACAGCATTGTCACTCACTGCTGGGTGCCTGTGGACCCAGGACTGAATTTCTCAGGCAAAGTTCTTGTGTGCAAGACAGCACAGGGCTCCTGTCTTAACAGGGTTTTAAAAAAATAAGTATAAGAAAGGCATCTATATCATTGTCTGGTACATAATTTATTATGTTTCTCATTCCTCCACCCCCCATCTTTTTCTCTTTAGAGAAAACAGGGAAATATTCAAAACTGTAAAGGCAAAAGAACATTTTATAGTTGTCATATGATGCCACTAAAGCTGGCCTGTGTGAGCCTGGGGTGAAGTCCCTTTACGCGTTGTCTTGGTTCCATTTTCTCATCTACAAAAAGAAGAGTTTCCATATTCTCAAAAACTACCCGTATATTTTAAATTTAAATTTAAATTATATTTAAATTATAATTTTTAATTATATAATGTCTACATTCCCCAAGCTCTGAATCATAAAATTCCCCAAATTCATAAAAATTCCCCAAATTCATCTGCCATGTCCAGGCTCCTGGGTCATCTCCCACCACTGGGTGTGGTCCAGTTTCTTCCCTTTCAAGTTTACCCACTGGAGCCCTCCTGCCTTGATGTGTTGTCAAATGGCTGCTATCTAAGATTAACAAGTACTTACCACTTAGGAAGGGGCAGTGGCCCAGTGATAGGGATCTCCAAAGAACCCAGTTGCCAGACCCGTCTAGACAGCCAGCAGTTCAATAAAAGTGACTGATAGCAAACACAGGTGGAAAAGAAAGTAAGGTCACCTTGCCCTGTGATTTGCAAACTATGTGCCTCTGAGACCTGGATGTCCCTTAGAGCCCTTGGCAGCAGAAAGGGAGCGAAGGCAGAAGCAAATGGGCCCAGCCCCACTCCACCAGAGTGTGTTCACCTCTGATCCATTTATTTCTCGGGTTTCTGCAGAAGTTTCTGCTGGAAGAGTCTACTGAATAAAGGGGGGGATACGTCTTGAAAGCTACTACTTGTATCTTACCCTTTCATTTTACATATAAGGAAACTGTCCTTTACACTTCAAAAGCCTCAGAATAATTCCTGTCCTCTTTAGATCTAACAATTCCACTTTCAGGTAAGTTAGTCCTAAGAAAATCATTATGGATTTGTGAATGTTTCAAGAATGTTCATCACACAATGCTTTACAAGAGAGAAAAAATAATGGAAGCACCAGCAAGAAAGAGGAGTGGTTGAATAAATCTTCTATCCCCAAAGGTGGAAAACTGGGAGGTCTCATATGTTACAGATGAAAATTACTTATATGGAAAAAATGTTCACAATACATTGCTAAGTGGAACACAGGCACACAGACACATGCAGGTGTATTTGTTTTGCCCCTAACATCTCCATCTGTGCCACAGAAGAACCTTCTGGGAGTCTCTAAAGGGACTTCATTGTGCTGATAATGGTCCGCCAATGCCCTATAGCATCACCCATTCTTTCTCTCCTGCACGACTTCTACACGGCCACAGCAGGACATCCATGCTACACTGCCACCTCTGGATGCCCCAGTGCTTCCATTCCTGGTACATCAGAATTCTGCTGGGTTCTTGACAAAAACAGATAACTCTGAGCCACATTTTTTCTTGATCTTAAAACAGCCCCAGAGCTGCACAGTCTTTCTTAAATGGCTCCATCCCTTTCTGGCCGTCAACCCCTATCCAGCAGGTGGCAAGTCCAGTTTGTCACCAAGAATTGGAATAGACACCACAGAACCTTTCATTCTGCTTTCTGCTTCCACTTTCTCTGCCTTCTGTAACAGTAGATGGTTCATTTCCTGATGCATGTGGCAAGTCAATATGCCGAGACACTAGGTCGTAGCAGAGAAAGAGATTTAATCTTAGGGTCACCAAACAAGGATGTTGACAAAAAGAGTCGAACCCTCTGTAAAATATTTGAAGAGATTTATTCTGAGCCAAATATGGATGATCAATGGCCGGTGATACAGCCCTCAGCAGATCCTGAGCGCATGTGCCCAAGGTAGTCAGACTACAACTTGGCTTTATACATTTTAGGGAGACATAAGACATCAATCAATACATGTAAGATGTATGTGGGTTTAGCCCAGAAAGGCAGGACAACCGGAAGTGGGGGGCAGCTTCCAGGTCAGAGGTGGATTCAAAGATTTTCTAATTGGCAGTTGGTTGCAAGAGTTAAGTTATTGTTTAAATACATAGAATCAATAGAAGGGAATGTCTGGGTTAAGATAAGGGGTTGTGGAGACCATGGTTCCCATTATTCAGAGGAAGCCTCCAGGTAGCAGGCTGCAGAGAGAATGTATCTTATTAGACTTAAAGTCTGCTCTATTCATCATTCCAAAAAGGAGGAGGGTAGAATGAGACATGTCTGGCTCCCCTTCCCATCACGGCCTGAACTGGTTTTTCCGGTTAACTTCAGAACTCCCTTGGCTGAGTGGAGGGGTCCATCCAGATGGTTGGGAGGCTTTGAATTTTATTTTTGGTTTACAAGGAGATGAGAAGAAATCTCAAGTCCATCTCCCTGAGGAATTCAGGGTTAGGGTTTTGGAGTGGGCCAAAGTGTGGAGATCATTGATTAGATAAAGAGTGCAGGGTGAAGTCATAGGATGGGAAGATGAAGAAGCTGTATTCTCATGCTGATCTCCTTCCTCTTTGGGGTCTTCAAACTGGTTGCTGGAATTTGGGAGTCTGAAAAACATCTTCCTTCATATCATATAGCATATACACCTGCATGCATGCACACACTCACAAACACATAAAAACACATGCTCTTAAACAGACCCACACATGAGAACACCACACCTAAATCGTAATGGTCCTCAGATTGCACTCAAAAAGTTGTGGTCCAAATCAGTCACCCCAAGCCTCACAGCCTTATGATATCTAGTTAAACTTCTCAAGTTTGGCTCAATTGATATAAAGAAGCCCAATGCCAGGTGTTTTTTGTTTTTGGTTTTAAAGTCTGACTTACAGAATATCTTTAAGGATACAGAATTTGGAATTGTTATTCTTATTTCTCTACTTCACAGGACATACATTAATTGAAGATTTCTTTAGAATGCTGCCCATCTACTGTGCTCAACTTATCTGTAATTAGTACCCAGCCTCAGCATTTTAAAAGCTATGTGAATCTTCAAAGGTAGTCTTCTTAGCAGGTTAACAATTTGCTCCTACAATCATATGCTTAGGCTTAATAAACCCTTTCTTCATACAGATATTTAAAAAACAGAAGCTTCATCTCATACCTCTGGAATTACTAATCTCTAAAAGTAGTGAGTGTGGATTAGTGACATTTTACTGTGTCACTTATCTAACTGATAGTTGATAATTTTGACTGAGCATAGAGCTCAGCTGGACCCTGATTGCTTTCCAGGCCCTACCCTTTTTGGAACTAGTTTAGGGGTGTCCTGGCTAAGGCAGCTTCAAAGAACAAGTAGGGGGAGAGGCAGTAGACCTCTGAGATTAGTTAGCCCCTCCAGAAATTCACTATATGTATTTGTGATCAACATTCTTATGATTTTGTTTTCTTGGCAAAGCAAGCTATGAAATTCAGAAGATACTTGACATTTACATTCATAGTAAAAATATAGGTATATTTTCCATTTATATTTCCAAGTCCCAGATTAAAAAATGAAGGTGAGATAGTCAACGCCAACACTGAAATTCTTAGGGATCAGGCTGGCATTTGCCTCCCTAAACCACAAGACCGGGTGCAGCACAGAACAAGGGTTGACTTCCAGGATATGGAAAATGTTAGTAACCTTTTTTGAGACAGAGTTTCACTCTTGTTGCCCAAATGGCGTGATCTCAGCTCACTACAACCTCTGCCTCCTGGGTTCAAGCCATTCTCCTGCCTCAGTCTCCTGAGTAGATGGGATTACAGGTGCGTGCCACCACGCCCGGCTAATTTTTTGTATTTTTAGTAGAAACAGGGTTTCACCATGTTAGCCAGGCTGGTCTTGAACTCCTGACCTCAGGTAATCCACCCGCCTCGGCCTCCCAAAGTGCTGGGAATACAGGCGTGAGCCACTGCGCCCAGCCGGTAACCATTTTTTTTTAAAGTATGTGGCCTTTTGCCCTTTTTAATGAAACAAAATAACTCAGCACAGAGGGATCATGCAAACATCAAATTATAAAATGTGGATCAGTTATGGGAAGGCCGATCAGACTTTTCACATAACACCTGCTAGGAACGAACCAGGAAACAGAAACAGGATGAGGAAGGACAAAGACAAATGCTTTACCACCTGTGATGTAATCTTTTCAAGAAAAACTAGATACTCTTTTGGTCAGAAGGCCAAGCTAGAGTTTGAAGACCTGATGCAACTCTCAATTTGTTAATGACTCACCCTGTAGCACTTATCTCGTCCCTTGGGAAGGACTCTTGTGAGTAATGAATAATGAACAGGAAGGGAAAGTCCTCTGTGAATTAAGAGAAATTAGCCACCTGTCTACTAGAGTAATAGGAAAAATGTAGGAAGATTTGAGATTTCTTACCTCTTGTCCCTGAAAGCCTGGAACTGCCTTGTTCCAGACAGTCCCAGTTATAAAGGCTCATGCTAGCATGTTTCCAGGGGTCTCTCAGGCCCCTCACCTCCTGCAGGTACCCAGTTCATCTTTACATGTCCTTGGGCTCCTCTGTGGTCTCGGAGAGCTGAGCCTTCCCAGATGCACCCAGGATGGGATTAACTTCAGTGCCAGAGTTGGTAAGACCCTGCCTAGCCTTCAGATCAGTGCTGAGATCCGAGTTAAATCTCCTTAAGAAACAACTAGACCTTGACGGCTTTCAAAAGGAGTAAAAAGAAAGAAAATGAAAGAAGGAACCTGGTAAACTGGCAACCATTTCCCTGAGTTCAATTCCCTGTTGGAATGATATGACTGCTTTCTGTTTGATACGTATCTGTAACTACAGCCATACTCCTCATGAAAGACAAGGTGAGAATAAGTGCAAACAGGGCAGGAAAGGGTTACTTCTTTCTTACTCTTCTGGATGGACTGATGAGTAATGAGCACTGAGTGCATTCAGATGGTGGCTGGCCTGCCAATCAAAGTGCAGTACTGCCTGGATTCCAGGCAGCACAGTTTCACGTGCATTCTCCCTGCAAAATGAGCAACTTTGGTTCAGTGAGGGGTGAAACGCTGAATACAAGGGACTGAAAGGACTTTTGTTTTAGACAATCTTTTGAAACCTTCATTTGCTTTAGCTTTGGTCCTATTCATGTCACTCAACAATGACTTACTGTTCAGAAAGAGCTGCATCTGCCAAAACATTGGGCCTTGAGACTCTGATTCAAAAGCCATCCCTGATTCTCAGAAACCTATCCTAGGTTAGGGATATCTGCTAAACTTTACTAACGTTACGGCAAATAGAATATTCAGTTGTTGTCCATCTCAAGAAACTCAACACTCACTGCCTCCAAGTCAGGAGAGCAAAAATACAGCTTTTAGCAGAGGAAAGAATCCTTCACTAAAGGAAGAAGTCAGGGGGGCTGGCGGTTGGGGGTGGGGTGGACAGAATTAAACAGTTTTTCAGGAAGCCGGACCTTTCCTGCTTTAGCAGAGCTAGAAACTAGGTAAGTCATCCCACTTGCCTGCATTTCCTTGTATTTCCTCTCTAGCCCGGTCTGTTTTATAGGCATCCTTGGATAGTTTACCATATACCCCTCCTTTTGTATATGCCACTGTTTGTAAGGACAGGATTTGGTATGCACTCTTAGGATGGCAGAGATGCCAGGTGTCCACATTAAAGGAAGATAAAATGCAAAGTGGTACTCCAATGTTCTGGAAGAGTAAAAGGAAAATTGAGACACTGGTGGAATAGCAATGAATATAAGTTCGTGTCACTTATGAGTCTTTCAAAGGGGCTGGGGACCAGGGAGAAAAGTGGCATCACTGAGCCAGATAACGTGCTAGCATATGATTTCCCCTTTGCTGAGAGCAAGGCAAGTTGAGGGATCCTTCATTTCAGTGCTCAGATCTGTAGCAGAAGCTGCAAGCAGGTTGGGTAGAGCAATGAGGTAGAAAGATACTGAGAACACTGGGTGTCTGGAGTATTCCAGGACAGGATGGTGTAGGGTGGAGCTTGAGGGACTGGGAAAAATAATCCAAAAAAGAGAAAAGTCCATATCAGTCTTAATTTTCCCTAATTTAACCAGGTCTGAGCAAATGTCTAAATCTATGTCTGCATTGCAGAAAAATATTCACAGCTGTTGAAAGTAGATTTTGAGACCGGAGCACAGGTCCATTAATAGTTCGCGCATAAGAATAAAAGGTATAATGACAAGCTAAGAGTCTTGTTACAAAAACAAATTAATAAATAAAACTTCTGGGTTTGTAGTTAGAAAGACCTAAGAAATAATGATTGAATCACTTGATTATATAATTCCCCATTTCTTAAAGGGAAGGCCCAAAGCCCTCAGAAAAGGAATCATGGAGAAGAGATTGTAGCAAGAACCACACTTCTGTCCCAAAACACTCGCATACGTAAACACGCACGCACACACAACGTATGGTACCTGGCACGTGGCAACTGGTATCTTAGGGGATCATGGCCTCCACCAACATATTTGATAGCACATTGGCAACATTTGTACTTTCACTTTTCAAATAACTTGAAACTGAAAACTTAGGGTAAGGCCGGAAGTTTTAAGTCAGTGACTTCTCTTTCCCCAACCAATGGCTAAGTCACTTTAGGACAATTCTCACTTGAGGTGGGCCAAGGAGCAGCTTGTCACTAGACCAAAATTCTGACCCCTATGACGCTCAGGTTTGTAACTTGTAGTTGACAAGACAGCTAAAAGGTTAGCACTTTCTTAGAGCATCAACAATATAGTTACAGTTGGTTATTTACCCTCTTTACCTCACCCAGCTCCTCATAATGAGTAATAACCAGCTAGTGGAACTGTTTAGGGTACAAAATCTATTATGTTATATTGTGGGTAGGCAGTGTAGCAAAGTGGTGATAAGCTTGAGCTCCACCATCACATTGACTTGAAACCTAGCTTCACTTCTCACTGGTGTGTTCTTGAATGAGTTACTTAACCTTTCTAAGCCTTAAATTCCTCATCTATAAAGCAGGAACAAGTAACAATGGTAATTCACCACAAAATTTGTTTGTGAGGATAAAGTGAAATGTATTCTTACATCTTTTTTTATTATTATGCTTTAAGTTCTAGGGTACATGTACACAACACAACGTGCAGGTTTGTTACATATGTATACATGTGCCATGTTGGTGTGCTGCACCTATTAACTTGTCATTTATATTAGGTATATCTCCTAATGATATCCCTCCCCCCTCCCCCCACCCCACAACAGGCCCCAGTGTGTGATGTTCCCCACCCTGTGTCCAAGTGTTCCCATTGTTCGGTTCCCACCTATGAGTGAGAACATGCGGTGTTTGGTTTTCTGTCTTGCAATAGTTTGCTCAGAATGATGGTTTCCAGCTTCATCCATGTCCCTACAAAGGACACGAGCGCATCCTTTTTTATAGCTGCATAGTATTCCATGGTGTATATGTGTTACATTTTCTTAATCCAGTCTATCATTGATGGGCATTTGGGTATTTGGGTTGGTTCCAAGTCTTTGTTATTGTGAA
>NW_016803181.1:1751611-1784288 GCF_001698545.2 Rhinopithecus bieti
ATCTTTACAATTTGGCATGTTTTTGCAGTGGCTGGTACTAGTTGTTCCTTTCCATGTTTAGTGCTTCCTTCAGGAGCTCTTGTAAGGCAGGCCTGGTAGTGACAAAATCTCTCAGCATTTGCATGTCTGTAAAGGATTTTATTTTCCTTTGCTTATGAAGCTTAGTTTGGCTGGATATGAAATTCTGGGTTGAAAATGCTTTTCTTTAAGAATGTTGAATATTGGCCCCCACTCTCTTCTGGCTTTTAGAGTTTCCGCTGAGAGATCCACTGTTAGTCTGATGGGCTTCCCTTTGAGGGTAACCTGACCTTTCTCTCTGGCTGCCCTTAACATTTTTTCCTTCATTTCAACTTTGTTGAATCGGACAATTATTTGTCTTGGAGTTGCTCTTCTCGAGTAGTGTCTTTGTGACGTTCTCTGTATTTCCTAAATTTGAATGTTGGCCTGCCTTGCTAGGTTGGGGAAATTCTCGGGGATAATATCCTGAAGAGTCTTTTCCAACTTGCTTCCATTTTCCCTGTCACTTTCAGGTACACCAATCAGACGTAGATTTGGTTGTTTCACATAGTCTCATATTTCTTGGAGGCTTTCTTCGTTTTTTTTTTTTTTTTTTTACTCTTTTTTCTCTAAACTTCTCTTCTCGCTTCATTTCATTCATTTGATCTTCAATCACTGATACCCTTTCTTGCACTTGATCAAATTGTCTACTGAAGCTTGTGCATGCATCATGTAGTTCTTGTGCCATAGTTTTCAGCTCCATCAGGTCATTTAAGGTCTTCTCTATGCTGTTTATTCTAGTTAGTCATTTGTCTGATCTTTTTTCAAGGTTTTTAGCTTCTTTGCAATGGATTCGAACATATTCCTTTAGCTCAGAGAATTTTCGTATTACTGATCGTCTGAAGCCTTCTCTCAACTCATCAAAGTCATTCTCTGTCCAGCTTTGTTCCGTTGCTTGTGAGGAACTGCATTCCTTTGGAGGAAAAGAGCCACTCTGATTTTTAGAATTTTCAGTTTTCTGCTCTGGTTTCTCCCCATCTTTGTGGTTTTATCTACCTTTGGTCTTTGATGATGGTGACATACCGATGGGGTTCTGGTGTGGGTGTCCTTTCTGTTTGTTAGTTTTCCTTCTAACAGTCAGGACCCTCAGCTGCAGGTCTGTTGGAGTTTGCTGTAGGTCTACTCCAGATCCTGTTTGTCTGGGTATCACCAGCGGAGGCTGCAGAACAGCAAATATTGCAGAATGGCAAATGTTGCTGCCTGATCCTTCCTCTGGAAGCTTCGTCTCAGAGGGGCACCTGGCTGTATGAGGTGTCAGAAGGCCCCTACTGGGAGGTGTCTCCCAGTTAGGGTACTTGGGAGTCAGGGACCCACTTGAGGAGGCAGTCTGTCTGTTCTAAATCTCAAACTCCGTGTTGGGAGAACCACTACTCTCTTCAAAGCTGTCAGACAGGGACGTTTAAGTCTGCAGAAGTTTCTGCTGCCTTTTGTTCAGCTATGCCCTTGCCCCAGAGGTGGAGTCTACAAAGGCAGGCAGGCCTCTTTGACCTGCAGTGGGCTCCACCCAGTTTGAGCTTCCCAGTCACTTTGTTGACCTACTCAAGCCTCGGCAATGGCGGACGCCCCTCCCCCAGCCTCACTGCCACCTTGCAGTTCAATCTCAGGCTGCTGTGCTAGCAGTGAGTGAGGCTCCATGGGCGTGGGACCCTCTGAGCCAGGCACAGGATATAATCTCCTGGTGTGCCATTTGCTAAGACCATTGGAAAAGCACAGTATTAGGGTGGGAGTGTCCCGATTTTCCAGGTACTGTCTGTCAAGGTTTCCCTTGGCTAGGAAAGGGAATTCCCCAACCCCTTGCACTTCCTGGGTGAGGCGATGCCCCACCCTGCTTCAGCTCACACTCTGTGGGCTGCACCCACTGTCCGACAAGCTCCAATGAGATGAACCCAGTACCTCAGTTGGAAATGCAGAAATCACCCGTCTTCTGCATCACTCATGCTGGGAGCTGTAGACTGGAGCTCTTCCTATTCGGCCATTTTGGAATCTCTGAAATGCATTCTTACATCTTGGCACCATACTTGACATACAGGATGTACTCAATATGTTGGTTCATATAATCATCATAAGAAATTTAAGGGAAACAAAATACAGAGGAAAAAGTAAAAAACCTTCTGTTCGATCACAGAATCTAGCCCAGCATAACTTAACATGTAAGTTAGCCCTTTTTTGGTTTGCTTGTTTATGTGTTTTGCCTCCCACCAGTTGTGCCCAATAGTCCTCAATAGCCCAGGGCTTGCCGAGTCCTTTCTGGTTGGGCCTCTGGTTATAACAGCCCCAGGCTCAAGTCTGACCCAGAAGCAGGTACTTGCCCACTCCCTGCTATAGGACAGGGACTTCTTAGTCACTAAGGTGACAGCTACCTGGACCATAGGTAATGCTTTTTTGGTTCCTCTAAGCTAGACCCTCTAAACTTGAATGACCGTTTGGAGCCCCCAATTTGTTTGTTTTGTTTTGTTTTTAATAGATTTTATTTTTAGAGCAATTTTATACTTAGAGCAAAATTGATTTAGTAGCATCCCTGGTCTCCTAAAAGAAAAAAAATGAGCAGAAATGACAAAGATTTCCCACATACCTCCTTCCTCTACACAAGCACAGCCTCCAACATTATCTGTATCCCTCACCAAACTGGTGCATTTGTTTTAATTGATGAACCTGCATTAGCATATTTTTATCACCCAGAGTCCACAGATTACATCAGGCTCCACTCTTGGTGTTGTACATTCTACAAGTTTGGGTGAATGTTAATGACATGTAACCATTGTTACCATATCATACAGAGTCGTTTCACTGCCCTAAACATCCTGTTAGAACCCCTAGTTTTAAAGAGGATTGTGTGTTTACCTCTCCTCACCCAGACAGGCTTTCACTTCCCATCCCATTTCCCACCCTACTGCTCTCCAGGTGGTGATTATTCATATGCTTCCCTTACTGCAAGTTCAAAAGGGACATGAAGGGAGTTCCTCCTCTAAATTCACCTTTTCTTCTTATTTTACACTAACATTTTTTCAACAGGCAGAAGCCACCAGCTCTGCTGGAACCAAGAAAGAGCATTTTGTCTTTCATGAAAGAGTAAGCTTAACTCCCAGGGCCAACAAATCCAGGAGGCACAGTGCCGAGGGCTCAAATTTAAATTTTCTTTTAAAATCAAAGAAAAAAGGAATATGATAATGGATATATAATAATGAATCCAGTCTGGGTTATAGTCACCCTTGTGCCAACACAATCACAAAATATATTGGGTTTTTTTTTTTTTTTTTTTTTTTTGAGATGGGCTCTTGCTCTGTCACCCAGGCTGAAGTGCAGTGGCTTGATTTTGGCTCACTGCAGCCTTGACTTCCCAAGCTCAGATGATTCTCTCATCTTTGTCTCCTGAGTAGCTGGGACCATAGGCATGCACCAAGAATGCCCAGTTAATTTTTTTTTTTTTTTAATTTCTTGTAGAGATGGAGTTTTGTCATGTTGCCCAGGCTGATCTTGAACTCCTGGGCTCAAGTAGTCCTTCCACCTCAGCCTCCCAAAGTGCTGGGATTACAGGTATGAACCACTGCCTGGCCAAAACATATTGTTAAATATATTTTTTTATGGAGGAAGGGGTGCATGCATGTAAAAATGTGGCTCTGCCACTCCTGCTGAGTTTGGAGAGGTCATAATAGAAGGTAGGCCTGAAGCAAACTTGCCCACCTCCCACCTCTACCTTCTACCCTCACCCCCTACTCTACCCATTTACTTCCTCTGACTGGTACAGGGCAAAAGTCACAGCAACTTTGATTTTTGGAAAGGACTTTTTTTAAACAACCACCAACATTGATTATATATAACTTGCTTATTTTACACACGCATCATAAATCTAACCCAGATTTCTTCACACCCCCAATCCAAATACAAACTATTGACGTCAAAGCAACTAACACTACAGTAGGATTGTACCTGCCTGGGCCAAATTAAGATCCAGCATGAGATAGCCCTCCTCGGGAGGCAAGGCCTAACTTTTAGGGCACTTGAAAATCACACATAAGTGGGCACTGATTACATTTATTACAATATATGGCGATGCTTTTCACTGATTATTTAAGATCAATAAAGCTGAATACATGGCTGACTACCTAGTCAAGAGTTAAATCTCAGCCACACTTGCAAAGCCACAATGCAGACTTCTCCAGCTACACACTTTGTTAAGAGTCAAGTATTTTTCATCTGATGCAAAATGCAGGAAAAAAAAATACGAAAAAAGCAGTGTTTTACAGTAAATTTGGGCTCTCCTGAGGCTGTGTACTGAGAAATTATTTTGACCAAAAGTTTGGATCAACTGCAAATTAGACAGATGCAGACCAGTCTTGATCCATACTTGCAGCAAATATAAGCTTTCAGCTTTGTTTTTCAATCAATGCATTTCTAATTTTCATGATGCTTTCCTGTGTGTGACTTGATGACTTGTGAAATACAAACTCTGTATTCACAGAGAACGTGGTTATCCTCAGGGTTGAGCTGAGACAATCTTGCTTCCCACTCCTAAAGCCAGAGAGCACAAAAGAGATGAACATAGAAGATAAATTATTTTATCCCATGTTATACTTCCATAAGACGGCTTTCTCCCCATGAGAGTTTCACTCCTTACTCTCACGACAAAGAATCAAGCTGAAAAAAATATGCTTAAGCCCTATGTGGGATGAGGAAGATTGTGCTTTGGCAGAGAGGTAGTGGGAAAACTGAAAACCATGAAGCAAAATGCTTGTAATCTGTGTGTGAAATTGACTACTTTAGGACACCTTAACTATGGATAAAGTATGACCCCTTTTGAGGGAGAAAAAAATTTTGCAGCCCTTAAGAATGCATCTGCAGATGATCGCAGTGTGAGAAACACCCACCCACATTGATTTGGAATGATTTTCTCCACTGCTCACATGCAAGTTTATCTATTAATACTCAAGAGTTTTCATTTCAATACTATGCTTATCACAGTAATTTTAAAAATGCATATTAAATTACACAGTTGTGTACCCAGAAAACCACATCCTTTGGCTGGTCCTGGCGATTTGAATCTTTCTATGAACTCTTTTTTTCCAGCTTTTACCCTTGTATCTTCGTAGGTGTTAAATTATTAAGTAGCGTTAATGCAGTAAGGTGCTGGGTATACAATAGGAGTTTTAAAAATAGTCGTTGCATTATGAAACTGGTTTTAGCATTTAAATTATTGCTCTTCGGATTGCAATGCCAGGGTTTTGAAAGAGGCCCAGTGTTGAATTTTAATTAACTCAGCCTTCTTTTCAGCTGCCTTCCTCTCAAGCACCCAAAGGCAAACTTGGGAGTGGTGTTAATTTAATCACATCCAAAGTGGAGCGAGGGATTTAAGGAACTCATAGGGGACTCTTCAAGGTGAGAAACCTCTCAGACTCCGCGAAGGCGAAAAGACTAAGTCAGACTTGAAACTTCACTTATACATTGGCAGGTGGGGAGGAGAGAGAATCAGAGAATAAGTTCCTGAGTGTTGTGGTTCAGCAAAGCGTTCTACTCTTCCTTACCTCTGCATATTCCTCTTCTCTAAAACACCTCCTCCTCTTTTGCCTCACTTGTGTTCAGCTCACTATTTATCTCACTCTACGTTTTAGCCTGGGCCTCATTTCCTCTGAGAGGTTAGCACTTTATCAGCCAAGATCTGGGGTAGGTGTCCCTTGGATGTCATGGTGTAGCACTTACTAGGTAACTGAAACATTCACTGTTGTAGGCCCACAGCCTGGCACAGGAGAAGCACTCAAAACCCTAATGTGTCTTCAGTGCCTCTGCATGCAAGCTGTAGGTCATGGCATATAATCATCAGCAAAGTTCTATTAGGTAGGTGTTTTTTGTACCCAATTTTACAAACAGGCTTAGAAAAGTTATTGACTTCTTAGAGTCACATTACTAAGAAGCATTGGGGCTGAGAGTTCAACTCAATCTAACTCCAAAGGTCACACATTTAACCACCATGCCATTCTGCCACCCAAATATTTGCAAACAACAACAAAAAAAAGATATTGTTTGATGAAGTTGAACAAAGTAGATTCACCAGCAACTTACCTTTGCTGGCCTCACTCTCTGGTCTTTTAAACCTATTTAGGCCAGAATCAGAAAGCAATAAGTTCTATGCTAGAATGAGTCAAAATAGCATTTATTTATTGAATAGGTACATGCAAATAATACAAAAATAAAAGTTTCAAAAGGAGGGATAATGAAAAGTAAGAGTCCCCTGACTCAGAGCCACTGAGTTCCCTTTTCCAGAAGTAACCATCAAGATCTGTTGTTATCATGGAAGATAGACAGAGACCTGTATTTTGTAAACTGTGATCCCAACCCAGTCATGGATGGATTTAGTGGGTTCTGACCAGCGTATTTTTTAATGTCATAGAAAAACAAAAACAAATGTGAAGGATGAGAATGAAGCACATGTGGTAAGGGTAAATGTTGTTTGCGTAGCTTGTGTTTCAGTTTTACACGTAGCATAAATGTACACCTGACGGTAATGGAGTATAAAATGGCTCCTTACTGTGGAGCAATGTTTGAAGTAGTTTGAAAGCCACAGCCCTGCCAGACCCTTATGGCTTAAAATTATGGAGGTCACCTGTACCAAGAGCCTTCCATCCTTACTGCTTATTAGCCTGAGTGACCCTAGTAAAGCAGAAGTCAGACTCCATCCCTCCTCTGCTCAAACCCTTCCAAGAACTCTCCTCTTACCAGAAGTAAAAGCCATGAGACAACATGTATTTCAATTTGTTTGTTGTGTTGCATCCTTAGAAAAAAAAACACCAAGATGAAATTTGATCATATTTAGAGAGACTATTTACACCAATCTGACTGAAAATGTGGGTTTTGGGATCCAAATAAAAGACTTTGGGGGGCTCTGGAAAGGGCCTTCGAAGAGACAGGCAGCACCCTTCCCAGGACCTGAAAACAAGAATGATTTATTAGATTTAGGGTCTATATTTGTGATGATGTAGCTTCAAATACAATTTGCATGACATTTATAAAATTTCCTTTGAAGAATCCTGGGGGTGCCTCAGGGAGACGGAGCACTCTCTGGAGCAGCAGACCTGTGGGACAGACAGACCCACAGAGAGGTGCACTGCCCATTCCAGAATACGCCTAGGACCAAGCACCAAGCAGGAGGCCAACCACCAGCCCCGCCCAAAAGGGCACAGAGGCACAGGGAGCCACTTCTCATATGGGCAGTTCCTCACAGGCTTGGACCAAGGTGAGCAGCAATGGGGATTTATCATATTTAATGTACTGCTGAATGGGACAGCTAAAAATATTGAGGCCAACTCTCCCTGTCAGAAGCAGGAGCAGCACTCCGCAGGAGGGTAGAGGATGGTACCATATCCCCTCCCTCCTTTTCCCTTTCCCTGTCTCTTCACTCTCTGGAGCTGTGTGCTCCTAATTGGTTTTGTCCTCACAGTTCCATGTGGAGGTCTCAATTGTGTATCTCATGGTGGCCCCATGAGATTAGGAGTAGTAGCTCCTGGAAATCAGGGTGTGAAACCATGGCATATTTATTTATTTGTTGACTTGGCTACTGTCTGTCCTCTAGACATGTGAGCTCATGTGAATAAGGATCTTGCCTATCTTGTTCTCTACCAGATTCTCAAGGCATCCAGGAAATATATCTTAAATGGATGAATCAGTGCTAGGCAGTGGACTGGAGGTCATGGTAGCCAGTAAGTTCTCCAAGCACAACCAGTTACGAAGCAGATGCAGATAGGTGGGTTTGCATCCCTCTGCACCTGGAGGCAGCCCTGCATATGCCTTCTAGGGTGAGCCACTGGTTCTGATGTGCGTGGTGTAGCTCCCTTTGTGTGTGCTTACCTGTTGAAAATAGATGGGGAGCAGAAGGAAGCACACAAGCAAAAGTACTGGGGCTACAAAGGGCACACTGGGCATCAATTTCTATAAGTGACCAAGGTGCACTCAAAGAGGTCAGGTGTTTGGGAGGGCATGGCTGGAGAAGTAAGATCTAGTCATGAAGGTACATGACGTTAAAAAGTTTGCACTTTATTCTGTAGGCAATTGGAGACTCCTAGGCAGTTTGGAAACAAAGAAATTATGTGACCATGTACATGAAAGAAGCAACACAAAAGAAGAATCAGAGAAAAGGAGGTTATGTAATTAGGGAGGCCAGTTACAAGGCTATTACACATGTCCAGGTAACAGATGATGGGGGCTTAGACCAGCGTGTGGCTTTAAAGATGGAGAGGAAGCCCTGGGGAACAATGAAAGGAGGTGGTGGTTGGAAATGTGGGTCTGAATGTTAGGTGACAAGGGTGGATATTCAGACAGAAGAGTCATATAGGTCTGTTAAGGCCAAGGGAGAAAATTAAAACACCTAACTTGAGTAATGGATCATTTAGAAAATCTGAAGAAAGCTAAAAACCCTTCCCCCAGAAAAAAGATATACAAAAATTTAGATATAGTTTCAGAAGCTTCACATATATTATAGTCCCCTCTCCCACTTAATCTCCTCGTGGACATTAATTAAGAATCCAGGCCGGGCGCGGTGGCTCAAGCCTGTAATCCCAGCACTTTGGGAGGCCGAGACGGGCGGATCACGAGGTCAGGAGTTCGAGACCATCCTGGCTAACACGGTGAAACCCCGTCTCTACTAAAAAATACAAAAGCTAGCCGGGCGAGGTGGTGGGCACCTGTAGTCCCAGCTACTCGGGAGGCTGAGGCAGGAGAATGGCGTAAACCCGGGAGGCGGAGCTTGCAGTGAGCTGAGATCTGGCCACTGCACTCCAGCCCGGGCGACAGAGCAAGACTCTGTCTCAGAAAAAAAAAAAAAAAAAAAAAATCCGTGATTGACAAGGGAAGAATAACAAAGAAAGCATCCAGAGGAAGGGCCTCACCCAAGGGGTGAGGAAAGGAAGACAATGCTCCCTAACCAGACACCTATCAAAAAGGTAGGAGAAATAGAAGAGACGGTAAATGAGGGTACAAGATAAGACATTTGGGTGGCTGGCAAGATGGCCGAATAGGAACAGCTCTGGTCTGCAGCTCCCAGCGAGATCAATACAGAAGGCAGGTGATTTCTGCATTTCCAACTGAGGAACCTGGCTCATCTCACTGGGACTGGTTAGACAGTGGGTGTAGCCCATGGAGGGTGAGCCAAAGCAGGGTGGGGCATCACCTCACCAGGGAAGTGCAAGGGGTCAGGGAACACCTTCCCTAGCCAAGGAAAGCTGTGAAGGACTGTGCCATGAGAAACAGTGCACTCCGGCCCAGATACTATACTTTTCCCACAGTCTTCACAACCCACAGACGAGGAGATTCCCTTGGGTGCCTATGCCACCAGGACCCTGGGTTTCAAGCACAAAACTAGGCAGTCATTTGGGAAGACACAGAGCTAGCTGTAGGAGTTTTTTTTCAAACCCCAGAGGTGCCTGGAATGCTAGTGAGACAGAACCATTCACTACCCTGGAAAGGGGGCTGAAGCCAGGGAGGCAGGTGGTCTAGCTCAGCAGATCCCACCCCCACAGAGCCCAGCAAACTAAGATCCACTGGCTTGAAATTCTTGCTGCCAGCACAGCAGTCTGAAGTTGAGCTGGGATACTCAAGCTTTGTGGGAACAGGGGCGTCTGCCATTACTACAACTTGAGTAGGCCGTTTTCCCCTCACAGTGTAAACGAAGCTGCTAGGAAGTTCGAACTGGGCGGAGCCCACCACAGCTCCGCATAGCCTCTGTAGCCAGACTGCCTCTCTAGATTCCTCCTTCCTGGGCAGGGCATCTCTGAAAGAAAGGCAGCAGCCCCAGTCAGGGGCTTATAGATAAAACTCCCATCTCCCTGGAACAGAGCACCTGGGGGAAGGGGCAGCTGTGGGCACAGCTTCAGCAGACTTAAATGTTCCTGCCTGCTGGCAGATCTCTCAACACAGTGCTCAAGCTCTGCTAAGGGACAGACTGCCTCCTCAACTGGGTCCCTGACCCCTGTGCCTCCTGACTGGGAGACACCTTCCAGCAGAGGTCAACAGACACCTCATACAGGAGAGCGCTGGCTGGCATCTGACAGGTGCCCCTCTGGGATGAAGCTTCCAGAGAAATGAACAGGCAGCAATCTTTGCTGTTCTGCAGCCTCTGCTGGTGATACCCAGGCAAACAGGATCTGGAGTGGACCTCCAGCAAACTCCAGCAGACCTGCAGCAGAGGGGCCTGACTGTTGGAAGGAAAACTAACGAACAGAAAGGAATAGCATCAACATGAACAAAAAGGACGTCCACACCAAAACCCCATCTGTTGGTCACCAACATCAAAGACCAAAGGTAGATAAAGCCATGAAGATGAGGAAAACCAGCTCAAAAAGGCTGAAAATTCAAAAAACCAGAATGCTTCTTCTCCTCCGAAGGATCACAACTCCTCACCAGCAAGGGAACACAACTGGATGGAGAATGAGTTTGACGAATTGATAGAAGTAGGTTTCAGAAGGTGGGTAATAACAAACTACTCCAAGCTAAAGGAGCATATTCTAACCCAATGCAAGGAATTTAAGAACCTTGTAAAAAGGTTAGACAAATTGCTAACTAGAATAACCAGTTTAGAGAAGAACATAAATGACCTGATGGAGCTGAAAAACAGCATGAGAGGTTCCTGAAGCATACACAAGTATCAATAGCCAACTCAATCAAGCGGGAGAAAGGATATCAGAGATTGAAGATTAACTTAATGAAAAAAGCGTGAAGACAAGGTTAGAGAAAAACGAATAAAAAGGAATGAACAAAGCCTCCAAGAAATGTGGCACTATGTGAAAAGACCAAACCTACGTTTGACTGGTGTACCTGAAAGTGCGGGGAGAATGGAACCAAGCTGGAAAACACTCTTCAGGATATTATCCAGGAGAACTTCCCTAACCTAGCAAGACAGGCCAACATTCAAATTCAGGAAATATAGAGAACACCCCTAAGATACTCCTCAAGAAGAGCAACCCCAAGACACATAATCGTCAGATTCACCAAGGTTGAAATGAAGGAAAAAATGTTAAGGGCAGCCAGAGAGAAAGGTCAGGTTACCCTCAAAGGGAAGCCCATCAGACTAACAGTGGATCTCTCTGCAGAAACCCTACAAGCCAGAAGAGAGTGGGGGCCAATATTCAACATTCTTAAAGAAAAGCATTTTCAACCCAGAATTTCATATCCAGCCAAACTAAGCTTCACAAGCAAAGGAGAAATAAAATCCATTACAGAGAAGCAAATGCTGAGAGATTTTGTCACCAGCAGGCCTGCCCTACAAGAGCTCCTGAAGGAAGCACTAAACATGGAAAGGAAAAACAAGTACCAGCCACTTTAAAAACATACCAAATTGCAAAGACCATTGACACTAAGAAGAAACTGCATCAACTAATGGGCAAAATAACCAGCTCGTATCATAATGGCAGGATCAAATTCACATATAACAATATTCACCTTACATGTAAACGGGCTAAATGCCCCAATTAAAAGACATAGACTGGTAAAATGGATAAAGAGTCAAGACCCGTTGGTGTGCTGTATTCAGGAGACCCAGCTAACATGCAAAGACACACATAGGCTCAAAATAAAGGGATGGAGGAATATTTACCAAGCAAATGGAAAGCAGAAAAAAGCAGGGGTTGCAATCCTAGTCTCTGATGAAACAGATTTACACCAACAAAGATCGAAAAAGACAAAGAAGGGCATTTCATAATGGTAAAGGGATCAATGCAACAAGAAGCTCTATCCTAAACATACATGCACCCAAAAGAGGAGCACCCAGATTCATAAAGTAAGTTCTTAGAGACCTACAAAGAGACTTAGACTCCCACACAGTAATAGTAGGAGACTTTAACACCCCACTGCCAATATTAGACTGATCAACGAGACAGAAAATGAACAAGGATATTCAGGACTTGAACTCAGCTCTGGACCAAGCATACCTAATAGACATCTACAGAACTCTCTACCCCAAATCAACAGAGTATACATTCTTCTCAGCACCACATCGCACTTATTCTAAAATTGACCACATAATTGGAAGTAAAACACTCCTCATCAAATGCGAAAGAACAGAAATCATAACAAACAGTCTTTTACACCACAGTGCAATCAAATTAGAACTCAGGGTTAAGAAACTCACTCAAAGCTGCACAACTACATGGAAACTGAACAACCTGCTCCTGAATGACTACTGGGTAAATAACAAAATGAAGGCAGAAATAAATAAGTTCTTCAAAACCAATGAGAACAAAGACATAACATACCAAAATGTCTGGGACACAGCTAAAGCAATGTTAAGAGGGAAATTTATAGCACTAAATGCTCACAGGAGAAAGCAGGAAAGATCTAAAATCGACACCCTAACATCACAATTAAAAGAACTAGAAAAGCAAGATTAAACAAATTCAAAAGCTAGCTGAAGACAAGACACAACTAAGATGAGAACACAACTGAAGGAGACAGAGACAAGAAAAACCCTTCAAAAATGCAGTGAATCCAGGAGCTGGTTTTTTGAAAAGATCAACAAAATAGACCACTAGCCAGACTAATAAAGAAGAAAAGAGAGAAGAATCAAACAGACACAATAAATGATAAAGGAGATATCATCACTGATACCACAGAAATACAAAGTACCATCAAATAATACTATAAATATTTCTATGCAAATAAACTAGAAGAAATGGATAAATTCCTGGACACCTACACCCTCCCAAGACTAAACCAGGAAGAAGTCAAATCCCTGAATAGACCAATAACAAATTCTGAAATTGAGGCAGTAATTAATAAGCTAGCAACCAAAACAGAGCCGAGGATGAGATGGATTCACAGTCAAATTCTATCAGAGGTACAAAGAGGAGCTGGCACATTCCTTCTGAAACTGTTTCAAACAATAGAAAAACAGGGACTCCTCCCTACCTCATTTTATCAGGCCAGCATCATCCTGATACCAAAACTGGCAGAGACACACATACACAAAAAGAAAATTTCAGGCCAATATCCCTGATGAACATTGATGTGAAAATCCTCAATAAAATCCTGGCCAACAGAATCCAGCAGCACATCAAAAAGCTTATCCACCACAATCAAGTTGGCTTTATCCCCGTGATGCAAGGCTGGTTCAATATATGCAAATCAATAAACATAATCCATCACATGAACAGAACCAATGACGAAAACCACACAATTATCTCAATAGATGCAGAAAAGGCCTTCAATACAGTTCAACACCCCTTCATGCTAAAAACTCTCAATAAACTAGGTATTGATGGAATGTATCTCAAAATAATAAGAGCTATTCATGACAAACCCATAGTCAATATCATACCGAATGGGCAAAAGCTGGAAGCATTCCCTTTGAAAACCAGCACAGGACAAGGATGCCCTCTCTCACCACTCCTATTCAACATAGTATTGGAAGCTCTGGCCAGGGCAATCACACAAGAGAAATAAATAAAGTATTCAAACAGAAAGAGTGGAAGTCGAATTGCTCTGTTTGCAGATGACATGATTGTATATTTAGAAAACCCCATCACCTCAGCCCCAAATCTCCTTAAGCTAATAAGCAACTTCAGCAAAGTCTCAGGATATAAAATCAATGTGCAAAAATCACAAGCATTCCTATACACCAATAATAGACAGAGAGCCAAATCATGAGTAAACTCCCATTCACAATTGCTACCAAGAGAATAAAATACCTAGGAATTCATCTTACAAGGGATGTGAAGGACCTCTTCAAGGAGAACTACAAACCACTGCTCAATGAAATATAAGAGGACACAAACAAATGGAAAAACATTCCATGCTCATGGATAGGAAGAATCAATATTGTGAAAATGGCCATACAGCCCAAAGTAATTTATAGATTCATTGCTGTTCCCATCAAGCTACCACTGACTCTCTTCACAAAATTAGAAACACCTACTATAAATTTCATATGGAAGCAAAAAAGAGCCTGTATAGCCAAGACAATCCTAAGCAAAAAGAACAAAGCTGGAGGCATCATGCTACCTGACTTCAAACTATACTACAAGGCTACAGTAACCAAAACAGCATGGTACTGGTACCAAAACAGATATATAGACCAATGGAACAGAACAGAGGCCTCAGAAATAACACTACACATCTACAATCATCTGATCTTTGACAAACCTGACAAAAACAAACAATGAGGAAAGGATTCACTATTTAATAAATGGTGTAGGGAAAACTGGCTAGCCATATGCAGAAAGCTGAAACTGGACCCCTTTCTTATACCTTATACAAAAATCAACTCAAGATGGATTAAAGACTTAAATGTAAGACCTAAAACCACAAAAATGCTAGAAGAAAACCTAGGCAATACCATTCAGGACATAGGCATGGGCAAGGACTTCATGACTAAAACACCAAAAGCAAGGGCAACAAAAGCCAAAATTGACAAATGGGATCCAATTAAACTAAAGAGCTTCTGCACAGCAAAAGAAAATATCATCCAAGTAAACAGACAACCTACAGAATGGGAGAAAATTTTTGCAGTCTACCCATCTGACAAAGGGCTAGTATCCAGAATCTACAAAGAACTTAAACAAATTTACAAGAAAAAACAACCCCATCAAAACATGGGCGAAGGATATGAACAGACACTTCTCAAAAGACATTTATGTGGCCAAGAAACATATGAAAAAAAGCTCATCATCACTGGTCATTAGAGTAATGCAAATCAAAACTGCAGTGTGATACCATTTCACGCCAGTTAGAACAGCGATCATTAAAAAGTCAGGAAACAACAGATGCTGGAGAGGATGTGGAGAAATGGGAATGCTTTTACAGTGTTGGTGGGAGTGTAGTCAGTTCAACCATTGTGGAAGACAGTGTGGCAATTCCTCAAGGATTTAGAACCAGAAATACCATTTGGCCCAGCAATCCCATTACTGGGTATATACCCAAAGGATTATAACTCATTCTCCTATAAAGGCACATGCACATGTATGTTTACTGCAGCACTGTTCACAATAGCAAAGACTTGGAACGAATCCAAATGCCCATCAATGATAGACTGGATAAAGAAAATGCGGCACATATATACCACAGAATACTATGAAGCCATAAAAAAGGATGAGTTCATGTCCTCTGCAGGGACATGGATGACGCTGGAAGCCATTATTCTCAGCCAACTAACACAGGAACTGAAAACCAAACACCACATGTTCTCACTCATAAGTGGGAGTTGAACAATGAGAACAGATGGACAAAGGGAGGGGAACATCACACACTGGGGCCTGTCCATGTTGCGGGGGCGGTTGGGGGAGGACAGCATTAGGAGAAATACCTAATGTAGATGATGGGTTGATGGGTGCAGCAAACCATCATGGCATGTGTATGCCTAGGTAACAAACCTGCACGTTCTGCACATGTATCCCAGAACTTAAAGTATAACAATTTTTTAAAAAGCATGAATATTATCCTCATTAGCTACAAGAATGTTATATTAAATGATGTATTTTGTGGAAAAAAAAAAAGAAGTTTGTTCTTGAGGTCAGAGGTGCCTCATATAACACCAGGGAGACTAATCACGTGGCCGATGATGAAAAGAGACATGGACAAACTTCTTATTTTTTAGATGTTTGGAAAAGACTTATTGCTCAGGTAGGAGTAGCCAGAAAACCTCAAAAAAGAGCTCGAGGGGGCCCAGAAGCAGAATCAGATGGAAATGAAGAGCAGAGTTCTCAGAAAGTTCAAGAGAAAAACACTCACTGGGCATATGTAGGCCTCTTTCTTTAGAAAACTCAGCAAGACTCACGTATTGAATGAATTAATAACCTCGATTTCAACCATTTGTATATACATGGACTGTAGGTGTGTAGATGTAACTGCCTACGTGTGCATTTAGTATTATGCATATATGTATATTTACATATAAATATAGTGATGCATTTACATAAAGGCATCCATTTGGCATACATACCTATGCATATGCAGTATAAGGCTGGATTATTCCCCTGCCACACACAAAGATTTTGCTGTCCAAAGACTCAGTGCAATGAATGGCATGGAAGGGGTTCTATTTTCAAGGGTGAAGCAATAGAGAAATACTGACAGCATCGGATTACCTGTGATGGGGATCCCATGAAAGCCACCAGAGACAGTGCCATTAACCTTATCACTCCTGCCATAGACAGGGGACTTCAAAGAAACACTGAAACCCTTTCTCCAGAAATAATCAGGAAGGATCTTATTTTCTTCTTTGAGGTCAGCACATTCTGCTTTTCAAAATCAAATCCACAGCAGTTTATTAGTAATGTCCCACATGTACTGCCTCAAGCTAGCAGCTGTGGAAGCTGAAGAAGCATAAGACCTGATTCTTGACCTCGGACAATTTAGTTTAGTTGTGGAGGTAAGACAGAGACACGGAATATTACGTGGCAATTGAAAGTGTAAATATTATAGATTTAAGTATTAGTGAAGAGAGTAGTAAAGAGCTCATTCTGGAGTAGAGGGGTCAGTGAAAAGTAATTGTTTACCCAGTAATGAGAAGATCTCTGTGAAAAAAGTCTAAGACTGCACACTTAGGACTGCTGGGAAATAGACAGATAGATTCATATATAAATACGAATTTTTACCATCCTCAGACATCTGCCACCTTGTTTCTTTAGGTTGTAGGGCTTGCATGAGGAAGGGTGTATGATAGATAACACTAAAAATGTTTGAGCCTTAGACCCAGTGAGTGACGAAGGGTGTCATTATTTAATATTCTCCTGACATTCACCTGCCCCTTCTACATCTGTGGCTGTGACTGAGGACTTGGTTCTTTATATCACCCAGGGTTCATGAGGATTCTCTGGAGAAATTTCTTGCTGGTCTCAGTATCAAGAAAGGGGGATCTTCTCTTGAGCAATTTTGTTTTTGGTCTTGCATGTGATAGGAATTGAACTTTAGATAAGGCCTCTCTTTAAACTTGACTGCTAAAAATGCAGGAGACAAATTTTGGTCCCACTTTAGCAAGGGTATTGGACTCTATGAGATGCATTTATTTCAAACGATGTTCATTTTTGGCTCCATCTTCTGTGCCTTATTTTTCATTTCACACACTTCTTTTTGTAGGTTATGTGCTCTTGTAAGCTATCTTGAATTCTGTTTTAAGGACAAGGTAGCATATAAATATAAGGAAATATATAAATGAAATAGAGGAAGGCTTTAAGGGCCAGAACACTATGGCCGGGAAGACAACTATGACTGTGGCTAGAGTTATAGTCTGTGGCCGTGATAATGAGTATGTTATTAGGGCAGGGCAGCAGTGATCATAGGGAGTCAGACAGACCTCAGTCCAAGTCAGAGCTCTCTCTGCTGTTTATTAGTTGTATGATCTGAGGCATATTATTCTTTAAACCTTCATTTTCTCATCTTTACAACAGTGATCTCTTTGTATCAGGGAGGGTGGATTAAATGAGGTAATGTATAGAAAGCACTTAGTACAACCGCACTCAATCATCAGCTATTGAGATTATCAGCACTATCACCTGGACAAGCAGCGGGTGGGCCGCCCCTCTTGGCCAGGTCTTCTGCGCGCACTGACGTTGTATGAAAGCTGTCCCCACGTCTCCCACACCCACCGACGCCAGGCGGCCGCGTCTGGGCCCGATACGGATCACGCCTGCGGAGCGCACCTCCACATGGGCAGTCCTCGTCCAGGGCGCAGGGCACATGTCTACGGCCCAGTTCTGCAGACGGCTACCAAGAGACCCCAATGCGCAGGTCAAGGCAACTTCACAACTGTCTTTCCGTTCCTTTCCCCTGCCAGACTCCGCGCTCTGATATATACAGGAGAGGCCCGCGAGGGGACAAGGCGTCCGCACTGCAATGCTCCGAGCAGCGGCCGCAGGCAGCGGGGTGGAGGCTGCGGGTCGGCTGCGGGAAAGGGGGTCCCATGGGAGCCGCTAGGCTCAGCCCGTTTCCTGACCTCAGGTGGAGGTCGCCGGGCACAGCTGCCCTGCAAGGCGCGGGTGTGGTAACTGGGAGCCCGCTCCTCTCCCTGAGACTTAACCCTTTGGCCAAGAGAGGTCGACGGCGGGCAGGGTGAGAGAACCGCGCAAGGCGTAGGGCCCGGGCACCCGCGGAGAGGGGGCAGGTTTCGGGGAAGAGCGGCGGGGCGCCGCACGTTTCCTGCAGCCGCCAGCATCAGCGTGTCAGGTGGTTGCCGGGCGGGTGTGAGCGCGCGCGCGAGGCAGAGGGAGCGCGCTCGCACAAACTTTGTGCCTGCGGTGCGCCTCGGTCGGGCTCGCCGGGCTCGAGGGCGGGCGGGCAGGCGGCCGGGGCTACGAGGCACTGAGGGACAGGGCCGGCAGAAGGCGGCGGCGGGGGCGATGCGCCGCGCCCCGCCGCGCTAGGTGAGCCGGCTTCGGGAGCGCGGGCCGCGGCCATGGGCACCCTGGGCAAGGCGAGAGAGGCTCCGCGGTGAGTAGAGGCGGCCGTGGCCCTCGGGAGCGCCTGTGTCCTTACTTGGGAAAGAGTCCCCTGCCCGCCGCCCCAACACCCCGAGGGAAGTTGAGGGCGAAGGGGGCCGGGGTCGGCCGGAGGGCCGGGACACCAGCGCGACGGGCGGACGTGTCTAGAGCGCACGGCGCGCTGCGCCCGGGGCTTCGGGGAGGGAGCTGGGGCGGAGGGGCGGCCGTGAGGCCAGAGCTCTCCCAGCGAGTTGTGCTAGGGCCGATGCTCTTCGCGGAGCTGGCGCCCTCCCGCCGACCTCCTCCCCCACATCTCCCCGCCCGGCATCGGGACTCCCACTCGCGGACTTTCCGCGCCGCCCGCACCTGCTGGGGCGCGGGGCTCCGGCTGCGCCACCTGGCGGCCCCACCCGGCCCTGCCCAGAACGGCCGAGGGAGCTTGCAGGGAGCCCGCAGAGGTGGCACCGCTTGGTCGCCCCTGCCCCACGGAAGTTTGCAGATCCGTGGGTCAGCGAAACATATCGCCTTCCGGATGGGAAACTGCACTCCTCTCCCCCTCACTATGATTCTGTAGAGGGTCTTGGATAACAGAAGTTGAAGAAAGAGGGACAGTGAGTGAAAGGGCTTTTGGCCAGGCAGCTTTGAGTTTGTAGCCAAAGGACCAGAACTGGGCAACAGCATGAACAACGGCCTGGCCTCGGCGTAGGGCTAGACAAATTGTGCACTTCACAACGCCATTCACATCGACACTGATGGGACTGTGCCTTGCACCACCATACCCAGTAGCGGCAGGAAACTTGCGATGCTGGGCTTCCCGTGCTTATAATCCCAGGAACGGAGGGTTCTCGGCCCTGTATGCACGCCCTGCCTCTCCCCATCCGGGTGTTCCCTGAGGGTCCACCACTGTACTTTGCACTAGATTCAGAAGGAGGAGTTCAGTACATTAAATTGAGTATTATAAGGGGGAGAGGACGGGACTGGAAGGAATCCACACTAGAAGTCAAGAGAGTCACCTTCCACTGCAAAGAAAGTTGTGGAAGTTCCAGTTCCCTTACTCCATTTCATCCCTTACTTTTCTAGGTTGGATTTCATAAAAAGCTCAGCCTGAAACTGACCTCCACTGAGATACCTATGCCTGGAGAGGATTTCACCTAAACCAGTTTAGAGTTTTGACGGTCTCCTTCAGCAAACCTATGAGACTTTGGTCACTTTTAGGCTCAGAAAACACCTTCAAGTTAATTCGTTTCTCTCGGGGTTTTGGTTTTTTTTACAAGAAAACATTTGGCCACTGTTTTTCTTTTTTTAAATATGCCTTTACAGACTCAGAGGCCATTCATTCTATGGATTGTTAAAACACCCTTCGACCTGCCTATAATAAAGCATTTTATAAATCCTTGTCTACCCCCATTTCACCAGAAAAGGCAGAACGATTTGAGGATTTCTCACAAGGCAACCAGTTAAGAGACTGTACAGCAAGAAAGCCAGGTTTCCTAGTCTATGGTGCAAATAATTCCTGTCTTCTTAGAACTCTGAGGCTGCACTTTGACTTTTAATACTTTCTCTTCTCCCTGTTTTCTCATGCTTTAGCCCTCTGAGTCTGTCTGGGCTCCATACCTCCCAGATTGCGTTTGGCACCCTCTCTTCCCTTTTACTACCCTATACTTTACCCTGATCCCTCCTGGTTCTGGTAAAAGCATCAACCTTCAAGAATCCCCTTATGAAACAAAGTGGCTTCTCTTGCTGGTGACACTAGGAAACATTACCAGAATTAGAAGACAGGGCAGGATTAGGAGTCTTGAATGGTCAATGTCACCAACCAAGAAAGAAAATGGAATTTTCCTTGGATCTGTAGCCACCTCCCCTCCACCCCTAGCAGGAAGAGCTCTGTCTGTAGATAGAGCCTCTAGTTGTAGTTGCCTCTTCTCCAAGGTCTAGGGAGAAGTATTGTGGAAAGCCTGAGTGAAGGAGACTTCTAGAATAAATGACTTTATTTTTTTTTTTAATCTTAACCCTACTCGGCCTTTGGTGGAGGTCTTAATGGTGACAAAGGCAGCAGCTGGGGCAGAAAGCTGAGTAATCCCAGCAGTGGCTATGTAGCCCAGGTGTAGAGAGTTGTTAGTGCTTCCAGGAAGGGAGAGGAGCCCACCTGGGGCGCAAGGCATGGGCCACAAGGGGCTGGCTTCTAGCCTGTCTCTGTAGTCGTGGCCAGGCACGTTGCTCTTCTGATTCTGAACCTCCACACCTATAGAAGAGGGGTTTGGAAAATGACCATAAAGAGTCTGTCCAGCTCTAGGGACCTGAGGACAGTTCTGAGGACCTGCAAAAGAAATATGGACTGAGATTCAGCCTTTACATTATCAGCTATGCTTTTGAAGGATTTTACTTTCATTTTAAATTGAATTGACCTTTTCAGCCTCTCTGTGATGGTCTAGTACTAATCCCCATGTTGTGAAATGTGCAGAGTTCCAAGCACAGTAAATATTTATTAAATGAATAAAGCCAGAGAGGTGCTGGGTACAAATCTCAGGTTTATTATGTATGAGTTTTATAACCTTGGCTATGTCATTTACCCTTTTTAAGATTCAGTTTCAGCATCATGAGATGGGGATAAAATCCTTCTGGGCTGTAAGCCTCAAGACAGGGTCAAACCCCAGCACAGTACCTGCCATAGCATAGGTACTCAATTCATGTCGCCATTATTATTTTGTTTTTAGAGACTGATCCAATTATGCGGTTATCACAGGGCCTGTTTGAAAATCAGTTATGGTCAGAAACCTGAGTCTTGTACCACCGACTTGATCTTTCAGGAATTACTGCCTAGAGTTAGCAGATGCCCAATAACTAGTTGTTGATTCAATTTCACTGCACCTGCACCAGGTCAGACTAGAAGTGAGCGGCCACTGCAGACCAGCGCCCTGGAGCTAGTTTGAAACAACCTGAAGGGCCAGGGTGCCCCTGCACAGGTCTAGCTGTGTACTGAGTGGCGCCATAGTTCAGTTACACACCATCTCTTAGCAGGCTGGTCTCCCAAAACCCACATGTGCCTAGCATTTTGTTTTGATCTGAGCACTTCCTCAGCCTCTTTGGTTGAGATTATATCCTGTCAGAGCAGCTTTCCCAGACACTCTCCCTCAAACTGCCTCTTTCTCCTCTGAGAACATGCTTCTTACTCTTGACACTCATAGTACACTTATTTAACATTTATATGGCTTTCTTTTCATTATCTCAGTCTGATTCCTCAGCTGTATTTTTGTATTAAGGAACTTCTAGACTACTGTTATGTAACAACAGCAACTAGTATGTAATGAGTATATAAAGTACCCTCACCTAGACTATCTCACTGTGGTCTTCTCTGGCCAATCACAATGCCTTACTCATAGAATAAGCACTTAGAGATTAATTGATGCCATTATGCATTTATCATAATATGTAGTGAGTAAAGTTACGCTTCTGAGATACGTTTTTTTCCTTTTTCTCTTTGCTGCTTTGGTAGTAAACTACAAAATAACCAAAGCCACAGTAGAGAGAGGAGAATTAACTAAATGCTTAGAAGAGTTACCAGCAACACTCATCACTATTAAAGCAAAAAAGATTACAGATATGGATCTGTGTGTATGTGTATTTTTTAATGGAGAGGACAGTAAACTTCCCAAATCATTTTGCAAAATGACTTGTACTGATGAGGTCATGACCAAAGATAGAGCTGTGTGTGAGTAGATGAAAGTCCATTGGACTCTTACGCCATTTCTAGATCCAAACTTGCCCTTTTACATTGAGTTCTGGAACAACGCTCTCACAGCTCTGCTTTCTGTTTTAATCATTAAGGACCCAAGTAAGGATTTGAAAAAATGATGTTTAGTAACAAAAATGACTCATAATGGTTACCTGTATTATCAACCATGAAAAACAAGATCTTAAAACTAAAAGATTTGTAAGAAAAGCAGGACTCACTTAAAATCTAAGCACCACCATCATCACCCTTCACTTCCTGCACTTGGGTTCTCAGTCTTTGACTTCTCCCTTAAGGTCCTTAACGATGATTCTGAGGCTGTCTGACCTTGTGTGGTATCTCAGGTATTGCTCAAGATTAATGAAGTTAACCAGAGATCATCTTGCACTCCCGACCTCAGGTGATCCACCTGCCTCGGCCTGCCACGGTGCTGGGATTACAGACATGAGCCACCATGCCTGGCCAAAGTTAGCCAAAGATGAGACCAATGTAAACAATTTTTAAGATTCAAGTCAGTGGCTTAGTAGCTGAAAAAATATATATATTGCTGGGAGCTAAGGACTGTCAAGATAGTCTTGCCTCTGCCCATTCCCCTTTAGGAACTGGGAGACAGTAGGACGGAGCAATCCTAATGCCAGCATGAAGAGCCCTAGTTGCAACCCTGAAATCTCACCTTTGCTGGGGAGATGTCTCTTTAACAGCCAACCAGTCGTTTGGTGCATTTGCCAAGTGGGAGGGGTATGGCTTCTATCAGCCCAACTCCTGAGATTAATTGTCTTATCTCCATTCCCTTCCTCTCCAATCTGCCTTCAGAGCGTGGAGCTGCCAGTTTGTCCCCTCACTGCCTTCTCTCTTTCCCCAGGAAACCTTCCCATGGCTGCAGAACTGCCCCTAAAGCAAGACTAGAGGCGAAGACAGCCAACAGCCCCTTCCCCTCCCATCCCAGCTTGGCCCAGATCACCCAGTTCCGAATGATGGTGTCTCTGGGACATTTAGCCAAAGGAGCCAGCCTGGACGATCTCATTGACAGCTGCATTCAATCTTTTGGTAAGTTGGCTACCTGCCCACAGGCATAAAAATCACTATATTACTTTGTTCTTCCTTTAAAAGTGCTTTACAGAACAGCAATCTAGATTGTATTTTGGCTTTAAAAATAGCTTTTGAGCTTTTGAAATGTTGGAGACAGTCTGCAGAGCCTATGGCACATGACTATGTGGGTGTAATAGGTCGTGATGAGAAGTGCAATTTTGAAGTGAGAAAAGTTAGGAGAGTTTGCATTTCCATTTTTCTCAGGATGGAGGTTTTTCTTGTGATGAAAAATATCATAAAAGGATATTGTGCATCTGGCACTTTGAGACTTTTCCGTCCTTGCCTTCTTGGGGCACATATAAAGACTTACATGAGCAAACTTTGTTATCAAACAGAAATTGGAATCATTTGGAGGAATAAAGTCTCAATAATTCCCCTTGCAATCTGGAGGGCAGATGTGATGGAATAGGAAAGGACTGGGAAAAGCCAGGAGGTTTGTGACGAGAAGACATTGGTTAATAAATGTTGCAATGCAGGGTCAAGGGACTGGGAAATAAATGTGGACACACACATTTCAGACGCTGCACTCTGTCAGCACCTTTGCTCACCATGAGAGAGACACGTTCGTGCAGCCGTCAAGCAAGTATCTGAAAAGATTTTTTTTTAAATGTTATAAGCATGATTTATTTTTGGATTTTTATTTGTGAAACAGTGATTGAAAAGTACTAAATATTTCCTCCCAAAACATGATTAAAATGGATGGATTTCAATGAAATCATTGAATTCAAAGATTTCCAGCTTCGTGTTCCCCTGTGGGCCCCTTTTATATCCCTCCATCTCTCGCCGTGAAGCAGAGGAGCCAGTGTGGCACAGCTCAGACATACCAACCCCCGCCAGCCTGCCCCAACCCTGGGAGCCTCCTGGGAAACTAAGGGAGGTTTAATCAGATCCTAGGCAGCTCGAGATCCATGAGATCTCAGAATGACGGACTAGTGGCTGTGTGTGTTAAGTGCTTGCTCAGACCTTATGGATAGAATTGGGGAAACACTCGACAGGTTAAGGATATTCATTTAGTACAATTTAGTACAGCATTGAACAGTTTCAGCTATTTCAACATTGGTTTAAAGTAATGGTTCTCAAACATTAGAGTGTCAGAATCACACATGGAGGCTGTTTTTTGTTTTTTTGGTTTTTTTTTTTAAACACACATTGCTGGGCCCCACCCCCAGAGTTTCTACTCCGGTAGGTCTGGGGTGGGGCACAAGAATTTGCATTTCTAACAAGTTCCCAGGAGATGCTGATGCATCTGGCCCAAGAACTGCACTTTGCGAATCACCGCTTTAAAGTGCTGTTTGTTGTAGACTTTAACTTGGAAAAGAGGAAGGTTTTTTAGTATGACTAGTTTAGCATTACATTTTCATTAGATTTCTCTTTGTTTTATACTTCAATCTTATTTTACACTTTAATCTTTCAATTAAGATGAATTTTTGTGAGCAGAATGAATGGCTTTCTATTTCAAAATAATCTCCTTAGAAAATGTGCTGTGAGGAGATAAATGAGAGGACAGTGGAGACCGGGGAGGCACGGCCATGTGGGGCCATTGTTCATCATGTACTCCACTCGCACTTCCTTGCCAACCCGAAGAAACTGCAAAGTTCCTTACAGCATTTCAGCAGTCAGATTTACTGGGCTTTAGCAGGCCGCTGTGACTATTTCCTGAATGAGGATTTTTCTTCTTTCTGTTTCACTATCGAGAAAAGAGGGACCAGAAATGTGTTTATCATGCCATCTTCCTTCCTTCCATGCCTGTGGTGCAACTGCTGGCTTAGTTCAAGACGGTTTTCTAATCTTCAAATAATTTATCAACCTGAAAAATACATGACTGATTCTGAAGTCCTTACCCCCAAAATAACCAAGCCTAATTCAGTCCCCTTAACAGGCCCTCCAAAGGCAGCGGCAATATATTATGTTCTGGAATATGTGGAACTGAAAAAAGTGGCTTAAAATCCCAAAGCCGTAAAAGTCCCATGGAGTCTAGTAGTCTTTTGTCCGTTATCAAGTAGCATTGATTAAGCCCTTAGTTGCATCTGACACTGTGCTAGGCAGTACTCAAGAAGAACTACAGTGACCAAACTCCCCCTTCCACCAGAGCTTACAACACCTGAGAAACATACTGTTTAGGAAACATATATATATATACACACACATACAAAGGACAGGGTATATATATATATACACATGTATACAAAGGACAGGGTGATAAACACCGAAGGCATGCAGTAAGAGTAAGTTTTTGTACCATGTAGAGTTTGACTAAGTGCACTTCATGGGTGAGGACGTAGGTCAAGGAGAACAGCCACCATTTGTTGAAGTCCCTCATGGGCCATGGGAATGCTGCGGGAAGTTAGTAAGGTAAGATCTCAAGGTTTTGTATATTATGTACTGCAGAGTTTCTCATCACAGTACATGAAGGAGGCAAAAAAGAAAAGACGCTGTGTCTGGAAGGAACAGAAGCCAGCACCTTTTGTCTGTCTGTCTCCTTGCTCTTTGGTTGTCAGTTGACCCATCTATAGGGCTGGGGCATGGAAACTGCGCTGCAGAGGAAATGGAGCCAGGAATCAGCAGCAGACTTTATGACAGAAAAGCCCATAGCAAAATATGTGCCTGTGCTTCCGTAGGTCTCTTTAAGAGGTGATCTGACAATAGTGTGGAGTGAGGCTAATGCTTCTCCTGAAGCTTATCTTACTGGTTATTGTCTCAGGTTTGTATAGAAAAGTGTTGCTTTAGGTTAAAGCAATCTAGCTAGCTTTTTGTAAATGAGTTTAGATGTCTTCTCATTTTAAACCCATGAAAAACTGTACAGAAGTGTGTGTGGGGTGGGAATGATTATCATCATTATTTTTATTGTTGCTACTCTTTTGCCTCAGACCCTAATTTCAGGTACTCCACGCAGCAACTTGAATGAAAGAGGGAAAGAAACTATTTTAAAGAGAAAGACTGAATAATTGTTAATTTAGTTTCTACTGCCTCTCAAGCTCACCTTCTTGCTTTCAGGACGTTTGAATTGGCTACAGCTGTGCTGTCCAATGCACTAGCCATATGTGGCTATTTTCATATACATTTCAATTAATTAAAGTTAAATGTAAGATTTAGTTTCTAAGCCTCACCAACCATAGGTGAAGGGTGCAATAGCCACAAATGGCAACTACTGTTGAACAGAGGAGAGAGCATTTCCATTGTTGCAGAAAGTCGGTTGGATAATGCTGGAGAGGGTAGATGGTTGTCTCAAAGAAAAAAGAATAGATTTTCTGCAAACTGTGGGATTTGCATTTTGCTAGCATTTCTAGATAAGAGTCTGAATATTGCTTAAAGCATCATGGGCATCCAGAAGTCTTACTGATGGCTATCTCTTTAGTATTATTAACCATCAATTACCACCCACACTGTTCTCAGAAGAAGGACTTACATTGCTTTTAAGGGCAGTGGCCAGTACGTGTAAATTAAGAGCACTTTCGAAGGCCTCTAGCAAGCCTCTCAGTGTCACACACAAGGTTAGAGATCTGTGACTAGAAACTTAGGCCTTGAGTCATAGTTCATTACTTTAACCATGAAACAACCCACTCCCGCCTTCTATTCTAATCAGAGGTCATGTTTTACATTCTCAGCATATTATTGCTAGTTAATCCCCTCTTCAGCTGAGCATAATGAGGCGAATCATCACAACCTGGTCACACTTATGTCAAATATATGTGAATCACACCGTCTGTTTCAGAGGTAGAAAAGACCTATGAGATCATCTGGGCTTTACTTTTTTTCCCTTTATAAGAGGGCTGCCAGCATTTGGGGCCAAATGGAAGGCTTCAAATGTCGAATTCACAAAGCTCTTTCCTTGTCTCCCTCTCAATGCAAGACAACTTCTGACAGCATCGGAAAGAAAACTGCACACCTGCCTCAGAAAGGGCCACACACACACACACACAACTCCACCCCAGCAAGCAGACCTCCTGCTCCCACTGAGATGTGGGAAGAAACTCCATGTTTCATCTTACCTGTTAGTGTGAAGGGGAATGCTTCCTAATATCTTCTGTTTATGGACTGTCTTATTTTTTCTTAGAGTTCCATTTGTATTGATTTTCTTTTATACCTTGAACAGCTCTGAAATAGGTCAGATATTACTCTCTCCATTGAACAAACAGGAAAATAAACCTTTGAGAATTGAAAGAACTTGCCTTGCACCCCCAGTCTCAAGAGAGGATGTGCTGCTTCTGTTCTCCTTCCCCTACCCCTAGCAGCCACTTGCAACCTGGGTTGGAGCAAGCCTGGATCTCTCTCCTACTACAGGCCTTCCTACACTCAGGGGAGACCTGCATGCCACATAGGACAGGCCTGCACGCAGTGCCCACCCTTCTACAGTCCTGCTGTCTCCCCAGTTAGAAATGAAACTCCATTCAATGTAAGAAACATTGATTGGACCCCATCTCTATACCAGGTGTCTGCCTGATATTCTGTAGTGAGCAAAGTGAATCAGTGAATTCCTGTGTGAATTATACTAATGCTATCCAAAGACCTTCCAAACTAGAACTACCCCAAAACTAATAGGTGTGTTTTCTCCACCATGGAGCAGTTGGATATTAAAAGCATTTCACAGGCCTCAGCTTATTGAAAGTAAAACATTCCATCTGTTTTTAAAATTGGAGCCACAAAAGGCAAACACACACTCAGGGCCATAGCCCTCTCCGTGACAAAGGAAAGATTAGGTATTTCTTACCACTCTGCAACTTGGTCTGTGCACCAAAGCAAGGTGCCCAGAGGGCAACAGGGGCATAAGACCAGAAGCCAAAGGCCATGACATCATTGGGCATGTAGACCTAACAACAGGCAACACCAAGGAACAAAGTCAGTTGTAGTGTCAGGAAGGGGCAGAAGCCTTAGCCCCTGTTGATGACAGGCCCTGTGTGAAGAACACAGCTCTCCCAGAGGCCTCCTCAGTGGAACCCCCCAGTCGCTGGTAGTCGTGGCTACAGGATTTCACGTGTGAAGGATGGTCCTCGGAGATACTTGCATCCTGAGGCTTCTGGTCATCAGAGCAGCTCCCAGGCTGCTCTTAGCTTTCTAGAATGAATTAGCATTATTATAAGACTGGACACTATTTATTCCAAAGAGGCCTTTGCTGCATCTTTGATGAGCAGGCATCACCAGTGCGCCACGCTGGTCTGCCCTCTCATGAGCATGAGTTTCAATGACTGCCAGGCCTGAGAAAGGAGGAGATGGGAAATCCCCTTCACTCATATCTGTGCTCTCCTGCTTGGCAGTGTTTATTGCAGGCCACACTGTAGACAACAGAGGCAATGCTTATGCGGGAGTTAGACAGTGTCTCAGGAGTTCTGAGCAGTTCATTCAGTAAAGCCATCCAGAGAGGTAAGTTTTACTGCCGAGGGAGCTGGAGACAGACAGTGGACAGACAGTAGTTAAACACTTATCGTGGACTCTGTAGGGTCCTGAGCCTTTACCTAACTTGACCCAATTAATCCTCCCAACAACCCTATGAGGTGGTTGTTATTTTGCTCCTTTAACTAATAGAGAATTGAAGCTCGGGGAAGTTAAATGACCTGTGGAAAGTGGTTCAGCTCATTAGTGAGAGAGCTGCTGAGATGTGAACTCTGGTCAGTCTTCCCCCGAGGTTCACGTTCTTTCTGCTATTCCAGAGATTCTCCAACTTTGGCGTGAGGAATACTCATCAGGGAGTGTGTTGAACATTCAGATTCCTCAGTCATCCCCAGAGATTGCCATTCAGCCAGCAGTCACTGGTTTTGATGGAGGTGACCCGTGAACGCATGTCGAGAAATACTGTCATATAGCACACTTGCTTCCTGAACATCCCAGATCATTTTCTCAGGCGTCCTAGGAAAACCTGAAGGGCACAAATCTCCAGGGAGGCAATAGAGCATATAGGTTTTTCAGCTATGTGAACTAGAAAAGCACATGGTGAAGCCAGCCTCTTGGAGATCCCTAAAGCAATCCAGCCACATCTAATGAGATCCCTGCCTAAGAGCAGGTCTGAAACCCTGGGAGCCCTTCTATCAAATTTTCCTGCATTCCTGTCTCTTCTCAACTGCAGTAAGCCCCCTACAACGCATCCAGCCTGTCTTTTGGCTATGTAAATAGAATGTGGATGTCTGTTACAACTACAGTTTGATTCTTGCATTCAGAGGCCATGTTTCTAGTGTAGATTTCCACCTTTATTCAACACTCCAGTTTCCTATGGTGCTGGGAGGGTCTACTCTGTAACGCATGCCAGTCCCCACGGGTCAGAGAGCTACAGTAGTGGCTTAGCTGGGGAGGAACTGGGGAGTGCTTCCCCTGAGTACTTACCCAAGAGTGCTACTTTGGCAACAGATTATCTAAGGCAGTATGTTGACCTGAAGTTTATGAAGTCTGTGATGAAAACACATTGGGAAACTGTGTGAAAGCAGAAAGTCTTTTCAGTAATTGACAGAAACAGCTGTGTTGGACCCTGAGACCCCTGGAGAAGGTCATCTACCGTTCAGGCCCCAGCCACAGCCCACCTGCTGATGTTAGAACTTGTCCACTCCTGCCCAGAACAATTATAGCTGCTGGATCTGTGTCTGGTTCTGGACTTACAGTGAGCTTTGGCTACAACCTAGTTGGGGTTGCCCTAGAGTGGCTGGCAGGAAAAGAACAGAGAAAGAGTGAGAATGTAAACAGGGCCAGCTTCCTGGGCATGCCACCTCTGAAGGCCCACAGGTTCCCATGCTTGGTTTAATGCTGTCACAGTCTTGAAATTTTTAGTAATTTTTGAATAAGGGGCCATCATTTTTAATTGCACTGGGTCCCACCAACTATGTAGTCAGAGGTCTGTGTAAGAGCCACAAGACCAGAGGGCAAAAATAATTTGCCATGTGTTGAAGACACATAGAATGATGTGGATTTATGTCTTAATTTCTTTCTTCATAGAAAGATGCAATTGTGAAAAAAAATTATTTCCTTATCTCCTAGCAGTGGTGTGCTGGGCTGGCTCATACCAGCTCACAAGAGTCGATTGTTAAATTTTCAGGAATTTTGCACGCTAGTTGTTAAACACAGCCATGATTGAAAATTAAGTTATATACACTAACAATCAGATTATATTAAAAACAAACATAAGAAATACTCAAAACTCACCACTTCCTAATTCATGACTACGTTTTACTGTTATCTTTGCTTTTGAGGTTATGTCTGTTATGTCTACCTGGTACAAATGCTATATAATGGTATGCTAGCATGCATCTTTTCCCAGCTCTGTGTTCAGTGAAGTCATGTTAGTAGCTTGTTAGCTGTTGTGAGTATTTACACTGTGGAAATCAACAAACACTACTAATCAGGGCTTTTCAATCCCTCCCCTGGACAGCCCATTGTTAAACATTTACAAGCACACCACTGTCTCCCAGATACAGAGGGTGCTTACATAACCAAATGTTGAGGTGGGAAGGGACCCTAAAAGCTGGGATTTCTATTTTTTATCTCTTAATTAAGAGAAAGTAATAATTCTGCCATTATTTTGCTGCTTTCATCTATGTATCTTATAAAACAACCTCTCCGTGTGTTCTTCAAAGGAAAGGAATAATGGACCTTAGAGATAAGGAAATCATGTATCAGTGTGGTTGAAAAGTTTTCTTAAATAAGTAACAGTGGAACATGAAAACAACAGGAGAGATTCTCATTCTGAAGTCAAAGTTAGTTTGTGTTTTTATTGTTTTAATTCACCTCTAAAATATCTCTCGGATTAACCAGCCTTGTTTCTCACCAACCCTCAATTTTGTGAACTTTTGTTCTTCATGTATTATATGCTATCTCTATTTTGATTTCTGATTCCATCTGCTAAATCATTTGCCTTCATTACCCACTGCATGGTAACAGGCACTATTGGTGTATATAACCAAGCTTTTGTTGAGTAGTTTTCGTAAGTTTGTTTGCCTACTGTATTTCCAGTTTTACGAACGTTCTGTTCATATCCTTTGCCTACTTATCACTTGCTGCTTAGTGCTTTTATTATTAGAGGTGTGCAAAAGCTTTTATATAAAAGCTGTTAACTCTTTGAATATCATTTACTATAGGCGTTTTTTCCATTCTCATTTTCATTTTATGTTGGTTTTGATATTGTCATGTATAGAAACTTTGTATTTTATATATTTAAATTTGCCCATTTCTATTTATCTTTTTAAAATTCTAAACCTTAAAAAAAATCCCTCTTCCAAAGATTTGATTAATAGTCCATTATCATTTTAATCAGAGTTTTGCTTAATTCAGTGTCTAATTCCGTATCATACGTTGTTGTGGATGATCAATACAAGCTTGTCAATAAGTTATTGCTGGCAAAAAAGAAGCCTTCAGTTTTGTTTCTCAGATTGTCATTTCCTTAAAACCACAGTGCTTGGACTGGTGACTTTGTAACTCACAGCCTCCGTTTCCCCTCGCTGTGATGCCACTGAAATGATTTCCCAGAATTAAAGCGTCTGGGAGAAGGTGTAATGGGGGTCTCCATCATGATATTAAACTTGAAGAAAGTTCTTCAGGAATTTGCATATTTTAAGAATGTGCTTTTGGATCTATTTGAAGAGTCAGTATTCTTAGGATGGAGTCTTAGAAACCCCACCAAATTTTAACTCAGTCTTTAAAAATTATTAATATAGACTGAGTGTTTCTTGTTCTTACATAGACTTTGTGGTAAGATAATACATAAGATCAAACACTAGCATAGACTTTTAAAATATTAGTAATAGCTAACTTTTGAGCATTTACTATAAATACCACAGTGTTTATGTTAATGTTTTACATATGTAGTCTCATTTAGTTCACACTATTTTATAAGTTCTTGTATTTACAAAGATCTAACTCTCCCTCAGCATTTATACTTACTTTATAAATGTTAATAACTTTTAAAATTATTCATGTTCACCATAGAGAACGTAGAAAATACAGACTGACAAAAAGAAGAAAACTACCGTTACCCATTTTACCATCAAGAGCATGATAAGCACTATCAACATTCTTGGGTGTGCCTTTCTTGATTCTCTTCTATGGATACTTACATGTATTATAATCACATTGACTTTTTGATAATAAACCCACTATAACTTTTTGCTTTCCATAATTTATATCTAAAATTTTGATCTTGAAATCAATATTATTATTTATAAAGAGGTATGCTAGCACACAAGGTTGCTCTTCCATTTTAAAATTGATTTTTTAAAAATAATTCTGCTTAGTCCCTTCAAATATAGGACATAAAAGTGAAGGTTGCTTGGCAACTGGAATGATGGTAATGAGGAATTAAAGACATTACAAGAAAAGAAGAGTACTCAGTTCTTTTCAATGCTACATGCTAATTGCAGTAACTATGGCTGATTACAATTGTAATAAATGAAGGAAACACAAAACTTCCATTAAAAATTCGTGATGTGAACTTTTTTTT
>NW_016803181.1:1784671-1828251 GCF_001698545.2 Rhinopithecus bieti
GGCTTGAGCCACCGCGCCCGGCCTGAACTTTTTTTTTTATTTTGTAGTATAGTGAAAGTGAGATGGGGTTTGTTGAAGAGAAACTTTACTTTCAGAAACAAGAAAAGATCTTTTGTCTGTATTAACTTTTTTCTTTTCTTTCCTTTCCTTTTTTTTTTTTGTGACAGAGTCTCACCCAGGTTGGAGTAAGGTGGTGTGATCTTGGCTCACTGCAACCTCTGCCTCCTGGGTTCAAGCAATTCTTGTGCCTCAGCCTCCTGAGTAGCTGGGTGTGCACCACCAGAGCCAGCTACTTTTTGTATTTTTAGTAGAGATGGGGTTTCACCACGTTGCCCAGGCTGGTCTTGAACTCCTGAGCTCAAGAGATCCACCTGCCTCGCCCTCTCAAAGTGCTGGGATTACAGGCATGAGCCACTGTGCCCAGCCTATTAACTTTCTAAGGGAATATTACGAAGTTAGCCACTGGGTGAGATACATAGCAGAAACACAGAGATGCCACAATTTGGTACATGTGTGATTCTTCAGCAGCAGAGAAGAAATGGTGGGCAGTGGTGTGAAGGAAGCCATGTTGTCTAATTTTTTCCCCCCCCCCCCCCCCCGCCCCAAAGAGTGGTCAAGGGCCCTGGAGAGATTGCTAAGGTTCTTACTAGAGCCTTCAAGCAGAAGATGCTGCCTAGGATGGAGATGTACTTAGAAGGACACCAGTGATTCATTGAAATGGGCAAAGGGAGTAGAGACTAGAGGGGGAAGAGGGAAGCACAGGAGAAGAGGGAAGCAGGGATTGCCGGTTTTGTAACAAAAGAAAGAATGCAGTCACCAGAGAAGTAAGGCAGTTGGGGATGAAGCCATCCAAGAACTTATCAAAGGTATATCCTTGCCAGAAAGTGAGGATTTCTAGTTGGAGGAGCAAATGGAGCTATGTCTGTCTCCTCTTCACTGATCTATCTGAAGCATGGTATAAGACTTGGTTTTGTAGTCTTGTGAACAGCTTCATTTTAAGGGGGAACCCACAATATTCAGGAAGCCAAGAAGTGTCTCTGTTAATCATCTATGAGTCTGTCTTGCTGGCATATAGTTATAGACTGTGGAGCATCCTTAAATCTGATGAGCAATTAATCATTGGTTACTTTTGGATTCACTTATTAAATGCCAAATGCATAGGGGCTTTTTCACACTCCCTGCCCTTCCTTTTTCCCAGTTCACGAACACCACAGTTGGATTCCGTATTTACTTCATCCAAACCTACCTTGGTAGGTTCACCATTTACCTCCAGTCCTGGGGAGTTCAGGCCAGACTGTGAGTTACTGCTATTTCTGAGGGGCTGCCTCCCAGATGAGAGCCATAGGACCCTCGCCTCTGGCCACTGGACTCAGTCTTCATTTATTGCCAAGGATGAGCACTTGGTCTCAGGAATGGATGCTGGGCTCCACATGACTGTTTGGCCTTGCTTGAATCGCCAAAGGAAAAGTTCCCTACATTTATTATGTCTGTGATCCCCCCACCCTCTCTGTCCCCAGTGCCTAAGAGTCTCATTACCTTGTCAGCAACTACCAGTGTCTACCTGAGATGGACTAAACTTCATTTAACTGAGAAAGTGCACCCTCAAAATTGCAAGGAAAAATGATGGAGGAGGACCCTCTGGATTAAAAGAGACTTAAAAGACATTTCAACCAGTCCTAGTATGTGAACCTTTTTTCTAAAAATTATGTGTGTGTGTACACATACACACTCGCAGGAGTAGAGATGGATCCAGATCTGCTATATGCTGATGGTTGTTGCAGCTGACTGAGTGCATGGAGGTCCCTTAGGTTGTTTTGCTCATTATGGTATATATGCTTATAATTTTCCATAATCTTTTTTTGAGACAGGGTCTTGCTGTGTCACCCAGGCTGGAGTTCAGTGGTGCCATCTTGGCTTATTTCAGTCTCTGTCTCCCCAGCTCAGGTGATCCTTTCACCTCAGCCTTCTGAGTAACTGGGACTATAAGCATGTGCCACCATGTCTGGCTAATGTGTGTGTGTGTGTGTGTGTGTGTGTGTGTGTGTGTGTGTGTGTATCTTTTTGTAGAGACAGGGCCTCACTGTGTTGCTCAGGCTGGCCCCAAACGCCTGGGCTCAAGTGATCTGCTCGCCTCAGCCTTCCAAAGTATTGGGATTACAGGCATGAGCCACCGCATCCGACCTCTAATAATATATTAAAATTAAAAGTGTCCTCAAACCTAGGAAAAATAGATGATTTAGGATTACAAAAACTTCAAACGGATTTTAGGAAATTTCTCTAAATTTTCTTAGGTGGCAAAATAGAGTGACTGTGTCTGTTTTAAAGAAGGGAGAGGAAAATAAAGAATGAAAATGGTTACTTTGGTTACACATCATGAAAATAATTCACCCATGTCATGTACACTGCCCATTCCCCAGTCAGCGCTGAGATGCTCAATTCCTGGGTATCCAAAAAGACAAAAAAAAAAAAAAAAAAAACCTGGAAACTTGTAATCGTTAATGCTACTGTCAGAGGCAGGAGTTGGAGTTGAGTAAGTAAGAGAATGTGATACTCTCCTCCCCACCCCATCCCACACACACACACACAGTTTTGAGCAGGGAAATGCCGTGACTGTGGCACAGCTGATTTCAGCAAGCGGTGAAAAGGTTATGGAGGCCACGTCGCGTGGCAGTCTTCGAAATCCAAAGCTGAGTCTGCCATTTACCACATGTGGGTCTTGTTTGCTCATCTTCAATATGGAGAATAATGGTAAAAAATTGTAAGGGCGGTTTTACTTTGGGTGCAAATTTAACAAGGTCGTCTTAGTTTGAGTTTTCCCAGGAGCAGATCCTGAGACAAGGATTTTTAAGTTCAAATAGTTTACTTTGGAAGGTGGTCCTAGGAAAAACTGGTAGGGGAGTAGAGAAGGCAGCTCTTGGAGGGTGCATTACCAAGTCACAACTCTGGGAGTCAGAGGAGAAGGCTCTTTTCAGACCAGACTTATCCGAGGGAAAGGAGCTGGAGTATTGATGTACCAAGTCCCATCGGTCATTGGTTGAGGGCTGCTTTTAGAGGGTGGTAAGTGTCCAGCACATTTGGCGTGCCCTGCACACCGGTAGGAGTGTGAAGGGCTTCCAGAAACCTCTCAGGCTGGTGGAAGTTGAGCTGGCATGCATTACAATGGTAAGGTCTGAGAGTATGCATGTGGGAACTTACAGGCTCTGTTACGAAGTCAAAAAGTAAATGTTAGATGGGCAAATATAGGCTACATGAAAATCCAAATAAACAGATTCAAAGCTAGTTTATAGTCATATTCAAAGTGTATACATATAGATATGAGTATTGAAGGATATCCTTCTGTAGGTGAACCACTTATGAGTGGCTCTGGACATTTTCTTCAGATTTAAACACAATCTGTGTTTTTGGTTAGACACACTGTGGGAAATAGTATAATTAAGTAAGTCAGAATTCAGGAATGTGAATAACAGCACAAAGAACTTAGGCAAGGTGGGCGGATCACGAGGTCAAGAGATCGAGACCATCCTGGCTAACACGGTGAAACCCCGTCTCTACTAAAAATACAAAAAATTAGCCGGGTGCGGTGGCGGGCGCCTGTAGTCCCAGGCACTTGGAGGCTGAGGCAGGAGAATGGCGTGAACCCGGGAGGCAGAGCTTGCAGTGAGCCGAGATCATGCCACTGCACTCCAGCCTGGGCGACACAGCGAGACTGGGTCTCAAAAAAAAAAAAAAAAAAAAAGAACTTAGGTGAACAGGACTTCAATAAAAATAAACGTAAAGTCTTGCACTTAAGTTTAAAAATAATGCTTCCTATATGTTCTGGATGGGGGGAAACTGTATTAATTGTAGTTCTTATGACAAATATCAAGAGATTTTAGTAGATTGTAAATTCAGCATGAGTCAGTAGTGTCATGTGTCTTCCCCAAAATATTAACTTTCCAAAAGTTAAAATAATTAGAGACTGCATCAATAGAAATAGCCTTTCCATTTTAAGGGAGTAATACCTCCATTCTATTCTGAGGTCCAGTCCTAATGCTGACACATAGTAACTTTATTCCCTTAACAAGTGTCTTAATGTTTCTGAGACTGTTTCTGTCAACCTGAAACTTAGTAGATACTTCCCCTGGATTGTTTTGAAGTAGGTATCTTACTAGAAAGTTAGAATTTATGGCCCTACATGGTGGCTCACGCCTGTAATCCTAGCACTTTGGGAGGCTGAGGAGGGCGGATCACGAGGTCAAGAGATCAAGACCATCCTGGCCAACGTGGTGCAACCCCGTCTCTACTAAAAATACAAACCTTAGCTGGGCATGGTGATGCATGCCTGTAGTCCCAGCTGCAACAGAATAGTTGGGAGGCTGAGGCAAGAGAATCGCTTGAACCCAGGAGGTGGAGGTTGCAGTAAACCAAGATTGTGCCATTGCACTCCAGCCTGGCGGCAGAGCACAACTCTGTCTCCAAAAAAAAAAAAAAAAAAAAAGACTGTATGTAAAATGTTATTAAAATTCCATTGCGCAGTAGATACTCAAAAACAGTAGCAATCACTATTAGTGTAGACCTGTTAAGTGTTAACATATGGCTTTTTCAGGTTAATAATGCAGCTTGCCAGAGGATCCAAAATCACGTCATGGAGATACAAGATGGTTGGAATAGCTGTGTCAAAAAAAATTACCAGAATATGGTGTCATAATAGACACTAACAGCTATGAGCCTAGAAGATAGTGTTATAATTTAAAATTTTACATGAATTTGAGCTATATTAATGCAGTGTTCAATAAGGAAGACCTGAAAAGTCTCTCGTTTTTCAAAATATTAATCAGGACAATGACAGATATCCAACCAGAACTATTTTTGGGAATTTATTAGAAATAATATGGAGTATTTCATATATCTAAAACACAGGAAGAGTACAGGATGCCTGCAGGCCTTAGGAGTGCTTGAAATTAGGGACTATAATACTTTTAGGAGACTACTGCATACGTTCTGTATATGTATGTGTCTCTTCTCTGTCTGACTTGCTTCTCTCCACTTGTCAGCTCATCATTTTCTTTCACTGAAGATTTGTTTTCTACATGGCACTAACAGCTGTAAATCATGCATCTCTTACCATTAGAGATTTAATATATATTTTTTTTTCCTCAAGTTCAGTGAAAAAAAAAAAAAAAAAACTGCCAGGGAAGAACTTTGGTTGGTTTAGATTTGGCCAGGTGGCTACTGCTTGAATGAATTAACTGTGGCCACAGGGTTGGAGTCATTTAATAATCCAGCATTTCTCTCTAAAACCACATGACGAAATTTGGGGAAGGAGCATTTCCTAAAGGAAGGCTATTGTGCTGGGCATACAAAGCAGTATCTGTCATGACCAAGATCTGACCAAACACTAGGGTGCAGCATGCTATTAGATTCAAGTTTAGTTTCTTTAAGATGGGAATGGAAAGGCTAGAGAGAGTGCAGAGGAGATAAATAGTTAAGAAATTATACAGAAATAACATCTGTGAGGATACAAGATGACAGAACCTGAAAAGAAGACAAATAAGTGGGTTTTCCTCTTTGTTTTCTTAATAATGTACACATATGTATGTCTCAATAGTAATAACCACAGAAGAGCTAGTATGAGTTATTCACCTCCAGTGGCACATATAAAGGGTAAACAAATTTAAATCTACCAAAGAACTGGGACTTCCCATAAAAAAAATTAAACATCAAAACGAGAACTTTCATTTCTGACCATAGTGGAATACTGGTTATTAGAATTATTTTCCTGCTATAAACAGCTATGAAACTGGACAAAATATGTGAAGCAACTATTTTTGGGTCTTGGAAAACAAGACAGACATGTGATTGTGGATAAAATAAAAAGATGTGAGATGAACTCAGAACTCCTCTTGGCTTTCTGCCCAAGAGCACTTTACAAATCATGGTACAGGAAATTGGAGCCCAGTGAGCAGCATCTTGCCTTGCAGAGTATCCTAGTTTGTTTTCTGCTGCTGCAACAGAATACCACACTGAGTAATTTATAAAGAGATTTATTTGACTCATGATTCTGGAGGCTGGGAAGTGCAAAATGAAGGGACCACATCTTATTATGTCATAATGTGGCAGAAGGCATCACACGGAGAGAGAGAGCTTGCAAGACAGAGATAAAGGGGGCCAAACTCCCAAGGTAACTAACCTTCTCCCAAGATATGGAGTTAATCCATTCATGAGGGTGAACCCTCATGACCCAGTCACCTCTTAAAGGACTCACCTCCTAACACTGTTACAATGACAATATTAAATTTCAACAAATTTTGGAGGGACATTCAAATCACAGCACAGAGAGAATAGTTTGTGTTCAGAGATTCTCAGATGGCTGGCATTTGTGAAGTAGCATACAAGAGAGAAGGTATTTCCAAAGACTAAACTATGCATGGATAGAATGAGACTCTTTGACCACTAATAGTTACTGGGGGTCTTTGAGTTAAAGGAGGTCTCATGGGAAATAATGCAGTTCCAACCAGCCAAAGTGGAGTGATATAACACTTTGGGCATTCAGGTGGGATGTGAAAAAGACTGCAATGTAGGAGTTGGGCTACTTTAGCCCTCGAATATGAGCTAATCTTGACTCACCCTAATGAAGCCAAAATCTGAGCTTCGACAGGATTAATTTAAGGTCCCATGAATTAAATACCACTATAAAGGAACATATTAATAATTCAAATTATCAATATTGCACTCACAATGCCCAGCATGTAACAAAAATTATAAGACAGAAAAAGAAGCAGGAAAATGTGACTCATCACCAGAAGAAAAAAGATCAATAGAAATGAACTCAGAGATGACACAAATGTTGGAATTAGTAGATAGAGAATTTAAAGCAGCTATTATAAATAAATATGTTGGAGGATTTAAAGTAAGATGAATAGATGTAAGTAAAGTAAGATGACCTTGGCAGAGAAATTGCATCAATAAAAGGAACCAAATGGAATTCTAGAACTGAAAATAAAATATACCAAAAGAAAAATTAACTGGATGGGCTTAATACGACAATGGATGCGAAAAAAGAAAAAGAAAAAGAAAGAAAGATCAGTAAAGGTCAAAGACAGGTCAATATCTCAGAGAGAAAAGGCTGAAGAAAAAAAAAAAAAAGACTAGAGTTTCAGATGATGTAATCAGAGTTTATATGGAAATGAAAGGACCTGGAATAACCAAAATCTTGAAAAAGAATGAAGTGGAAAATTTTCGCTACCTGTTTTCAAGACTTAATATAAAGCTGTAGTAATCAAGTCCATGTGATACACATATAAGGACAGACAGACATATCAGTGGTACAGAATAGCACGTTCTGGAAGAAATCTACATATGTGGTCAGTTGATCCTCAACAAAGGCACCAGAGCAGGTTAATGAAGAAAGGAGTGTCCTTTCAACAAATAGTGATGGAACAAATGACAGTCATGAAAAAAATGAACTGTGACCTGTGTCTCACACCGTACACAAAAAATGAGATGAATCAAATTACCTAACTACAAATAATGTTAACCTGAATGTACAGTTAAAACAATAAGGCTTCTAGAAGGAAATTTAGGACAATATTTTTGCAAACTTAGGGTATGTTTTAGACAGGACACAAAGGACTAACCATAAATAATATATTTAACAAATTGAACTTTATAAAAATCAAAAACTTCTCATCAGATATACCATTAAAGAAATATGGTATTTTTTGGAATTAGTAGATACAGAATTTAAAGCAGCTATTATAAATAAATATGTTGGAGGATTTAAAGTAAGATGAATAGATGTAAGTAAAGTAAGTAAAGTAAGATGACCTTGGAAGAGAAATTGCATCAATAAAAGGAACCAAATGGAATACTAAATACTAAATCTGGCTCACACTAGATTGATTTCTGATCATGCTTTTGAAATTAGAATTAACCAAGCCTCACCAAGGAGTCTGTAATGTAGGCAGGCATCAAATCACCTGTGTTAAGTACGTCCCTTGCATGTTGCCCTGAGAACAGGTGAAAGACTTCACTGCTGATTTCTGAAATTGGAAGGGTCTTCATGGGGTCATATAGTATAGCTTGTAGATCTACTCCAGGGCAAGGATGAACTCAGTGGTCTAAAGCAGTCTAATCAAACTTGATCTGATCCCTGGGGAGCTTTTTAAGAATGCAAATTCTGTGCTCCATCCCTGGATCTCTTGATGGAGTAGGTATTAAGTAAGGCCTTGGAATCTATTTTGAGTTTTGTTAGTGGTTTTTTTGTTTGTTTTTTTGTTTAGGCCAGTCAAGTGAAGCAGTGGGAGTGGAGAAGAAATAAAGAAACCTGTAACTGGTTGTGATCAGTTAGTTGTAAACACCACTGCAGTCAGACCAGTTTTTGTTTTGCTTTTGTTGTTATTTTTTAGTTTAGCGTGTTGTTTGTTTGAGACAGGGCCTTGCCTCTGTGTCATCCAAGCTGGAATGCAGCAACAGTATCAGCTCATTGCAGACTTGAACTCCTGGACTCAAGTGATCCTCCCATCTTGGCCTCCCAGAGTGTTGGGCTTATAGGTACTTAATGGGTGAGCCGCCACCCCGGGCGCAGCCTTAGTTTTGTTGGTAAGCTACTCAGGAAGTCTTGAAAAGTCTCACCTGCATCTCAGTCTGTCAGAATCTGACCCTTCCTTCAAGGCCCATCTCAAATGCTACCATCTTTATGAGGTTTTAGTCATTTCTTTCAGTCAAATCTGACTTTCCACTTCCTCTGAACTGCCCCAGTGTTTACCTCCCTCTAGGCTCTGACTGTACCCTGTACTGCAGTATTGCCTGTAGCTTCTTCAGGCTGGGACAGGGTGCTTATTATATCTGCAATCCCACAGTACCTATCACAGTGCTCTTTGAGCAAAGAACTCTGGTCTTGTGATGAGAAAAGCCAAGCCTGGAATGCCAACTCTGACACTTGATGGTATTATTATCCATGGGTTAGTGATTTATCCAGGGGTGACATTGAAAATATTTATGTATATATATGTATGTATGTATGTATGTATGTATGTATGTATGAATGACAGGGTCTTGCTCTGTCGCCCAGGCTGGAGTGCAGTGGCACAATCATGGCTCACTGCAGCCTCGACCTTCCTGGCTCAAATGATCCTCTTACCTCAGCCTCCCGGGTAGCTGGGACCATAGTCATGAGCCACCATGCTGGCTAATTTCTTTTTATTCTTAGTGGTGATGAGGTCTTGCTATGTTGCCCAGGCTGGTCTCAAACTCCTGAGCTCAGGCCATCCTCCCGCCCCAGCCTCTCAAAGTGCTGGGATTACAGGCCACCACAGCTGGCCTTCAAAATATTTAACCAGCATGGCACATGTCCCATCAATCAGACACCAGCTGGACAGGCTGGGGAGTAGCCCTGTCTTTATGCCTTTCTCGTCAGTAAAATGGATACAGTCCCTACCCACCTCACAAGGTTGTTGTGATGGTCAAATGAGATAATGCATGTGAAAGTACTCTATAAAGCACAAAGTGTTATGCAAATTAAGTCAGGGTTGCCTGGTGGTATTTCTAGTGCCCGTGTGTGGGGTTGGTTGCCCAGCCTTCAGCACTGTCTTATGGTCTGCTCTGCTCTGCTCTGCTCTGCTCAGAGCAGTCTCCCAGGAGCAAACCAAGGAGAGTTGTTGAGTAACTGAGCAGGACACTGCAAATCTGAGAAATCCTGGAATCAACCTGTTAGGTCCTAAGGAAACTCAGAATATCAGCTCCTTCAAGGATGGCCCCTTTTTAGGCCTGAAAAATATCAATGTTTCAGTATATATATTTTGGAAAAGCTAAATAAAGCAAAAACCTAACAAAGCTTTTTGAATTTTAACCTAAGTTTTCCTCACTTAAGGACACCTTGTTCTGTTGCACAATGACCTTGAAATTCAGGATCCTTAAAGATATCTGGGCATCTTAGACTCATCTGATTGTCACCATATGGCAAGGAGCTGCTCTGCCTAGATCTGTAAATGGAGTTAAATGCCAGAGACATTAACATAGATTAAAGGCACAGTCTAAATCTTAGTCCCTGCTTTGTCCCTATAGTTTCTTGCCTCCTCTTTTTACCCTTTTACTTCCTTAAAAACTGTCTTAATTTCCTCACCATCGCCTTCCCATATGCCCTTAGGTCTCCAGATCCTGGGGATGCAAATCCTTAGCTACTTCTCTCTTCCAAATGCATTTCACCCTTTCCTCATATTCAGTGCCCAGTTACTGTTTTGTGTTTATCGGTAGTTGCCAGTCAGTGTCAATGTTTGTTCTTATATGCTTTGATTTAAATAAAGGAAACGGCACCAGTGTAGTGTGTACAGCAGAGAACCAGAGACTGTAGGGAACAGATAGAAAATAGACACAACCTTTTAATTACTCTTGAAGGATTCCTATTTAAAAGGCAATGCAGGGATGTGCACGGTGACTCGTGCCTGTAATCCCAGAACTTTGGGTGGCCGAGGTGGGAGGATCGCTTGAGCCCAGGAGTTCAAGACCAGCCTGGGCAACATAGCAGGACCTCATCTCTACAAAATGTAATAATAATAAAAGAAAATTAGCCAGGCATGGTGATGTGTGCCTGTAGTCCCAAATACTTAAGAGGCTCAAGTGAGAAGGTTACTTGAGCCCAGGAAGTCAAGTCTGCAGTGAGCCATGATTATACCACTGCACTCCAGCCAAGGCAACAGAGTGAGACCTCGTCTCAAAAAATAAAAAATAAAAAGGCAATGCAGGCCTATGGTAGGTATTAATAACTTTAAAAGCTGAATCGTAATGATAAAATAACCAGGGTGATAATTTGTAACCCCTTCTTGCTACTTCCTAGCTGTGGGACATTAACGAGTTGTTTTTTTTTTTTTTTTTTTTTTGAGATGGAGTATCGCTCTGTCGCCCAGGCTGGAATGCAGTGGCGCAATCTCTGCTCACTGCAAGCTCCGCCCCCAGGTTCACGCCATTCTCCTGCCTCAGCCTCCCGTGTAGCTGGGACTACAGGCGCCTGCCACCACGCCCGGCTAATTTTTGTGTGTGTGTGTTTTTAGTAGAGACAGGGTTTCACTGTGTTAGGCAAGATGGTCTCGATCTCCTGACCTCGTGATCTGCCCGTCTCGGCCTCCCAAAGTTAACTAGTTATTTTTACCTTTCTTGAGGATGTTTCTTCATGTGTGAAACAGAAAACATCTATCATGCAGAACTGTAGTAAATATTGAGAACATATCTGTAACATGGCCTAGTCCACACCTGGCACATGGTAGATGGCTCGGTATATGATGGCATTTATTATATTCTCATTTAGCATGCAGGCCAGCTCTGGAAACCCTCAATACTCAGGTGGAGGATGTGCTTTTTATTTTGACAACTGTCAGGGTGAGAGGCAGTGGTAGCTGGTGGAAAGGGCAGGGTTTACCTTAGAAGACTGGAACTCAAGTCCCAGCACTGTCACTCATAAGATGGGTGACTTTATGCAAGTCATACCACCTTTCTCTCTGTTTCCTCACCTATAAAATAATGCAAATAATACCCATCTCTCAGAGTTGTGAGGCTCAGATGAGGCAACGTGTGAGGAGAGAGTGATCATTCATAAAACGCTAATAACTATAGGTTATTAGTACTTCAGCACCAGGCTGAAGGTTTCATGTGCCTACGTGACAGCTGTCAGGCAGCCTAACTATTCGGGACCCACACGTTAACCAGACATCAGTGGTGTGAACTCAGTTCAGAACCTTGTTCTCCTCAAATGATATTAATACTCTTTTCTTATCTTGAGTGCCATCTCTGCATTCTTTCTCTGCTGGGAGGGGTGGGGATAGGACATTATCAAGCTCTCATTCTGCAAAGAGCAAACTGAGGCTCAGAAACAATCAGGGCCGTCCCAGAGCCAAGCAGCCTGGGGTTGAATCTCAGGTCTACTGCTTACTAGCTGTGTAAACTTGGACAAATTATCTTACGTCCTTGCCTCAGTTTCTTCGTCTGTCAGATGGCACCTATCTCACAGGGTTAATATATGTAAAGGCTCTCTTGAAACAGTGTCTGGTACACAGGAAGTGCTCCAAGCATGTTACCAAAAAGAGAAGCCAGGGGGTGGCTAAACCTTGAATGTAGTTCATTTCTTCTGGTTAGATGCTGCATTTCTTCCAACAATCCCAAGTATTTTTCCTGGTCTCCTCCATCTTCCAATAAGTAACAACATTGTGAGTTTCAGTGTTGTATTTTGGCTATTTCTGTAGGACAGTGATACAACATATCAGTTCATGACTTAGGATGTTCTGAAGCACATTCTTTTTTGTTTTGTTTTGTTTATGGAGATAGAATCTCACTCTGTCCCCCAGGCTAGAGTGCATTGGTGGGATCTTGGCTCACTGCAACCTCCACCTCCCAGGTTCAAGCTATTCTCATGCCTCAGACTCCTGAGTAGCTAGGATTACAGGCACCCGCCACCACACCAAGCTAATTTTTGTATTTTTAGTAGAGACGGGGTTTTGACACGTTGGCCAGGCTGGTCTCGAACTCCTGACCTCAGGTAATCTGCCTGCCTGAGCCTCCCAAAGTGCTGGGATTACAGGTGTGAGCCACTGTGCCTGGCCCCTTGAAGCACATTCCTATTTAGCTCTTGACTACTGAATAGAGATCAGTTTCCTTCAGATAGGAAGAGATTCCTCACTCACCGGTGCAGTTCTCACTTTCAGAGTGGCTCTCCAGGTCCTCCTGCACACTTCTCTCTAACACCTCCGTAAACTCTAAGATTGTCTTGAGGGTTCTGGGGTTGGGGGAGTGCACTTAAAACCTAGGATTGAAAGGAAGCTTGGAAGGCCACTAATATAGTTTGGATGTTGTTCCTGCCCAAATCTCATGTTGAAACGTAATACTGGGGGTGGGGCCTGGTGGGAGATGCCTGGATCATGGGGGTAGGTTTCTCATGAATGGTTTAGTACCCTCCTCTTGGTACTGTCCCCATGATAGTGAACTCTCATGAGATCCGGTCCTTTAAAAGTGTGTGGCACTTCCGCCCTCTCCCTCTTGCTCCTGCTTTCACCATGTGACGTGCCTGCTTTTTCACCTTCTACCATGATTGTAAGCTTCCTGAGGGCTTCCCAGAAGCAAATGCTGCTATGTTTCCTATTCAGCCTGCAGAACCTTGAAGCAATTAAATTTCTTTTCTTTATAAATTATATTTTCTTTATAGCAATGCAAGAATGGACTAACACAACCACCAACTAACTGCCAAGGAGGACCCCATGCTTGAGGGAAACCAAGTCCAGTCTCACTGGCACAGTGATGAACTACAGTGGACAGCCAGCCACTCCTTGAGTGGTGGTTAGAGTTAAGGGACAAAAAATTATGGTCCCGGTCTAGAATAGCCAAGGATGAACCAGAACAAAGGGAAAAGAAAGCAAAACAGTGCTTAAATCTAGCAAGAGAAATAAGAATAATTCATCACTGTTATAGTGCTTCACAGTTTTCTAAGCATTTTTATGTATTTAATTAAACATCATCTAATCCTAACCACAAGCAAAGAAGGGGTGAGGAAACATTCAAAATAATTTCTGTCTGATTTCAAAAGACTTTGCTCAGTTACTTTTACCCTTCATGGTGATGTGATGTTTTTTTTTTTTGTACGAGATTGTTCATTGCAGAGAATTATAAGCAATTGAAGGACAGTTTCTATGGTGAAAAGCATATTTTACAATAAGACTATGGTCAGTGGATCTCTATTTTATGTCAGCATACACTGTTTGCCACAATTCCGTCATGCACTGGAATGAGGCTATTATCCAGGCTTGTGGGTCTGATGGGACAAAGTCACTCATTGAGAAAAATTGTCTGAGGAAGGCTGAGGTCGTGGCTAACCAGTAATTCTCAGATGTGCCTTATATTATTTTATTGTGTAAGTATTGAGGAAGTTCCCCAAGTTGCTTCTTCGTGCCTATTGGGTATGTCTGAAAATATGCAAAAAAAAGGCCAAGAATGTAACAGACAAGAATGACGTGATAAAAATATGTGCCAGTAAGTAATGTAAGAGCCTGACCCAGATTTTCTTCCCAGTTTCTTTCTTTCTTTTTCTTTGGGTCCACTGGCCCTTTTCCAGCCCTCCTCCCAGGAAGCTGCTGGCAGCTCTCTGTGTCCCTCTGGGAAGCTAAGACAGGGCCCCACTGCTCCTTCTTCCCTTACCTGGCTCATTCCTATAGTACTGCATGGGAATGGTCAGTGTCTGTGAGCCATGCGGTTGCATGCATGGCAGCTCATCAGAGAATCAAACTGTAGTATAACTACCCAGCCAGATAATTCCATTGTTCCTAGAGAGTTTGATGGGGCCCAGAAGAAGTAGCCGCCGGGTATATTCAGTTGGCACTGACGTCGACAAATGCTCTTAGAGTTTGAAGTCATGGCGTTGTCCAAGTCAGCTCACTGGGTCTGCCCGGGTCTTGCAGTACCTCCTCCCTACCCTTGTGTTTATTTCCTAGCCCCAGTCCCCAAACCCCACTCACAGACTTGTGTCCAATTTCCAGAACTAAAGAGGACCAACTTCCCTCCTGACTTCTCAGACTCATGATTCTTCAGACATGACAAGTCCAGATCGAGACTGCAATCCCCAAGGAAGGCCAGCTGTCTTGCTCAGCAGAGACAATACAGCTAAAAGCTCTTTCTCACTTTAGGCAATTCATGCACTTGGTTAGACATTTATAGACTTCAATTGCTCATCCAAAAAATCTGGGTCATTCTTTACATAGCGCTTCACACTTCGGAAGGAAAGCCATGCCCGGGGAGGAGCGTTTCTGTTGATGTCTGGTTTGGCTGAGGCAGTAGAGAGTGCTTCTGCTGTGGGAAGAGGGAGAGATGGGCCAGCGCAGGCACTGTGGGCTCTTAGGGGACCTGGCATTTTCACCCCCTGGCCACTGGCTCCCAGACTCTCTGAGTTCCAATTGTCCTGACTAAATGGTGCCAATAATAGCTGCCTTGTGTTGATGTCATGAAAAGTGGTGGGTTTAAGGGTTAGGCACTCTAAGGACATTTTAAGAGTATGTACTGTAATTCCAGTGAGAAGGGCTGGGTGGGTCTGTGGGGGTGTAGGGCTCCCTGGGGAGGAAGAAGGAGCAGAGGTGTGGTTGAGGGGGCTAGCCATGTAACATGGATGCCCAAAATGTTAGAGCTCTTCCCAGTATATTCCTACCTACCTCCTAAGCCCCGAGGAGAAGGACATGCCAAAGAAAGAGCCTTGGGCTGGAAGTGAGAGGGCCCTTCTTGTGGCGGTGCCTCTACTCACAGTGGCTGAGGCATGTTACCTCGGTTTTCTCATTTTTAAATTTGAGCCCATGGTCCTGCTGCTGCATTAAGCTGTTGTACAATGCAAATGTTCGACACAGGTGAAGCTGTTTGTTGAACCTAAGTGCCACAAAAATGTAACATATTATTATCAGGTGTTCTCACCCAGAGAGAATAGTGTGGTTCTTCATCAGCCACTCGCTTGCTTCAGGGATGGTTTGTGTGGGTATGTGCCCATTTTGTACAGGTCTGTTCATGTTTACCTAGATGCTGTGCAACTTGAAAGGCCTGCTCCTCCTTCCTGCTCCACTACTCTGGCCCCAGCAGGACAGTGAATATCAATAGAACAGAGGGAGGAAGCACGGGTTCTTTTCCTTCAAGTCTTTTTCCACGTTGGCTTCTCTGCAGCAGGAGATGAGGGGAGGCTTGGTTAGAACAAATCACCTTTGTCTGGGGGTTGGTTAACCAGATTTTTCCCTCTTTTGTGTCTGTGGCCTTGGTTGTTGCACCAGCTGTCATCACTGCCCCAGCGGTTGAGTGGGAGAGAATAGATGAGCCTGGCCAGCCCCTCTCCTGCTTTGGTAAGACTCCGCTTAAAGGCCTGTTGTAGAAGTTTGAAATTGCAGGTTAGGGTTAATTTAAAGCTTGTGTATTGTCCATGCTATGGTATCCCCCAGCCATTACAAGTAAATAATTAAAAGCTAATTGTAACCAAGATATTCAGAGCTCCATAAATTCCTGGACAGCGTAATATGACAAGAAATAGACACTAGTCTAACTATATGGCAGGCTCTTCTACGTGGGCCAGGGTATGACACACCAGGTTATCCCAGAAAGAAGAAGAACAGGACAAGCTTTACAAGGAACTGAGCTTCCCTTCTCCCAAATTCTCACCTTATCTTAACATTTTTATTCTTGGTTTAGGGCACCAACCACTTCAAGAAACTGCTGTTGCAATGTGGATTTCTCTGAGAGGATTCATCCTTGAAGTCCTTGTCTCCTGCAGAGGAATTTGTTGATCTGGGTTAACTGTCCAGTCATTGGGCAAGGCCCAGAGGGCATGAGATTAGGAGTAAGATGAGGAGTGGAATGGGTTCAGGAACACCTGGGGAGCAAGGAGACCAGACAGGAAGGAATACAGAAGGAAGCCCAGCGAGCACCAGCCCTCTTGACGAGGCTTGCAGCTGCGGTGTGTGCATGCTGGAGCTGGCCCACACCTGTCCTGAAAGCTGACTGCAAGCATCTCTTCCTAGCCACATGTTCAGTGACTTCATGCTGGTAGCTTGAAACTGGCCATAGTGGAAGTATTTACACCATGCAGATATGTGAACACTACAAACCAGGCTTCCTCCCGCTTCTCTCCCAGGAGAGCTTTTCATTAAACTCTTACAAGCATGCTGCTGGTGGCAACCATAATGGATTCTCCAACTTTCCCTTGAAGCGGGACTTAATCCTTAGCAGATCACTTGCTTTCTCCTGATTGTTCTGCTCCCCTGAGTCTTGAGGGGCTGGGGACTAACAGAGACCAAAGTGGCCTTGGTGATATGTGTGAAATGGCTCAGGTCGTAGAAGGTATACAAGTTCAAAGTTTGTGTCACCACATTCTTTTATCACATGCACTTCCTGCCTAAGTTGCTGCTGTCAGTTCTAAAACACTCAACAAACAACGACCAGAAAACAAACTACTGAGCTTATTTTCAGCTTGCCAATTTTTATACACTTTCCAAACAGGATTTAATGAATGTAATAGTCTTGCTGACAAGTAGGTTTTATTTCTTTGGAATATTTATCACATACTTATTTATTTAGAATTCTGTGTATATACCTACCAGGTTCAACCTAGACCCAGCCTATCCATGTTTCTGGAGATACTGACCTCCATTATCAACCTCAGCCTTACCACAGGCTCTGCTCTAACCTTGCCCCCAGGTTTTCTGATCCTAGCTTTCCCATTACCACCCTCTGGCCTCTGGTTGTGGCACATCTGTTATTTCGTGTTAGGCCCTCAATGCTGACAGCTTGCCTATCCTTCATATACCAATCTGTCTCTGGTATACTCAAAATCCCTTCACACATCAAGAGATTTCCTTGGAAACCAAAACAAAGGAGAAGAAGTGACTGTTCTGGAGTTGCTGTCTGGTGCTGGACATTTGTTTTCATGTTTCATGTTCATCTTGCAGCGAGGCATTTCCACCTCATCCCCCAGACAAGCCTTCACCGTAGGAAAGCTGGCCACCACCTCTTATCAGCAAGGAGCAGGGTCTGCATCACCACCCTTTGCCAGTTTTCTCTCACGAGACTCTGATCATCAGGGAGCAGGTCTTCTCTCTCAGAGGCAACCAGCTTATTTCAGGCAATTACAGCAGTTTTCATATAGTTCTTCAGATCTCCTTTAGTACCTAGGACAGTGCTTTCCATAGGGTGGATTCATTATCAATGTTGGTTAGTGGTGTCAAAAAGTTATTTTTAATTCAAGTAGAATGAACAGTTGTTACACAGAATAGTTAGGAAGCCATATCCTCATTGGAGGGGTCCAAGTAGAGGCTAGACAACCACTTACCTGTGATAGTTTTAGGAGGGAATAATGCATTTGGATAGAAAGAAAAGATAGATGGGGCTAGTCTTTTCCACCCTGATTGTGATCTCATAAACTATGGGATGCCAGCACTGAGTCTAACGGTGGAAAATAGGCTGTTGGCCCAGAGACAAATGACTCTCCAGAATCCACTTGGTTTTTCTGTTTTCTTGAGCAAGTAGTCTGCAGGTTGGGTGAGTCTTTAATTAATATGCTTCTTTAGCAGCGTACATTCCTCCCCTAGTCAAATGGCAGAGTATGTAAGATCAACATTGTGTACCCCACTGAGGCTTCAACCCTTTAAAGTCTTTTCCTGTAAGTGTAAGGAGAAGCAGATGGTAATGAAAAAATATGCACATTTTATTATGCATTGCACATTTTACTTATTAGAATTTTTAGTATGACACCCTGCATTTTAAAAAGCCTAAAGATGAAAACAAAATGGAATTATTCATTGAAATATTTAAATCAGCTTGCAGCAATTATCTCAAAATATGAAAATAAAATCTAGCAGCCTGGAAGGTAGATCTTCCTTGACCACCCACTTTGAAAATCTTGTCTTTCAAAGGGAGCCTCTTCCTCTCAAAAAAGGAAGACGTGCATACTGTACGGAATAAGGGCAGGAAGGGACACATCCCTCATGAGATTGTCTAGAGGCTGGAGCTTGTGTGTGGGAGAGCTGGTGGTGGGAATGAGGGCAGGTGACTACAATGAACCATTCTCTCGTTGAAAAGTAGAACCAGGACTGGAGAGGAGTTACCTCGGAGTTCTGGACTGGATGTAGAGAGATAGTGTTTCTGTCTGCTGCTTCCCTAACCACATCTTTGCCTCCCATTGCCGAGTGAGTCATCCTCTCCCGGCCTTACCATTTGCCAGCACTGACTCCCACAGACATCATGTGAGGATTAACAAGCCGCATTGTGGAAACATCACTGAAACTCTGTGGAAGAAGCGGTGCAAGGTAAAAGTGAAGTGTGAATATGATTGTGAATCTTAAGCACAGAACCCTGAGTTCTTAAAGGCAATTTTTAAGATTAGTATCAATCAACCAAAGCTCACAAGAGTTTTTCAGAAATCACCAGAGTACAAAAGCTATTTCATGAAATGTGCAGCGGCTGTGACCTTAGTGAGATTTCTTAGACTTGTAGCCATAAGGACTGGAAGAGTTCGTAAAGCTCAGCTACCACTTTATTCTTGAATTCCTTATCCTGACAAATGGTGATTCAGCATGCAGCCAGGTATAGTGGAAAGAGAACGGGCTCTGGAATGGGAAAGACCTTGGGCCAGGTCCCAGCTCCTCCACCCATTGTCTCTTTGACCTAGAACAAATTACCTATCTCTCTATGCTTTGATTTCCTCAGCTGTGAGTTGTGAACAATGCCAACATTGCAGGGTGGCTGTTGAGAATTAGAACATGGTTCAAGTGTTTAGCACAGCTCCTGGTATTTAGTAGGGCTTCAATAAATGATAGCTGCTATGCTGATTACAATAATTTTTATTAAGTATTGTTCTTCAGGCTCTTTTTGAATATCTCTGTGATGGCAATGCTTCCATCATTAGACAGTACTAATGGTTAGAATTTTCTGCCACATGTTGTGCCCAATCGTATTTCCTGTAATTTCTATCCATCTATTCTGGTGCTGCCTTTTGTGGCCCCACAGAACAAGTCTAAATATACTCCCACGCAGAACACTTCAGATATTTGAAGACAATTTTAATCTGTTCCCCAAGTTTTCTTCATGGTAAAGCCTTTAGTTCCTGGAATCCTTCCATAGGTGACTTAGCTTTGATCTCAACAAGGACACGTCTAAGTCCCTTTTCCTCATATATGAGCATCCATGGGAAGACGCTAGCCAGCCATAAAGGAAAGTTGAGATGGCAAGTTTTAGATGCTATCCATACTGAATAAGCTGGCTTTTGTTCCATGGTTCATGTGAACATTCTAATGCATACCCTACAAGTATATTTCACAGTTTCTTCTTTTCACTGTAGTTTCACTATAGTGTTCAGGAATATGAACACTGCTACCTGTGAGGAAGGGTACATTGTAAAGAATGTATTGTCAAATGCTGCATTGAAAAGTCACCCCTTGTAACTGTGGTAGGTTTGATTGCATTATTGCCCCCTGACTTTTTACCTTCTCTATGTTAGTGATGTGTTCCATGTGACTTTGAAGTTCCTGCCCTATGACTTTATATTCAGTAGTGTGACTTGCTTTGGCCAACAGAATGAGTCAGAAGAAACAGTATGCTAGCTCCAAATCTAGGCTTTGGAGGCCTTGGGTATTTCCAGTTTTACTCTTCAGTGTTCTGCTATCATCATGAGATAACCTACCCCCACTAGCCTACTGGCCCAAGGAAGCTGGGAGGCATGTAGGCTAGGCCCTTAGCAGCACCCAGCCTGCACTAGCTGAATCTGAACAACTCACAGAAGCTTGAGCAAAAGTCAGTGATTACTGCTTTAAGGCACTGAGTTTTGGGGTGGTTGGTTATGCAGAATTTTTGTGGCAAGAAATAATTATTATGGAAATTATGTGGGGCCAAAAAACGTAAAGTAATACTAACCCTACCTGGACAGAGTACAAGTTTAGAAGAATTAATGAAAGATTTACAAAACTATAACCAAGCTAGATGAACACTTTATAAAAATGATTTACCAAATTGTAACTTTGAATTTCTTTTGCAAACTATGACCAAGAAAAAATAAATGTGTATATTTCACGAATGAAATAGGTAATGACAAAAGCAAACTCAATTTCTAAATATATGTAAAAAGTTAAGATGTTTCCTATTTGACATAATTCACTCATTTACTCAAGAAATGCTGAATGAGTCATGTGTCAGTACCATTCTAGGCTCTGGAAATATAGTTGTGGAAAAAATGGACAAGGCCTACATCTCGTGAAGCTTGTATTCTACTGGGAGATTTAAAAAATAAAAAATTAAATAAATTAAGCAAATAACTTCAGATAATGATAAGTGCTATGAGAAAACTCAGGCAGGGTAAGGAATACCTTAGGTAGTTTAGAGAAGACTTCTCTGAGGATGTGACATTAAAACTAAGACCAAAATGACATCAATCATTCAAGGGAAGAAAGACTACATTGAAGAGAATAGCAAATGCAAAGAGCCTGAGGTAGGAATAAGCTGGGAGTGTTCGAGGTATAATTAGACGTGTGGAGAGGAGTAATGTGGTATGAAGTGAAGTGGATGATATTTAAAGAGGCCAGGACATGTAGGGCTCTTTTGGCCACAGTAAGGAGTCTGTTTTATTCCAAGTGGAATGGAATCCACTGAAGTGTACTAAGTACATGACTTGCTTTATGGGTTTTAGAAGCTCAGTCCTGATTGCTGTATAGGGAATAGATTGTAGGTGGACAAGAGCGGAAGCAAGGAGTTCGATGAAGTCATTGCATCATGGTGGCTACAACTAGGGTGAGGCCAAGGATGGAGAGAAATGAGCAGGTTTGAGATATATATTGAAGGTAGAATCAAGACTTCCTGATGGATTGGATGTGAAAGAACATGAGCAATGAAGGATAATGCCTAGGTTTGTAGTTGGGGTAACTGAGAGGATGGTTGGTGGTGCCATTTCTGGAGATGAGGAAGATGCGAAGAACAGTGAACTCGGAGGAGGGAGAGGTCAAGAATTTTGTTTGAATGAGTTAAGTTTGAACTTAGACATTGAATGGGATTTGCCAGGTAGGCTGCCGGACATACTAACTGGGTAGTGAAGGCTGAAGATACCATTTGGGCAGTCATCAGCATATAGATGGTATTTTAGCCAAGGAACTAAATGAATTCATCTCGAATAAAGAAGTGAAAGTTTTATTTTAATTTAAAATTTAAGAAGTTTTAAATTTTAAAACTGTCAATAAATAAAACAGCAGCAGGAGGACTCAGCCACAGAGCATGCTGACATTTAAAAGCTCAGCAGAAAAAGAGGAGACAGAAGAAGAGCCTGAGAGAGAGGCTGGGAGAGTGTGATGTTATGGAAGCCAAGAGAATAAAGTGTTCCAGGAAAGAGAGTCATCAACTTGGGTTGTGTTGGGTTGAATGCTACTGAGTCATAAAGTAGGATAAGGACCAAGGAGTAACTATTGGATTTGGCAGTGTGGAGCTGATTGGTAACTTCGAAAATAAAAGATTTAGTGGAATAATGGACACAGAAGTCAAATGGAATGATTGAAAAGTGAATGGGAGAAAAGAAACTGATAACAGTGAGGTTTTGCTAAAAATGGGAATGGAGAAATAGGTAGCTAGAGAGGATGAGAGTTTAAGGTTCTGTTTTGTTTTACTTGGTTTTGAATTGGAGATCCAGAGTCATATTTAAATGACAGTGGAAATAAACCCACAGAGAGAAAAGTTGATGCTGTGGGAAAGAAAATGGACAAATGCAGGATCAATGTCCTTGAGAAAGGGGGAGACCCAGAGCACAGTGAAGTGTTGGCCTTCCATGCTAACAGAGGAAGGCAAGGGGGTAAGGGCAACAGACTGCCAGTGAAATGGTGAATTTGGGGATGGGAAGACGAAAGACACTGTCAGTTTACATATATTATATATATTTTGTTGTTGTTTAATTTTAATATATATGCTTTTTAATTATTGAGATGGCCTCACGCTCTGTCACCCAGGCTGGAGTGCAATGGTGTTATCATAGCTCGCTGCACCCTCAAACTCCTGACCTCAAGCGATCCTCCCACCTTGACCTCCCAAAGCACTGGGATTACAAGCGTAAGCCACTGTGCCCAGCCACTTATATTTTCTCAAGAGATATGACTTCAGGTCATCATTTGAGGAGCCAAGACTTCTGAATCCTGAGCCCAAAAGCACTGTCCTTCATTTGCCATTTGGTACACTTGAAGCAGAATGAACATGATAACCCCTTTAATCTCATGTATTTTAACGAGTAATACAGCTGACAAAATTCATGTATATTCTTTCATTTGATACTCTTGCCCTGAATAATTGAAGTTCCCAGTCTGGAACAGAATTCAGTTTGTATAAATGAAGACACTATAATGAAGGGACTACTTACAGAGATGAGAGTGGAATTAAGAGATGTACCCAGAAACTATCAACAGTCAGAAGTCATTACCACCCTTGAGGCCAGTGGGTCAAAGGAGATTAATAGTATTAGATCCAACGAGAGCTGGTGCCATGAAGGGAGGACCAGCCAGCGTGATCATTCATTGAAGAGATATGCAGTCACTGTCAGGGGAGTGGTGTCAATGCAGAGAGAGAATGAAAAACAAATATCCTGACTTCCCTCCACTCCCGTGTCTTGCTGGTGCTTCCCAATGGCTAACCCAACTGGAAGCTAGCTGGCAAGTGAGTGGGCTGTCATGGTGAAAGAATCGACCTGGCAATGAATAACCAGCACAGCTCCTAACACTTCATGCCATAAATGTTGAAAAGATTTTGAAAACCACTCCAAGGGGAATCTTTTTACCCAATGCCAGTGTATAAATGCATCTGATTATTTGGTGCCAGCTGGGATTTGGAAAGCCTGGCTAACCGTGTTCTTTAATACAAATCATCATGAGTACTTGTAATCACTGGCAATCTTAAAATGTAATGTTTGCCCATGGTCTTTTATTTCCATCCAGAGGCATATTAACCATAAAACTGTAGAAGCGTATATTTCAGGGCCCCTCACTTGCATTAGCCCCTTCCCAGGCCATGGGAGGACCCTAGAAGTGTATTCATATGGTCATTTGTTTTTGTAAAATTTGTAAAGGTAAGATATTTTAACTGCAATCTATTAAAAACCAACTTTTCTCACTTTGACCTTAGAGAAGTCTCTCCCTGCCCCCACCCCGACCAGTTATATGAACTTTAGGCCCCACAGAACCTGGATCCGCTTCTGCTTTCAGTGAGACTCAAGTGTGCTGATGCAGATTTTATCCCTTTCCTGATTTCACCACTGTGGAGAGGGAAAGGGGTAATTAATGAGCATCACAATGGACATTCTGCAAGGGGAGAATGTAGTGGGAGGATGAGAAAAACAGAGGGGGGCGGTGCTGGGGACAAGGGAAGAAAATCACTGTGCCTGAAGGATTGCACCTGAGTCATGGAGGGTGTGCAGGTGTCTACCAGGTGACTTACTTTCCTTCCAGGGCCTAACGCAGGTGCTGCTGTTTATATTTTCAGATGCGGATGGAAACCTGTGTCGAAGGAACCACCTGTTGCAAGTCGTGCTGACCATGCATCGGATTATCATCTCCTCTGCAGAACTGCTCCGAAAAGTTGTCACCCTATATCCTTTAACGTAGAGGCTGGCAATCCCAAAATGGGATCTGCCCAAAATGTAGCTTGAAATTCGAAGCATGCTTTTATTTTTATTGGTTTAAAATAACCCTGAGTGGCAAATATGTTCATATGTTCTTTCAGGGGTATGGGTGCATGTGTTGGGGGTGTGTTCGCGTAACCTCTGTTGGGTGGGGCAATGTTATTGATACTGATTGCTCTGGGGGGTGGTCAAAGAAATCAATATGCAAGCACAATCTTCAGTCTCTTAATAGTAAAAAATACTGTTTCTGTCGAGTGTCCAAAACAGACATTCATCCTGTGCAGATTGACACAAGTGCAAGCATGACTCAAAGGTACATTTCTTTCTGGCTTTCCTGTCCAATACTTCAGCTTTCTCCACATTCTGAAGAAAGATTCCCAGTGCCACAGCATCTGGAGAATCTGCTCGGGCCTTATTGCTTCAGGCAGGAGGACTGACTGTGCCAAGAAAAACCTGCTGGATTTTAACCTGATGATGGGGTATGAATCAAGCAGGGTGGAGAAGGCTCCTGCTTTCTTCTCGCTGATGACACTGTGAGCAGCAACCCCCACAGAAGAGTTGTAGGCGGAGTGAGACCGTTTAGCACCCGAGGCTCAGGTCCTTGGTACTGTGTCATGACTTGTAGCTGCTCTAACACTTTTCCACTCTCCTAACTCCCCACGTTTCATCTTACAGCACACAGAAAAGACAAAAACCATCAGGACTGAATCCCTTCTCTATGCCTATTCATGAATCTTTACCTCTCATCTCAAAGGAGGTGTTCTTCAGTGGCACACAAAGTCGGGGAGCATTGGGAGAAGTGCACGTAAATAAGAGGTGCAGGTCATAAGTGGGTGCCTCTTCTGCAGAGAATTTTAAACTGTCATGAAACCAACTCAATGTCTACTTTTTATTAACTTCATGTACCAGTGATTATAAACAATATCAGTGATTAAATATTCCTCCCTAAAAACTTGTTTGTTGGCCTAGGGACTAAATTGTACCTGGAGTGGCTGGGCACAGTAAGTCACCTGTAATCGCAGCACTTTGGGAGGCCAAAGCGGGCAGATCACTTGAGGTCAGGAGTTCGAGACCAGCCTGGCCAACATGGTGAAACCCCATCTCTACTAAAAATATGAAAATTAGCCGGGTGTGGTGACACATGCCTGTAATTCCAGCTACTCATGAGGCTGAGGCAGGAGAATCACTTGAACCTGGGAAGTGGAGGTTGCAGTGAGCTGAGATTGCACCACTATACTCCAGCCTAGGCAATGAAGTGAGGCTCTATCTCAAACAACAACAACAACAACAACAACAACAACAACAACAAAACAAAATTGTACCTTGGAGTTCCTGCCCTTAGTGCACTACTGGGTGCCTACACAGTGGGGCAGACCCCCGTCTCCCCTTCCCATGGTCCCTCATACTTCTTATAGAATCTTACTCCACCAGCTATTGCCTCTCCTATACTTTCAAACTCTACCTCTTCAATGGCACCTGCCTCTTAGCCTAAAACACATTCAAGTCTCCTCATCTAAAAATCAGCTCTTAACCCTACCTCCCCTTCATTTCATTGTTAGGGTTAAAAATTTGATGTGAAAGCGTCTTAAAATAGTCTACACTCAGTATCTCCAATCTCTTTAGTCCTCCTCACTTCGTAACTGTGTTAAGTTGGCCCCCAGTATTTGAACTTTCCGCTGATGTCACCAGTAACCTCCTAACTGCAAAGCCCAATGGCTTTTTCTCATCCTTGTTTCCATTGACCCCCAGAAGTATTGGGCATGACTGACAACCCCGTTCTCCTCCCAGCTGTCCCTCCAGGGCTCCTAGAACTACACCCTCCTGGCTTTCCTACCTCTTGGGTTGTGCCTTCTCCAGCTTTTCACCTACAGGCTTCTTTGAGCTCTGCTTACATATAGGTATAATGTCCTAGTTTTCCTTTACTCAGCTTCCTTTCTGTGGGTGATTTCTCACCAGAATTTCTACCACAGTTTCCACCATTCTTCTGTGCTGATGGTGACTTTCAAGTCTGCATTTCTCTAAATTAAACCTTTCCTTTTTTTCTTTTTTTTTTTTTGGAAATTGGTGCGGGGAGAGGGGTCTCACTCTATTGCCTGGTCTGGTCTCAAACTTCTGGCATCAAGTCATCCTCCCACCTCAGCCTCCCAAAGTGCTGGGATTACAGGCATGACCACTGCGCCCAGCCATCTAACCTAAACCATTTTTCTTAGGTTTATACCAGTTTGTCCTGCTAACACTTAAGACAATATATTCATTAGCTCACTGTCCCCACCCACAGCCACTACCTCATTAATTCTCCTTTGACACCGGTACAGCCTTGTTTTGCCTAACTAGGCCACATTCTGAGAAATACATCATTGAGCAACTTTGTCATTGTGTGAACACCATAGGGTGTACTTACACAAACCCAGCTGGCGTAGCCTGCTACAATTCTAGGCTAGATGGTACAGCCTGTTGCTCCTGGGCTACAAACCTGTACAGCAGGTTACTGTACTGCATACTATAGGTGGTTGTAGCATGATGGTAAGTATTTATGTATCTAAACATAGAAAAAGTATAGTAAAAGTATGGCACAAAAGATTAAAAAACGATATGTATGGGGGGCACTTACCATGAATGGAGCCTGCAGGACTGCAAGTTGCTCTGGGTAGTCAGGGGTGAGTGGTAAGTGAATGTGAAGGCCTAGGACATTACTGTACACAACTGTAGATTTTATAAACACTATATACTTAGGCTATACTAAATTGATAAAAAATACTTTTCTTTCTTCAATAATAATCTAGCTTACTGTGAGTTTATAAACTTAATTTTTAAAACTTTGACTCTACACACTACAGATGTGCAAAATATATTCTTTATATTCTATAAGCTTTTTTGTTTTAAAATGTTTAATGTTTATTTACTTTTTAAACTTTGTTGTCAAAATCTAAGACACAAATACAGTAGCCTAGGCCTATATTGGGTCAGGATTATGAAGACATGACGAGGCAACAGGAATTTTTCAGCTTCATTTTAATCTCATGGGACCACTGTCATATATGTGGTCCATCATGGACCAAAATGTTATGCAGCACATGAGTGTATTTTCATGGTCAATTTCAGTTAATAGTGTTAGTATCTATTCTTGCCTAAACCAGTAACATCAGAAGCACTCTTGACTTTTCCCCTGCTTTCATCTCCCACAGTCTGTCACCTGATCCTGGGCCTTTGACTTCAGAAATGACTTATCTGGTCTCTGCTCTCCATTCCTGTGCCATGCCTTAGTTCATGTCTCTGCAGTCCCTCTCCCGGACCACTGTCCCATACCAGTCTTTGTATCTACATGGTCCGCCTCCCCACCTCATGGTAGCTACCCTTGAAATTCTTTCCTACAAAGCACATTGGGCAGGCCATTGCTTCTGAGCCTCTGCAGACTATGGAGTTAATGTCAGCTCCTTAGCTTGCCAGGAAAAGGGCCTCCTCAGTCTGTCCCCAGCGAGTTTTTCCTGCTTCATTCCGTAGCTCTCTGAGAAACCCTTTCCCTTCCTCACTGAACTTCTCAACATACTGGATGTAATAGGGCCTTTTATAATTCCTGTGCCTTCAAAGCCTTTCTACCCTCTTTTTTCTTTAGCAAGCTCTTTCAGTACCCTTCTGGGAAGCTTTTCCTGACTTTTCCAGCCCTTCTCCCCTTTTAAAAATACTTCTAGTGTTTTAAAGTAGTATTCTTGATTGAAAATCTATTTAATTCCTTTGATTTTCGTTTTGTATTGCTTAAGTCAAAGTGTATTTCTCCTGTTTCTGGCCTGGATGTAGTCTGCGCTGAAAAACCCACAGAGTGTGAAGTGTTCTTATTCTGTTAGCGAAATGAATCTGTCTACCTAAACTTCAGTCCGTAAGTTTTGCAATGTAATGGCTATGTACTCTGGTCTTTGTAGATGACCGTTTCAAGTAAACTGCAGAACTTTTGTGTCTAGCTGCTGTGATTTCAATCTGGTTAATAATATAAAAGATGGCAAGGGTACTGAAAAGTTGATTGAATTACAAATTAAGCAAGATACAAATATATTTTTGTATTTTAAAAGTACGTACACTGTAACTTACCTATTTGTGTGTCATCTCCCCCGCTAGACTCTGTTTTTCAAGGACAGGGAGCAAGGCTTATTTGTCTTATATCTAGAACTTAGTTTAGTGGCTATTTCATGGTAGGACACTATAAATGTTGCATTACTATGGGTGCAAACATTGGGATACTTTTTATATTTACAAGAACTTTTACATGTGATAAAAATGTAACCTGGGGTAGGGGAAGGGATTCTGAGAGTATGAAATAATACTGCTGTAATGAAAGCCAGGTTAAACATTGAAGGCAAAATTATTTTCTTTCTTTACGCTTAGTTTCCCTGTTCTCTGACCTGGAAGTAATACAATTTTTAGTTAAATAAGCTCAGATGGTCTCCTGATTTCCGTTGTTAAAAGAAGAGAGGGATAAATTTGAAAACATGCTTTGAATAGTTTAGATGCCTGAAAAGTACAGTCAGAACTGTACTGGCACTTTATAGCCATAGTACTAGCTATGAAGAGAAGAAAAAGGTCTGGGGTCTGAGGGTTCCAGCAAACATTGAAGTTTACCAAGATCAGCAGATGCCTGAGCCTCTTACTGTTCAGCCTGCATGTGCTGGTGTTTGTTTCAGCTCCTGAATGAACTGAGAAAGAGGGTGCCCTGCTCCCGTGGTGGGCAGCCTTTGCCATGGCATAGGGGCTCTAAGGACCTCTGAATGGCATTCTGAATGGTGCCCAGGCTCAGCACTCACATGTAGACTTACTGGATTTACAGCATTGATGCTGCGCCACAGTGTAGCCAACGTGCAGCCAATGTGCACTGTCAGAATACAGTTTTGAAGGAAAGGATGAGGAGCCACTGGGAGAAGGTGAATGACACAGTAAAAGTCACCATGTCAATTGAATGTATCTACTTAGCTTTAAAACAGAAGTGTGGTTTTTCTGCCTTCCCCTTTAAAATGGAAGAATAAAAATTTCAACAAGTAGAACAAATGATAAAAATATAGAATCTGAGAGGTATTTATCTATGTGCCTTATGCCTGAATCTCTCTGCATTGAAGTGATGCATTTTCTTAGTGATGTGGCATAAAGAAACATAAAGCCATCTCATTCTCACTTCTACCTTCCCACCCAAAGAAAGGCAGTCATAAAACTTTCTACTTCATGAAGTCTGCCAGTTCCCTGCGCTTATTTTTATGTCAGTTACCTTTGTTGATATGTAGGGTTTTGTGGGTTTTTGTTTTGGTGCTGTGATCTAAATAAAGGGCAGATTTTATAGGCAGTACATCTATTAAAACGTAATTTTTAAAACTAGAAGTCATTTTATTAAAATTACAAATTTTATAACCATAGTTCTTGTTTAGGGTTTCAAGTTTAGCTTGCAGATCTTACTGTTTCTGTAAGTCTAGCATGTTTCAGCAAGCATTTTTAAGGGACTCTGAAAAATGTTTCATTAATTTCAATAATGTTAATTAAGTATTTCCAATGGTTTTAAACTACAGTTCTGCATTTTATATCTTAGATAATTTTTAAGTGCTTCAGATACCTCCCTGAATTCTAAATAGTCTTTTTATAAACTCTAATAGATTAAATTTATAAACAGTAAAGCTATCATTATTTTAGATGTTCCAAAGCTATGCATAAACTTAATAAGGTTTCAATTTAAAACCACAAGTCTAAAGAACTTAATTATATATTGCAAACTGAAGTTTCAAGGCTATCATTCTAATATGCTTTTAAACATTACAAGCATATATAATTTCAAAATGCACAGATTTCCTTCCTAACCAAAAAGATGAGTACTACGATTTTCATTCTCTTTTACTTTTATTTAACTCTAAATTTTCCAAAGGTTAAAATATGTACACTCACAGAAGGAAGACCAGTCCTGTCCCAGTTAATTAAAATGTTTGCTCGGTTGTTCACTGGATTCCTCTCATGGGCCCAGCTGGAATTCACTGAACCCTATATTGTAGTCATTATGCAGTTTGTAGAAGGAAAACAAGGCATGGCCTTTACCCGCACACAGCCCACACAGCCCGATGCCTCATCTGTTGATGGGAAATGGCAGGACCTGCTCAGACTCATCATGGCATTGGAGTTCTCATTTCTTTCACTCTTAAAATAAATGAATATTTTCTTCCATTTATCTTTAAAGATATGTGAACTTGATGAGATCTTGCTATTCTTTCATATTCTTGGAATGCTCAGAATGAAAAGGATCCTTAAGGTGATCGCCAGTTTCGTTTCAGATTCTTCACACGGTTTGTCCGACTTGCCGTTACAATCTGTGAGGTCCGTCTACTGACATCTTCTAGGTGTATATATTGTAACTTTCATATTACTGTTCTTCATTATCATGACTATCTGAATATGTGTTTCTTCCTCTTCGAATTCACTGCATACATGTGTTTCAGTTAAAAGAAACATTTGAAAAGATAAATGGGGCTGCTGTTCTTTCTTTTTTTCCTGCTTCATTTGTCCTTCATAGGGGCTGCTTTTTGAGCACAGGCAAGGAGTCATTTGCCCCTTCTTCACTTCTTATAAGTTACCTGTCCTGGGACCTCTTTACACGATTAATTTCTCAGTTCTGCGGTGCTGCTGCCTCCTTCTGTAAGCCAGGTTGACATGGGCTGGAAAATTACCATAATCGCCTTTCTAGGCGATAATATGCATACAGCTGGACACATCAAGTTGGTTTTTATCCTTTGGCCAGAAAGATAAAGCATCACATTTTCATTTTTTAGAAAAAATATTTTGGGAGGTAGTTTCAGCAAATACTTCCAAAGATGAAAAGTTATTTGATGTCTGTAACAGCGGCCTCCATTTCCCTTAACCACAGCCCTACCTATAAGGATGCTTTGGCAAAGAATTCACCAGGACTTTGCTTGAAGATCTGCTATTTTGTAAGGTAATATTTTTTATGTATTTCAAGATTTTGTGGAGCAAGGTGAAATGAAAGGTGAAGCAAGGGACTTTCTCTGCCTTTCCTGACTCTATAGAACACCTTTGGACAGACAGAAAAGAGTAGTCCTTCATAACAGTGAATTTTCTCTGATGTACCTGAGCTTAATTATTTTATACCAACCTTTTTTCAGTCTTTGGTATCAAATGACATAAAGGAGGGAACAGAGAAATAATTAAAGGTCTGTCATTTTCTTTACTTTTATTCTTAATTATACAAGTAATATAGCTTACTATAGAACGTTTTTTAAAATGTAGAAAAGAATGTAACTATAATAATGATCACTCATATCCAGTTACCTATTTTGGTATATTTCCTTTGTCTTGTTTTCATGCCAGTTTTTTGAGATGAAAATAAATATGCGGCTTTATATCCTCTAGTTTTCACTTAACTTTATAGCATGAGAATCTTCTCTAGTCATTAAAGATTTTTTGTAAACATTCTTTTTAATAGCCATGTAATATTCGAATATGATAAAGCATAACCTATGAATAGATTGCCTCATTTGGGACATTTGGTTTATCTATAATTCTGTCCTTTGTAATCATCTCTGACCCACAAGATTGTGCCTGAATCTTTGTCATGGCTCCTTTGATTGTGATATGCCTTACCCTACCACAGCATTTGTGTGGAGGGACAGAAGGTTTTCAATGGATAGGTTTCTTCCTTCCCTGCTCCCACCCCAGCTCCTTCAGTATACTAGTAGATGAATCAGACTTTGCCTTTTTCCGAGTTCTCTTTGTGGCAGTAGATTCCTTTGTGAACCCAACACATTGTAAGCCCTAGGTATCAGTTTTGGATTGTGTTTTTTAACCCCCTTCTTGTAGGTATTGGATAACAGAATTCTGGGTCATGTTTAAAATGGATGCCAGCTTGACAGACACTATGGAGGAGTTTCAGGAACTGGTGAAAGCTAAGGGTGAGGAGTTACACTGCCGCCTGATTGACACAACTCAAATGTGAGTGTCAGGGTCTTGACTCATCTTTCGAAACCACCTCCTTCCTGGAATATAATCCCATTTGCTTGCTAGGCTTCTGACCCCCAGCGGTGACTGCTGCTCTCTTTCACCACTCTGAGAAGCCCCTCACGTAGGCAGGTTCAAACTGCCTCACCAAAGTGAAGGCTTGGCATTTAACAGAAAAGCAGAGAAGCTGCACGGTGATAAAGCACTAGGTGACTTACATCCAAGAGCAGAAAAAGTAAGTCCCAGTCAAAATGAAATCAGGTAGCAAGATATTGACTAAAATTAATCCAGATCATGAGAAACTGAAAGTGCAAATGACTGAACTCACACTTAATGCCAGGAGGCACCCCTGAACTTATAAATAGGGACAGGACTGCTAAAAAAACGCATTCAGGAGAGGGCTTATAACATATATGGATGTCTATGAAAGACACTTCAGACTTCCAGAGCCGGATGGGATCCCAGGAATGTTTTAAATTATTCCTTGGAATTCTTATTTATAAGACTGACCCGTTCTGGGAAAATGAGTGCCTTTCCTAATTAGGGGGAGGGGAATGTATGCACTGTATGCCAAGGTTTTCACAGTGAGGCTGCTTTATTTTGAAATCGTACAAATCCCTAAGACATAGACTTCTAGAACTGATAATATATTCTAGAGATCATTTTCATCCAACATCCTGATTTTTCTGACTGGGAAATTGAGGCTCAGCAAGAATGTGACTCCTCCGGGGTCCAGCTAGTTAAGCTAGTGACAGAGCAGCAGCTAGCCTCTGAGGCCCTGTCCGTGATGCACTATAGCCACGTAGAAATGATTTCAAGATTACATTTCAGAGCCCCCAAATAAGTCCGTTTATCAGTTTGGATTCTCTGTACTTCTCTGCTTAAAATTACACAACTTGAAAGATAAGAGATTATTCAATAGTTTCTTCATTTTAAATATGAAATTAGAGCCCAGGGCAATTCTCAACCCCAGGTCTCCCTGTCCCAATATTTCCTAGCTGACTTTTCTTGACCAAAATTTTCCACAGTATATTCTGTAGGAATTATTAGTCTGTGGGATATTACTTGGCCAGATATAATTGAGGAATAATGAGTTATGAAGTTTCCTTTTGCAGTGCTTTTCAGCGTGTGTAATATGCTCACTGGCCAAAGAGGCTACAAAATTTATAGCACTTCCCAAGCTCATTGACTACAGAGCCCTTTTATCAAGAGATAAGGTTCCCAGGAATCCCAGTTTGGAAAAGACAGGCAACCCGCTGTCTTTCAAAATGGGGCCACTTCCCTTTGCTTGTTTAGTGAAGGAAATTGAATAAGAAATGCACGGGTTGATTACAAGAAAATAATGGGGGCAGGGAGCACTCTAGGGTCAGCTAGGCTTCCTTGATCATTTCAGTAGCTGAGGACATTTGAGGAGAATGACACAACTCTGCCAAGAGTGACCACATGTTTCTACACGTGATTCCCTCCCTTTATGACATCTTCTCGCTGTGGTTCTTTGAGCTCTTCCTGGCATGAAAACTGTCTCACTACCTTGGGATTTCCAACCAGATAGAGAGTCCCTATCTTCACATGAGATTGAAGGAACACACAAGTGGAATGGAGGGAGCACACATACCACAGGATACACAAAGGGGCCAGGACCAAAGGCAAGGAAACTGACCGATACCTGAGACTCTTTCCTTCCCACTGTCTTAAAGTAAACTCATTTATCCTGTACCCAACTGCACATTTAAAAGGCTCACTGAAAACCAGCAAGACCTCTTGGTTGCTGCCATGGAAAAAAACTGATTTGGAGAAACCCTGTGAATGCACTGTTTTGGCCAAGGAAAGGTAGCTAATGGTGTTTTGTATATTCTTGTGAAAATGTTAACGGATTTACTTGCAAAAGCGATTTATTCCTTTTCCCTGTCTTCTCCCTTTCACATTTACCCACAAAAGCAATGCCCGTGACTGGTCCAGGAAACTTACTCAAAGGATAAAATCAAATACCAGCAAGAAACGGAAAGTCTCCCTGCTCTTTGACCATCTGGAACCAGAAGAGCTATCCGAGCACCTCACCTACCTTGAGTTCAAGTCCTTCCGAAGGATATCAGTATGTACCCAGGGGGCAGGAGAAAAATCTTCCCTGGGATATTTCTGAAAATAAAATGAGAATTCAACAGCCCATCCACTTCATAACCTTAGAGGCCCCCTCAGTAGTGGCAGGCTTTCCTGCCAGACATCATAGAGTCTGGAAAAATCAGTACCATCTGAATTCCTTTGGTTGTGACTCCTGTGCTTCTCCCATCTCCCTTCTTCCATGCCCCCACCCATACCATCCCACCACTCACTCAAGTTACCATACTGTGGGCACACATCACACATACACATACACACACACACACACACTCTCTCTCTCTCTCTCTCTCCCTCTGCCCCTCCCCCCTCCCCTCCCTTCATACCCCTGATAATCATTAGGCTTCAATAACTCTTTTTTTAATCTTCCTCAAAAAAAGAGGGGGAGGGCAGAGGGGCGGGGAAAGGATATGTCCTCTCAGAGTTTGAATTCATTCTGGGGTAAGCTTTGAATGGCTCTGGGAAATCCCAAAATAGATTCTACTGGCCTAGCTCAGAACATACCTAAATCCTTGAAGTGGTGCTGGCCCAGAAGTCACTGTGATTCTAGAAGCTAAGCTGTGCTGACTCCTAACCTTTCGACTGGGGCAACTAGGCAGAGTCAAAGGAAGAGAGATTTCAGTTGATCATCAGGAACAGAAAGAGTACACAGGTGCATCCTGTCCTCACTGCAATCCTTGAAACTCCATATGTGATCCCAAAGAACACTAGTTCTATATAAGAGAACTTGTCAACGTGTCAGATGCCAACAGACCCTCACTGGCCAATATGCTTTCCTGAGAAACGAAACCCTTATTCCACTTAGCCCCTAACCCTACCAACAGATACAGTCTTCACCTTCGTGCTAAAAATAGAGACCACCTAGTTGCTGGGTCCATTTATTAAAATGGCTGGTATTCTGGTGAGCGAATGGAGGCCCAGAGGGCTGCCTTAAACAAGGTCGACACAGCTGATGACAGTCAGAGCTGAGGCTAGGACTACATGCCTCTCTCGGTCGGTCACCACTAATTTATTGAGCTCAGTTGTGTCTGGAAGGAGACCTGCAAACCAGGTTACAAAGGATAGTTTACATTTTCATTCATAATGTTGACATCCCTTCTGTTTTCACACAGCTGTTTGGCCAGTCAGTCAGGAAGCTCCCAGCTTCCATTTGGAAATAACTTCTCCAAGCATTAACTCTCCATTCTCTGCACCCCTCAGTACCCCAGACCCAAATTGAGAGGCTCTGCCTGGGGAGTTCCCATTTGGCAGTGCCTCCCCTGTCGGGGGAAGGGGGGAAGGACAGCAGTCAGAGCTGAGAGCAACTGAAAAAAGCCATGTATCACACAGGAAATCTGAGCTCTGCAGGGGTCAAACTGGCAGGCTGCTTGGTCAGGCCTGCAGGATGTCTGCTTGATGCCAGTGCTCACATCAGTGGAGGCAGAAGTGAAAAATCAGTGCAGAACAAGGAATCCCAGCCAGGGTCCCCAGGGGTTCAGCAGTGTTCTATTTGCAAGTAAAAACATCAGTTTCAACCTTCATTTCTTTTGACTGGCATGGTCCCTTCAAAGAAGACTATTTCAGGGCATTTTGGTTTTTCCTGTACAGTGCTGAACAATTTTACCAAACACAAGTTTTCTCTCCAACATGAGGTTGGAGGGAAATTTATCTCTGCTGTGAACGGAAAGGCATTTGATATCTTCTGTTTATTATAAAACTTCAGGGGTAGTGAGGATGTTACTGGGATAATTCTTTTTTTTAAAAAAAAGTGGATTTAATGTTACATTTATAGTGGGAGGGGTATATTAAATGTATCCACTGGAATATGTTAATTGAATGAATATTTTCAAAATATATGTATTCAATAAGTTGTAGCTACTTTCTTTTAGAACCAGTAAGATGTTTGCTTTATATATCTTAAGGAGCGATTTTGGTCCTACTCATAGGCTTTCCACCCATCAGCAGCTATAGCACAGTAAAATGGGACTCAGTTAATTTGCAACTATTTTATTTGGGTTGTGACTTCTTCTCATCTATATATTTACTACTTAGGCAGAACTAAGGTGTACTGTAGTAACAACCCCCCCCCCCACCTCCTGCACAATCTCAATGGCTTAACTAAGCAAAAGTTTATTTTTCAGTCACACTGCATGTCTAACATGGGTCAGCAGAGGCTGATCAGAGTTCCCCAGGAACCCAGATGATGGAGGCTTCATCTTGCCAGAAATTTCCAAGATCTCTGCAGCAGTGGGAAGGCAACAAGGCAGACCATTCACTAGCTCTTACATCTTTCCCTCCAAAGTTACATCGCTTCCACTCAACGTTCTGCTGGCTGAACTATGTCATATGGTCACACCTTCTTTCAAAGGGAAGAGTTGGAAGTAATTGGGGAAAAGCACCAAAGACTTCCATAGGAATGTTGAAGAAGAACAAAACAGACTGTGCCTCCCTCTTGGTTATACAATTTGAGCAGAGGGATTCTTTGTGACAGGGACACAGTAGCTACAAACATCATTTAGACTAGACCTTCAGGGACATTTCCAGTTTTACACATGCTGTTTCATTGTCAACCATAGTCAATGCTATTGTCAAGCTGGGAAACCATGGTCAGCGAACATATAGCTAACCACGTTTTATGTACTCCATTTGCCTCTGTTCAGGTTGGTGAGAAGGAAATACAAACAGGCTTGTATTAGCGTGAGGTTCATAACTACTCCACTAGCGCAACCTTACATATATGTAGCACTTTAAAAAGTTAAAGCTTTCACACATTATCTTCTTTGATCTTCATAACAATTCTATGTCCTAGATAGGGCAGATTTTATGATCACATTTTTAAGGTAAGAAAACAGCTGAAGATTTGTTTTTGTCAGGGGAACTACCTTTTATTCCCTTAACCTTTGCAGCAATACTGATCTTTATTCTGTACTGTATTCTTTAGAATTTAGAACAGTTAGTAACAATATCTACTGAAAGACAGTATTTGGATTAACTAATGTGTCTACACATCCACTTATTCCTAATAACTTTCGATGAAGAGAGATCACGCTGTGGGTAGAATAAGAAAGATTTTCCTCCCATCATGCTTGTTGGCAGGTGGCCAAGATGCAGTAGAAAAGGGCCAGGAGCTCCTCTGTTCCATGGCAGTTCCCAGCCATCAACTGAGCAGACCTGACTTGTCCCTTAAATCTTCTGGAATACCGGAGTACAGTACTGATAGTTTTTTTTTTTTTTTTTTTCCCTTTTCCTGCAGTTCTCTGATTATCAGAATTACCTTGTAAATAGCTGTGTGAAGGAAAACCCCACCATGGAGAGATCTATTGCTCTGTGCAACGGTATCTCCCAGTGGGTACAACTGATGGTTCTCAGCCGCCCCACCCCGCAGCTCCGAGCAGAAGTCTTCATCAAGTTCATCCAGGTGGCTCAGGTGAATAACTGGTTTGATACTTTTGGCTTGGGCTATGAGGTACACCTTCTATCCCTTTTCCTCCAGCTTAGCCTGTTAGAGCTGTTTATTTCCCTCCTGAACCATGGTGGGGGGTGGGGAGGATTGTGTGCCTTCAACCCGATCTAGATACGGTGATTTGTCTATTCTTCCATACAAGGACAGTGTGGAGGGGAGGGGGCCATACAGGCCATATCAGGGGTCAGGATCCAGTTTTGGATCTGTTTAGATCTTTAACATTTTTCGAAAGATGCTTACCAGCCTACATTATTTTCCCGAGTCTGGCCCACATGGCAAAGGAAAGGGCAGTTCTAAGATTTACTGGAGCTGGACCAGCCTGAATTGTCTTAGGTCTTTGAGCCCATGCCGTGCTGAATGGCTGCATTTAATGTTTGAGGGGCATTTTATAAGAGGAAAACAGGTACTATGAACCCATATTTGAAGTTCCTGAGATTCTAGCTTCTCTGTCCCAGTTACTGTCCTACATAGGCACTGGCATTGCATGGGAAAATAAGGCAAAGTCCTTACCCTCAAAAATAAAAGTCTGGTAAATTTGAAATAAATAAAAGATTATACTTAATAATATCTTTCTTCAACTCTGGATGGTCTAGATCAGTGTTTCTCGAAGTCAACAGCCCTGATCTTGGATCACCTGCTCTGATATTAACTAAAGGTATATTAAAAGTACAGATCTCCAAGCCTAACCCCAGATCCAGGTAATCAGAATGTCTGGGTTTGATCCAGAAACCATTGTGTTAAACCAATACTTTAGGTGATTCTAAGAAAGCACTGATCTAGAAGGTGGTCCACAGATCAGCTACAACAAAAGGAGAGAGATGTAACACCTCCCAGATTTGGAATCCACCAGTCCGAATTAAGCAGAAGGGGAGACATGGACAGGGAATTGCAATGCTTCATAACTAGTCTTCAACCAGTGTAAGGGAGACTCATGGCACAGAGACAAGAGGTAGCCTCTAAGCTCCCCATGTAACTGACATGTACAGTGACTGCTGTCATCTGTCTTCTGTGTCACAGAAGCTCCACCAACTACAGAACTTCAATACACTGATGGCTGTGATAGGTGGGCTGTGTCACAGCTCAATCTCGAGGCTCAAGGAGACAAGTTCGCATGTCCCACATGAAATCAATAAGGTCAGTGCTACTGTCTTCTCTGGGACCCTTAGCAGCATTCTCAGGACGTGTGCCAACATTTTCTCCTTGGGGGGACAGCCCAGAGAGCATTTCCAAACCACACCATCCCTTGTCAACCGGGCTAAGCGGCAGGGAGTCAAACCTTAAGGAAATCCAAAGGATGGAGAAGTCACATTTTTTAGAGTAACTGTGATTTTGTCTGGCCTCACAGTGTCACTGCAAACGTTCCTGCTGGACCAGATGAAACAATGCGTGCCTCTTCCCATGTGCACAGGCCACTGAATATTCAGTTACCATCTTTGACAGGTTCCCTAGCTGCAGCTCTTTGCTCTAAAATGTGTTCTCAAAGAGAATTGTGGTTCGGTTGACCATAGGTCAGTTCGCACATTGAGTGTAGTTATATAGTGATATGTTAAAAACCTAGCTATCCAGAACCCTTAGAGAATGACATTCTGGATAGTTGAATTTTACCAGATAATTGGATATGAGTTCTTCAGATACCATTTTGTAATATGTAATGTTTTATTAATGAATATTTTTCTTAAATGTCCTGTGCATTTTCCTACATTATTAGATTTTACAGAATATACTTTAATCTTTTATGACATAGGGCTGTTTTGCTTGTTTCTCTTTTTTACAGAAACAGGGTCTTGCTCTGTCACCCAGGCTGGAGCATAGGCTGGCATGATCATAGCTCACTGCAATCTCAAACTCCTAGGCTCAAGCGATCCTCCCACCTCAGCCTAGCAAGCAGCTAGGACTATACGTGTGCACCATTATGCCCAGCTATTTTTAAAAATTTTTGTAGAGATAAGGTCTCCCTATGTTGCCCAGGCTCGTCTCCAAGTCTTGGCCTCAAGCGATCCTCCCATCTCAGCCTCCTAAAGTATTGGGATTACAGGCATGAGCCACTGAGCCCAGCTGGAGCTGCTGTTATAAAATATAAACCACTGTGATATACTGAGGATATAAATGTATGGCATGGGTTAGATAATGTCTGCTCTTTGAGCACTTTCATCTCATGTAAGAGGACCTTACTGTACTCAAGCCCCGATCTTTCCAAACAGGCATGAAGAGGAACTCTCTTTTTAGGGAGAGATACCGGAGCTCACTGCCCTATCTGTTTTTCCCAGGTGTTCAGCTCCCTTTTGGGGAGTCTTTTATCTGTTATCACAGTGCTGGGCCTCTGGGGAGGCCCCCCATTTCCCAGTGGTCTGATCAAAAGGGCATCATCTTTAGTCACTTCTTCATTCCTTAACAGTTCTGCTGAAACCAGGCGCAGCAGTTGAAAAGATTGCCCGCGTCTCAGGTGACAGAGAAACAGTCACAGAGACTAAGAAGCCTTCGAGTCGGTTTAGCTTACAAGAGAGCGCTTGCTGCTCTTCCGCTTGGCGTCCCCCAGAGCAGTGCTTCCTGTAGTAGCTACTTGACCCTCAGGGTGGTCTGCATAGTGAATTAGTAAGTCCAGGGTTGAAGCAAAAGTCCCCAAGTTGTTGATTTCACCTTCGGAGGGGAATAAAAATATCTCTTATCATTTTTGCTGTTACACTCTTGTCGTGGGAGTCCCTTCCATGCCTAGGGCTCACCTGCACCATTGGTAGAGGTTTATGAGGAAGCTCTCTTGCCATCTCCCAGTGATTTGAAGGGGTCTGACTCCAAGAACTCCAAGCTCTTCACTGTGGAGAAATGGTATTTTGTAGGCCACAATTTTATTAAGTTTGGGCACTGTGTCTAAAAGGGTTACAGTAGTCCCCCCTTATCTGAGGTTTTGTCTTCCGTAGTTTCAGTTATCTGAGGTCAACTGCAGTCCAAAAAAAATTTAATGGAAAATCCCAGAAATAAACAATTCGTAAGTTTTATTTTATTGATTGATTGACTGATTGATTGAGACAGTCTCATTCTGTTGCCCAGGCTGGAGTGCAGTGGTGCAGTCTCGGCTCACTGCAATCTCCACCTCCCAAGTTCAGGCAATCCTCCTGCCTCAGCCTCCCAAGTAGCTAGGACTACAGGTGTGCGCCACCACGCCCTGCTAATTTTGTGTTTTTAGTAGAGACGGAGTTTCACCATGTTAGCCAGGCTGGTCTTGAAATTCGGACCTCAGGTGATCCGTCTACCTCGGTCTCCCAAAGTGCTGGGATTACGGGCATGAACCACCACGCCTGGCCAATTCATAAGTTTAAAAATGCATGCTGTGCTGAGTAGCATGATGAAATCTTAAGCCATCCCACTCCATCCTTTCTGTGACTCCTTCGTATCAGTCACTAAGTAGCCATCTCGGTCATCAGATTGACTGTCATGGTATTGCAGCGCTTGTGTTCAAGTAACTCCCACTTTATTTAATAATGGCCCCACAGCGCAAGAGTAATGATGTTGGCAATTTGGATATACCAGAGAGCAGCCCCAAAGTGTTTCCTCTAAGTTCTTTACTTAATAAGAAAAAAAATTGCTGAGGTTGCTAAGATCTAAGAAAGAAGGAATTGCATCCATGAAATTGTGAAAAAGGAAAGAAGTTCATTCTAGTTTCTCTTTTGCACTTCAAACTGCAAAAGTTATGGCCACAGTGCATGATGGGAATGGCATTACATTTGTGGGTGGAAAACATGAACAGAAATGTGTTCCACTTGACAGCAATCGGGTTTGCTACTATGCACTGTTTCAGGCATCAATTAGGCATCTTGGACTGTATCCCCCTAAGGATAAGAGAGGACTCCTTATGTTGTATGATAACATGATTGGCAGACAGTCACTTCATGTCTTTGCTTCTGAGAAAGCTGGTTATCACTCGTGGGGAATGGATTCTGTGAACTGCTTGCTGACTTGAATGACATGTGATTGAAAAGAAAACCAGATCTGGCTGCTCCCTTTCTGTGCTGGTGAGCATCCGTTCCCACTTCCAGGGTTGAAGCAGGGTGTAACCTCTAGTGTCCTCTCTCCTGTCCTTTGCTCGGAATGGATCTGGTCTATTCAGTTTTTTAGTTCAAGGTTTTAGTCTGTGAATGGAATGTCACTTGCTTTCTAGTCACAGGCCCATTCTGAGAATCCTGAAAGGCCCACCGAGCACCTCATAGAGAATAACACACAATAGACTACTGAAGCTCCACTCTTAAAACACATGCTCTTCCCCATGCCAGCGACATTTCCTGACATCACATTTCAACTGTTAATCAATGCAGTGTCTCTGGAAGCATTAAGACACCAAGGAAAGGAATCACATGGCTTGGGGACAGGAGTTGGAGGGATAGTGTTCACTACATATTCTTGCACCTTTTAAATTTTTGTATCAGGTCCTTATTTTTGAGAAGACATTTTAAAATAAAAGTGATAAAACCCCCATTTATAATGTTTAAGTAATATAATAGATTCAATCATATCTTGTGTTTGTAAATATATTCTGTGATATTTGACATAGCTGAGGTTTTAATTGGGGAGTCATAATCTGTACCGTTTACATGAATTACCCCCTGCTCAACAAATTCTGGATGGGATGAGATCACCGCAGGTGATGCAAATATGCAAGGTGGTCATTACAGACAATACACACTACCTAGCGGGTACTGTGATTGGTCTGTTCTGCTTTGTAGGTTCTCGGTGAGATGACTGAGCTGCTGTCCTCCTCCAGAAACTATGACAATTATCGGCGAGCCTATGGAGAGTGCACTGACTTCAAGATCCCCATTCTGGGTGTGCATCTCAAGGACCTCATCTCCCTGTATGAAGCCATGCCTGACTACCTGGAGGACGGGAAAGTGAATGTCCACAAGCTACTGGCCCTGTATAATCATATCAGTGAATTGGTCCAGCTGCAAGAGGTGGCCCCACCCTTGGAGGCCAACAAGGACTTGGTACACTTGCTGACGGTGAGGTTCACACAGGAGAACAATTACTAAGCACCTTCTCCGTGCCAGGTGTCATTCTATACACCTTACCAAATATTAGCTATTAATCCTCACTCTATGAAGCAGATACTATTATTCTCTCCAACATATAGATAGGGCTACTAAGGCACAAAGATATACCTTGCCAGAAGACCACACATTATTAAGTAGCAGAGGCTTGATTCAGACCCAGGTGGTGGGACTCTAGAGGCTATGCCCTTCAGACTTCTAGGATTGTTTCACTACCCCTACAAAAGCAGTCCTAAGCTCTCTGGGAGGAGCTGATGGCAAATTAGGACACAAGTCTTCGTAAAAGATGAAGAGAATGAATGTGCTCTCATAAAAAGGGCAGGCAGTAAGTGAAAAAACAAAAAACACCCAGAGTTATTATTTGGTTCCTGGCTTAGATCTTTGCTTTTGGAGATATTCAAGTGAAGGGTAGATGAACACTTGTCAGTGGTGTGGGAGACCAGGATTTGCATCTTGAGTATGGGGTGAGATCAGATGAACTCCCTTCCAGACCTGCAGTTCTGTAGGTCACCAGCTGTGTGACTATGGACATATAACCCTCTAAGATGCCTCTCCTCAGAGGGATTAGTCTCTGGGATGACTTCTAACTTCTCTTCCAGTTCTAGTTATACAGTTTTTAACCTGCTGTTTTTGGGGAGTAGAATAATGATCATAACCTCTTTCTGCCTCACAGCAGCATTGCTATAGAACCCTGGGCTTCACACCAGCTGGCGTGTGATCCTAGCCTTCACTTATTAGCCAGGGGACCTTGGCAAGTCTGTGCCTCAGACATCACTTGTAAAAACATGCACTGAATCTTAACATTCTTTGGATTATAAATCTTGTGATGAAAGCTGTGAACCCTCTTCCCAGAAAAATGTACATAAGCCATATATATATTTATATATCATATATTTATATA
>NW_016803181.1:1828559-1851130 GCF_001698545.2 Rhinopithecus bieti
TATATTATATATATATATATATTTTTTTTTGAGACAGAGTCTCACTCTGTTGCCCAGGCTGGAGTGCAGTGGCGCCATCTCAGCTCACTGCAAGCTCTGCCTCCCAGGTTCCCGCCATTCTCCTGCCTCAGCCTCCCGGTAGCTGGGACTACAGGTGCCTGCCACCACGCCCGGCTAGTTTTTTGTATTTTTAGTAGATATGGGGTTTCACCGTGTTGGCCAGGATGGTCTCGATCTCTTGACCTCATGATCATCCACCTCGGCCTCCCAAAGTGCTAGAATTATAGGCGTGAGTCACTGTGCCTGGCCTATAAGCCATATATTTTTAAATATGCATGTAATTTCAAGTTCTGAACTCCTTGAAGCCTATCCATAGACTCAAGGTTAAGAATAAGATTATTCCTAAGGACTTCTCTTCTAAAATTTTATAGTTCTAAGATATATGGAAACTCATTTACTCTTTTTCTTTTCTTTCTTTTTTTTTTTTTTTTTCTGGAGACAAGGTCTGTCTCTATCAACTAGACTGGAGTGCAGTGGTGCAATCTCAGCTCACTGCAACCTCTGCCTTCCAGGTCCAAGCCATCCTCCCACCTCAGCCTCCTGAGTAGCTGGGACCACAGGCACATGCCACCACGCCCGGCTAACTTTTGTATTTTTTGTAGAGACAGGGTTTTGCCATGTTGCCCAGGCTGGTCTCAAACTCCTGAGCTCCAGCAGTCCACCTGCCTTGGCCTCCCAAAATGCTGGGAATACAAGCATGAGCCACCATGCACCCAGACTCATTAACTCTTAATAGCAATTAATAGGTCTTACCATTTAAACTGAATTTTATTGTTGGACTCAAATTTAATAGTCTCAGACCATACACACCATCCTTTTAGATCATCTTTCTGCTTTGAGAGAGAACAAGTGATGTATTGGTCATCTGTCCAGACAAGGCCTTTGGCCTAAGCTCTATATAGAGGCTTAGATTTAAATCATAGTTAAAAAGAGAGCATCCTGAGATATATTCAAAATTTAAAAACATTTTAATGAGAAAGAAGTAATGCTTGCCCTATTGCAGTAGTAGGTGTTATACCTGTTTTGTGAATTTTAAAAACAAACTGTTTAGAGCCTAAAAGAGTAAACTACTGGCAAGGATAATCCAAGAAAGAACCATCAGTCGTGGGAGAGGCAAACAGCATCTTAGCAATGAACCCTGTTCTGCTTTGATCCGCAGCTATCCCTGGATCTCTACTACACTGAGGATGAAATCTATGAGCTTTCCTATGCCCGGGAACCAAGGAACCACAGAGCTCCAGTGAGTTTTTCATGTTAAGACTCCACATGTAACAGGTGCTTTACAAGCTTCTCCTCGAATTCATTCATCCTCAGGAACAGACTTTCGGTTCCGTTTAATAAGTATACTGTTTTTCTTAAGTGCTCAACTTTATGCTAGGAACAGAGAAAACTTTTCAACATATGTCTGAGGAATAGTTGCTGTCCATTAAAAAGCTGTGATGTAGTTGAAGAGATAAGCCTAATGTGTAACCAGTGAATAACTAGTGAACAGTAAATAACTATATCATCAGACCGCCAGGTGTGGTGGAATCAGTCAGTGGTTTACAAAGTAGAGAAGGAAGATACTACTGTGCACCAGAGTGACATCCCCCTCCCATTAAGAAGCGTCCCCACATAAATTTCTTTTCTGATTCATTGATGATAATGAGAGTAATATGCATACTAATCAGAAGCTAAATTTCTGAAGATTTTCGGGTTGGTAGATAGAAAAGCCCCATTTTCCTGTAATGTTCTGGGTGAAAAGAACAGTCTGCTGAGTCTTTTGACCTCCTATGCTGAGAAGTCCTCAAAATAGTACACAGTCCTGGCACTGCCCGCAGTAGGAACTTCACAGGTTATCTGCCCTGCCCTCCCACAGGCAAGTAAAATCATTTCAGTCTCCTGGGAAGTTTCCAAACCCTAAAACAAGTGCTACTCAAGGGAAGAGAGTTACCCACACTTAAGAAATCCAGCTCGTGTATTGGGGTGGCTAAATTGCACTCCTCCACATAGAAAGATCAAGTTCTAGCATTCTATTGTAATGAAAGATTCGACTGAAGATATTTGGTAGATTCCATTTTCAGGTTAGAGGCATTTCAATGGAAAGGGTACATTCTGTTTTTTCAAAGAGATTTTAATTTGGGCCAAGTTTCAAATACAGTCATGCACCACATAATGACATTTTGGTCAGTGATAGACCTCATATATGACAGTGGTCCCTTAAGATTATAATGGAGCAGAAAAATTACTATTGCCTAGTGACAGAACCGTTGTGACATTGTAGCAGAACACATTACTCACTGTGTCTGTGATTATACTGGTGTAAACAAACCTACTGAGCTGTAAAAAGTCTAGGTCATACACTTATGTACAGTACCTGATACTTGATAATAAATATCAATGGTTTATGCACTTACTATGTAATACTTTTTATCATTATTTTAGAGTGCATTCCTTCTACTTAGAAAAGTTAAGTGTAAAACAGCCTTAGGCAGGTCCTTCAGAAGGTGATAGCTCCAAGCATGTTACTGCCCCTAAAGACCTTCCAATGGGACAAGATGTGGAGTGGAAGACAGTGATATTGATGATCTTGAGTCTGTATAGACATAGGCCAGTGTGTTTAATTGTTTGTACCTTAGTTTATAACAAAAAAAAGTTTTAAAAAATTAAACATTTTTAAAATAGAAAAAAGTTTGTAGAATATGGCTACAAAGGAAATAACTTGTATAGCTATACAATGTGTTTTAAGCTAAGTGTCATAACAAAAGAGTAAAAGTTAAAAAAATTAAAAGCTTTTACAGTAAAATAATTTATCATTGAAGAAAAAAATTTAAGAAACTTAGTGTAGTCTAAGCGTACAGTATTTATAAAGTATATAGGAGCATACAGTAATGTTAGGCCTCCACATCCACTCACCACTCACGACTTGCCAGAGTAATTTCTAGTCTTGAAAGCTCTATTCATGGTTAAGTGCCCTATACAGGTGTACCATTAAAAAAAATTTCTATACCATATTTTTACCTTTTCTATGTTTAGATATGTTAAGATACACAAATACCATTGTTACAATTGCCTACAGTATTGAGCATAATAACCTGCTGTATAGGTTTGTAGCCTAGGAGCAGTAGACTATACCGTATAGCCTAGGTGTGTAGCAGGCGATACCATCTAGCTTTGTGTAAGTACACACTGTGGTGCTCACACAATGACAAAATCACTAATGACACATTTCTCAGAATATATCCCAGTCATTAAGTGATGCATGACTGTATTTAGAAAAGAGCTTGTCCAAGCTTCAGATTATTTTTCTTGTGTCTTCCTGCCTTTTAGCTAGGCTTTTCCTTATTCACATTTCTACTGCAGAGTGACTGGAGAATAGAGAGGAAGCATAAATGATCCACTTTACTCTTTGTTGATAGCTCTGACAAAAGGTTTAATGGAAAGGGAATTGCAACTCAGGCAGATTGAGAATTTCAAATTATCTGTAGCTGCAGATAATGTATGTGAAGAACACTCTGGAAACTGTAAAGCACAATACCTTGTTAGCCAAAATTATTAGTAGATTTCAATTGCCTGTGGGTTCTCTGCTCCTTGCCACTGAACATAATTGAATAGTGTCCATAAATATAACTGTCAGGTAGTGGGAAAAGAAGGAGCTACAGGTTATAATACTGCATTGTAGTCATGAGGATTTCTCTAAATATTTCATTTTAGCCACTAACACCTTCAAAGCCACCAGTAGTAGTGGACTGGGCTTCTGGAGTATCTCCCAAACCTGATCCAAAGACCATTAGCAAACACGTCCAGAGGATGGTGGATGTAAGTACGGCGGTGTTTCAGCACACAAAAGCAAGGCACTGCCTGGCTCAGTTTTGTATGTGGGGCAAAGGGGAGAGGAGAGCACAATGGTGGAAATATAAAGGCAAGAAACTTGAAAGGAACCACTTACTTCTCTTACTGTGGCTTTAGAACAATTCAGAAGTTACATTTTGACAACACACACTGGCATCATATGAAAGCAGTTGTGCCTCCCCTTAAAGACCTAGCAGAAGAGCATATGTTTAAAGGTTGTCAGTTGATTTAGGAGTACAGAAGTAATGGGATACATTTGGGTATAGTAAAGGATAATACAGTAAACCTAAAACTGAAACATTTTGTACTGCTTGATTCAATTCTCTGTGCTAATTGCTGAGGAAGGGGTATACAATCTCATACTTCTGCATTTATCCTCGTGGACAACTCCCGTGTAACAACAGAAAACTAAGAGCATAACAGTGAGAAACAAGAGGATTAAGAGTGGGGACAGTGCACTTCCAACTGGGCTGTCTGTAGAAGCTTCTCAAAGAAGATGCAACTGGAGATGAGTGATGAAAAAAAGGGTAGAGTGAAGGGAGAACATCCTCTATGTAGTGAACTAGGAGTAGCCAGCATGACAGTATAATTGGTGTGCTAATGATTTAAAGTACATGGCCACCCTCCAGATGCTGCTACCAGCAAAGGCCTGAGATGTGACCTGCCACATCTTTGCCACAGCTAAAGGAGCAGGTTTCCCTGTTCCTCTTGTTCAGGTTATTAAAAGCTTTTATCCAACTGCCCCAGCTCTTCGTCATCTGACCTAAAGGGAGAGAAGGCTGGTTTCTCTTTAGTAATCACCAAAAAAACTCCTTTTTCACAGTCTGTCTTCAAGAACTATGATCATGACCAGGATGGATACATTTCTCAGGAAGAATTTGAAAAGATTGCTGCGAGTTTTCCATTTTCCTTCTGTGTGATGGACAAAGACAGGTGAGGATTTGTACATAGGAAGATGTGGTTATGAGCCCATTGGTGAGAATAGGCTTATAGGTATGTCACTAGAAGCATTTGAAAACTCAGATGTGTTGCTGCTGCGATCACTTAAGAACAGACCATAAAATATGCATGCTTTAAAAAATATTCTGGGCTGGGCACAGTGGCTCACACCTGTAATCCTAACACTTTGGGAGGCCGAGGTGGGCGGCTCACCTGAGCTCAGGAGTTCAAGACCAGCTTGGCCAACATGGTGAAACCCTCTCTACTAAAAATGCAAAAATTAGCCGGGTGTGGTGGTGGGCACCTGTAATCCCAGCTACTCGGGAGGCTGAGGCAGACAATTGCTTGAACCCGGGAGGCAGAGGTTGCAGTGAGCCGAGATCATGCCACTGCACTCCAGCCTGGGCCACAAGAGCGAAACCCCATCTCCAAAACACACAAATTCCAAATTGAACATTCCATAAATCTGCCACTTTAGAAATAGTCAACTATAAAGAAAGAAGTTTAGACTTCCTTCTTGCTTTGTCATTACAGATTTTGGAAATCAACTAATACTTATTCATACTTTGCATATTTACTTTTCTCAAGGTTAAATAAATTCTATCTTGGTTCTCTATAGGAAACCAATTGTATGGTTAGTGGGTTCCAGTTAGGTACTGTCTAAAGTCAGAAACTGTAGCATAAGACATTTCCCTCCCTATACACATGTACATTTTACATTGTTTCTTTTTCAAGTCTTATAGATAGTGGTCAAGTTAGTTAGGAAAACCTAGTTTGGCCAAAGAACACCTCTGTGGAAATGACTAATGCTGCCTCACCTACTTACCACATGTCATCTTGTATCCTTGTTAAGAGTAGGGCCCATGGAAGTAATCATGAGGTAGCACATACCATATTACCACTGAGGATAAAAAGAAAGGTGAGTTTCTAAGGCTAGAAGCCCCCCTTGCTACGTGCCTCCATGCCCCTTATACTCACATCCTTGCCTTGGTCATTTGCTGGCAGGGAAGGCCTCATCAGCAGGGATGAGATCACAGCCTACTTCATGCGAGCCAGCTCAATCTATTCCAAGCTGGGCCTGGGCTTTCCTCACAACTTCCAAGAGACCACCTACCTGAAGCCCACTTTTTGTGACAACTGTGCTGGATTTGTAAGTTCTTCTTAGGGTGCTCCAGGGTTGAATTTGGGGAAGAGTGTGGGCTACTTTAACGAAGACAGGCACAGACCTCACAATCCTTATAAACCCATCCCAGCCTGGAGCCCAAACAGACACCTAGAATAACCTAGAGCTCAAGCGTGTGGTTTTTATCTGCACTCATTGTCTCTCCCTTCTTCCTGATTGTTTTTTCTTTTCTACTGCATGAGGCCTTAGATAAATGGTACCAGAAATGCTGAATTAGGGATATACTTTTAAAGTATAATATTCATGTGCTGTTTCAAGTGTTATAACAAAGACATATGAGATACCTTCTGTCTTTAGGAGATGATATGGGCTATGCCCCTCCTCCGTTCCACTCCTGACCAATAGTTTCCCCCTAAACCCAGGTCCAGATGCAAGGCTCTATATCCTTGTCAGTTTGGAGTCCTGAGGAACCTGTTTGGTCGATGATTCATCCATTTCTAGAAAATTTCTGAGTCATAAGGCTGCTAGTGAGGGCCAGGCATGGTGGCTCATACCTGTAATCCCAGCACTTTGGGAGGCCAAGGCAGGTGGATCACTTGAGACCCAGAGTTTGAGACCAGCCTGCCTAACATGATGAAAACCCGTCTCTACTAAAATATAAAAAAATTTAGCCAGGTGTGGTAGAACATGCCTGGTGGTCCCAGCTACTTGGGAAGCTGAGACAGGAGAATTGATTGAATCCAGGAGGTGGAGGTTGCAGTGAGCGAGATCGCACCACTGCACTCCAGCCTGGGCAACCAGGCAAGACTCTTAAAAAAAAAAAAAAGCTGCTTCTTGAGAAACTTTGATCACCATAAACTCTTCTCATGTTTAATTTAAGGTCAGAAGGGACAAGACATGAGAGATAAATGAGGTTTCCTTCCCACTTGAGCTAGAGAGTAGAATGAAGGAAAATAAAGGAATGTCACCTTGTAGCTTCACACCAGATGGAGGAATGACATGTGGTACATTCTGTCTCTTGTTTCATAGCTCTGGGGAGTGATCAAACAAGGATATCGATGTAAAGGTAAGACTCAATATTGTTAACTGCTTTTCCTGGTATATTAGTCCATTCTCACGCTGCTATAGAGAACTGCCTGAGACTGGGTAATTTATAAAGGAAAGAGGTTTAATTGACTCACAGTTCCACAGGGCTGGTGAGGCCTAAGGAAGCTTACAATCATGGCAGAAGGGGAAGCAAACATATCCTTCTTCACATGATGGCAGGAAGAAGTGCTGAGCAAAAGGGGGAAAAGCCCTTATGAAGCCCTCAGATTTAATGAGCAGTCACTCACTATCATGAGAACACCATGAGGGTAACTGCCCCATGATTCAATTACCTCCCATCGGATCCCTCCCATGACACATGGGGATTATGTGGGCACTACAAGGTGAGGTTTGGATGGGGACACAGAGCTAAACCATATCACCTGGTCTTAAGAGTCCCATCTCTAGTTTTAGTTTTTTTTACCCATAGTAGTTGTCCATTTAGTCAACAACTTCTCAGCAGAGTTCAGAGTCTCATCCCCAAAGTGGTTTCCTAGGACACCCTTGGTGAATGACCACCACACCGAAGAGAGAAGTGCCCGGATGCACAGTTAGGCAGTTTCCCTTTATCAAATCCACTTTCTGTTGATGTTGGCCTACAACAGGGATGGCTGGTAGGAGATGGTGCTCCCATATAGTCAAGGAAGGATGGGTCCCCAGTGAAAAGGGTAGAATCTCTTCTGGAACAGAAGATAAATGATTACTAAAGGTCCTTCATCATTCAGGATGTAACTGTCCTTCCTTGTGACTAGGAGAATTCAGGAATGAAAGAAAGGAAACCTTTTTCTGCAAGAAAGAAAATAAGACCTAACAGCTGAGCGTTTCCAGAGGGTCTCACTAGAGTAGGCAGAATGTGTGGGATACCAGGACACCATCTCTTCCCTCCAAGGTATCAGGATACTGCTTCTGATGCTGAGACTCACTGATAAGGGCTACATTAAGAGTGTGAGCTCTGGGCTTCACCAAGTGAGAAGAATGCTAGCTTCATTAGGAATGTTGTGTCTTAGCTCCAGAAGATAGAACAGACACATGTGACAAGAAAGCACTGCATGAATTTGGTTGTGAGACACACTGGGGAAGAGAGAAAAGTGAAAGACTTCTTGACCCAAGATGTCTTGTCCACAGACTGCGGGATGAACTGCCACAAACAGTGCAAAGATCTGGTTGTGTTTGAGTGCAAGAAGCGAGCCAAGAACCCAGTAGCTCCCACAGAGAACAATACCTCTGTGGGGCCAGTGTCCAACCTTTGCTCACTGGGAGCCAAAGATCTGCTCCATGGTAAGTAGGCACTGGGAACATTCATCTCGGAAAGTGAAGTAGGAAGGGAAAAGTTTTAGAGGAGGAAAGATTACCTCATGACTCTATGTTTGAGTTTAAATTTAACCCCAACAGCTAGGCCAGGGCTGACTCCTCCCCCAGTTTTAGATTTTAGCTCCATGCCTATGTCTCAGACTTGAGGTGTGAGAACAGCAGAGTCCTAGTTAGGCATAAAATCAGCAGGTACTTACTGAGCACCTACACCAAGCACAGATACTGACTTCTGTCCAGGACAGTCCCTCAAGTTAACAGTTAACTATCCCAACCTATCCCCAGCTCCAAACCCAAAACAGTGATAGGGAGAATATGTATGTACATGCATATGTATGTGTGTATATATAATGTAAATTAACATACAAAGTATATAAATAACATTAAAAGGCATAGTGCATTCAAAAACAAAGACACATATCTCACAGGTCAGACATGTACTAGAAACACACAGCAAGGAGTAGATGCGAAAGCTACTGGTCTGCTTGGCTGCATGTCTAGAAGCAAGTAGAGGCAACTGCGAATTTGATTGCTGCATAGTAACAGAGACCACCTATGCATGAAAGGTGTCCAGAACCAGACTTACTGCTTAAAATTGAGAAGGAAAAATCCAATGCTTAAAAAACTGTGACTATCACTTCGCAGCAGGAAGCAGACTTAGCCACAGGCAGTCTTCTACTAGCTGAGTGACTGTCTATGATATCCCCAATTTTTCTACAGGAGAGGAGCCCCAAGCCATCAATTTAAGACCAGGTCCTAGTCTGGAGGACCCTGAGGGGCCAGGTAGCAGATAATTGTTGAAATTCTAGAAACAGAAGGCTAAATATAGAAAGGAAGGGCGGGGGGCAAAACTCCCACTCAAGTGGAGCTTGCAGATTAAAATTCCAAATCATACAAGAAAAATCCTAGGACTAAGCCAAAACATTCAACATTCAAGAAATAAACTAGCAAATTCACTTATGTTAAAATGCAAACAACAGTACAATAAGGAAATGACTTTAAGTATGTTTGAGATGCCCCAGATCTAAAGTGCAAAGAAGCAGAACAGCCTGTCTCTGTCTTCATGGAGTAGTTCTAGTTAGGGGGAAGATAATATATAAATATAGAGCAGTTTAGAAACAATGCAAGAGTACATGCTAAGAACCAAATAGGTTGCAGTGACAGCAAATGACAGGAGGACATAGCAGAGAGATCGCTGTACTGGGGCTGTTGGGACTTTATGCAGAAGGTGGAATTTCAGCTAAGTCTTGAAGGAAGGGTAGAATTAAGTTATGGGAGGAGGGCAGAGCACATTCCAGATAGGATGTACAGTAGGAGCAAAAGGCCAAGGGCAGAACAGCTCTAGTACTCTTGAGATAGTGAACAACAACAACAAAAAAGGTGTTAAGGCGGTTTAGGTAAGAGATGAAGTAGAAAAATCAGACAGTCTAGAGAGTCTTAAATGACAAGTGCCTGTCTATATGATAAAATGAGGAGCTATTTTAAAAAGAGTAACATGAAGGGCTTGTTGGGGAGGGTTGGGGCACAAGGCTTCATAGTGCTGTACTAGGCCCTGATCTCGGGGCTGGCTGGCTAGCCAGCATGTCAAAACCCTGATCACCTTGACTAACTGAAGAACATACAGGTCTTCAGCAAAAATCCAATGCTTATTAGGTTACTGCCAGTTTAATATAAGAAGCCATGTAACTTCTAATTAGAACCAAAAAGGGAAATAATAAATGAGTTTATTTATATAAAGCACTTAAAATCGGGTTTAACACCTATGTACCATATGTTAATATCATTACTCTTTTGAAATCAGCTCCCTAAAGTGGTAAGGCCACTATAGTTACAACAGATGCCTAGAGAAAACTTTAAGTCCATATAGTATACATTCTGCATTTGAAGCATTTCTAATGTGCAGTAGTATATATCAATATGCATTTGTTGATCAATTAGATCAAAGCTTTAGTGCTTTACTTCCATTTAAGAAATGCACATTCCTTTTTATCACATCAGCCAAGTACAAATTTTCTGCTGTCTTCCTAAATCCTTCCCCTCACTATCTATATCTAAACACAGGCTGACTTCAAACTTTTGGGATGTTTTGTTCTTAGGGGGAAAAAAATCCTCTCAGGGTCTTAGAAAGAATATGCTAATCAACTAAGGATTTGATGTTCAACTTTTAACAAAAATCACAAACACCATTGTGAAAAATAGGCCTGTACCCTATATTTCATTCATGCGCTCTGTATTTTCAGAGTTACACATAACCTTAGGGCACCACAATTCTGTCACATAAAATGCAGATTTTCAAGTGGCAAAGGTAGCAGAGAACAGCCTGAACCTGAGACCTCAAAAAGGAATCCCTGAAGGGACTGCTGTTAGAGATTTCTCCTCTCCAGGCCATCTCTCCTCTTGCTCCAAACCCTGCCCCACACTGGTAAGATAAGTAATTTTCAGGAAGTAGACCAACAGGTAGGATAAACATACATGTATCATGGGCAACAAAATGAAAATTACTATATTATTATAAAGTTGCTAAAAGTCAAGGTCTATTTATAATGGCAAAAATGACTATTGGATATCATCCATTCTTAGTTGTTTCCACCTCATTATTGTCTGAGATGGTATCTGCTTATCAAATCAAAATTTCCAGTGATTTCTTTTAGCCCATTACTATCTTTCTCAGTCTTATCAACTTTCACATTCTTGAAACTTGTACCTCTCCTAATTTCTATAACACTGTGGTCTCTCAGGACTCTTCCTGCAATTTGAAGGGCTTGCTGTTGCTTTTTGTTCTTTTTTTTTTTTTTTTTTTTTTGAGACAGAGTCTTGCTCTGTTGCCCAGGCTGGAGTGCAGTAGCCGGATCTCGGCTCACTGCAAGCTCCGCCTCCCGGGTTTACGCCATTCTCCTGCCTCAGTCTCCCGAGTAGCTGGGACTACAGGTGCCCGCCACCTCGCCCGGCTAATTTTTTGTATTTTAGTAGAGACGGGGTTTCACCGTGTTAGCCAGGATGGTCTCGATCTCCTGACCTCGTGATCCGGCCGTCTCGGCCTCCCAAAGTGCTGGGATTACAGGCTTGAGCCACCGCGCCCGGCCTGCTTTTTGTTCTTATTGCTTTTTTCCTTTTGCTCCTCAAAGTGTATAGTGCCCAAATTTCTGTCCCAAGCTCCCTGTATGTCTAGGAATTCAACCTAAGTAATGGACGGGATTATATTCATAATTTGACAATTTATGTTGGTAAAAGGAATATATAACTGTATTACAGAAAAGTTGGAAAATGGAGATAGAAAAAATCATCACCCATAACACTCCTCCAAAAAAGACAATAATTATTTTAGGGTAACCATAACAATTTAAATATTTGAGCACTTAAATAACTATGTAATTACAATTTTGAGCTTTATTGGATAAATATTAAATGTTAATTTATGTTCTCTTTGGCAAGAGTTAAACTAGGATCTTTGTAAGATTTCTAATTTTACAACTGGTTGATTCTGGTCAAATACTAATTAGACTTTTTTTGTTGTTTTTTAAAGCCATCTTGACTATACTCTAGTGTCTTCAAAGTCAGACTATCCAATGTTTTAATTACTGCTGAGTCTTTCCAAAAAGTAAACTGAGATGATCTGCAGCTTATCTTAAAGCCTATCTATCACTCACCTCAAATACATCTGTTCTTACTCTACTTTTCCAGGACATTACTTCTTATGGCTAACATTACTAAGCTGGGTCCTGGGTAGTGGGTCTTAGTTGAAGAAAACCAGAGAAACTTACCTTTTTCCTTTCAGTATCAAACAAGTGCAATACATTTTAAGGTACATTTCCACAAAGCTAAAACTTCCTTCTCATGGTTAAGCTGTGCCCATTGTACAAACGGGTCCCCAGAGAGTTCTTATCTGTTAGAGGGTATCTATATCAGGACTGAGACACGAATGCTGAGGGCTCCCAAATTTCAGAGTCAAAAAAAAGTATGTGTGGAGCATTTCTGTCTATATATTGTTCTTATTCTCTTTATTTTATGAAACTCTATGGCACTGAGGCAGGGGCTTCAACTTACCTCCAAAAACAGAAACCCTCTACGCAACCCGTGTGCAAACAGAAGATGCTGTTTCTCAGGGTGGATGTAGCTTGACACCAGTGGCCATGTCTTGGCCAGCAAAGCCCCTGGATTTCAGCCCTCACTTACCCCCTAAATTGGGTGCCTGAAAATGGGTCCTCTTTGAACATATGGAACTCCTGTAACAATAAGGAAGGTCGCATTGAAACTAATGTCTCAGTCTTGAGTCTCTGCTTTCCTGAGCCAGAGTACTAGCATGTCCTGTATCTTCCTACAGCACCTGAGGAAGGACCTTTTACATTCCCTAATGGGGAGGCTGTGGAACACGCTGAGGAGAGTAAGGATCGGACCATCATGCTGATGGGAGTGTCCTCACAGAAGATTTCTCTTCGGCTGAAGAGGACTGTTGTCCACAAGGCCACCCAGACTGAATCACAGCCTTGGATTGGCAGTGAGAGCCCTTCAGGTCCCTTTGTGTTATCTTCCCCAAGGAAGACAGCCCAGGATACTCTTTATGTGCTTCCCAGCCCCACCTCTCCATGTCCTAGCCCAGTCTTGGTCAGAAAGCGGGCTTTTGTCAAGTGGGAGAATAAAGACTCCCTCATAAAATCAGAGGAGCTCCGTCACCTCAGACTGCCTACCTACCAAGAGCTGGAACAGGTACCTTCCTTTTCATTTTCCTTTTTTTCGGACTATCATAGAGAAGTGGGGCCAAACCAGGAAAGAGCATGTAAACTGAAGATTCAGATCCGGCTGATTACAAGCAGTCTAAAACAAAAAAGGAGGAGGGGAGAAACGGGGAAGGGAGAAACAGGGAGGGAGAGAGGGAGGGAAGGAAGAAAGGATGGATTGATTCCAGCTTTCTCACAACCCACTGGGGGCCTTGGTTCACATTACACAAGTAGCACAGGCTATACAGGGCTCCCTGTCACCACACAGGTGGTGGCATTTCGGAGTGCTGGTGCCAGTGCCCAAAGCACTGTTTACTAGGCTCACGGAGAAAAACCACAGTATCTACTGGTCAGCTTTACTGTGCTGATACCACTCCTTTTCTAGATGGAACTAAAATGAACTTGCCTAAATCCTCCTTCCCTAGAGGTCTCCTTAGTATGTTCATCAGGGTTATGGTTTGGGGTCATCATGGTTACCTAAGCATCTTCCTAAGAGAAGTTAGTGATCTTAGTTCTACAGCAACAACAATAAGAGAAAGGTGAGTGTATTGTAGCTCAGTGTATTGTGGCTCACCATAGAAAATGCCTCCCTCCTAACATAAACGAGGAGAATCTTTTCTAACACATCAGGGAATATGCTGATCTTTTACACATATTAGAATAGTGAAAGCAACAGTAGCAAGCAAATGCACAGTTGAATATAATATAGAGCAATATAATGTATAAAATATTAACAATTATGACAACAGGAGCTGCTTTTCAATGTTAGGCTCACAATGTCCTAATTATCAGGTACCTAATAAAGACAATGGAAGAGACAAAATAAAGTTTACCAAGGAAAGGAGAACAAGAGTTTGGAAACATGGTACCAAGGCTTGAGAGAAGGGAACAATGACATTAAAAATAGGAAAACAGGGCCGGGCGCAGTGGCTAATGCCCCCAGCACTTTGGGAGGCAGAGGTGGATGGATCACTTGAGGTCAGGAGCTCGAGACCAGCCTAGCCAACATGGTGAAACCTTGTCTCTACTAAAAATACAAAAATTAGCTGGGAATGATGGCAGGTGCCTATAATCCCAGCTACTCAGGAGGCTGAGGCAGGAGAATCACTTGAACCCAGGAGGTGGAGGTTGCAGTGAGCTGAGACCAAGCCACGGCACTCCAGCCTGGGCGACAGAGTGAGACTCCATCTTTAAAAAAAAAAAAAGGAAAGTAGGAGATGGGAACAGCAGAAGGAAGAAGAGCCAACAGCCAACTGTTGAGATACTCAATTCTGAAGGTTCAATCATTACTACACTTCTTTTTGTTTCGAGTATACAACTCACAGGGCTGGCTCAAGAGGTTACCTATAATTGGTAAGAACCTACTGTCCCATGGCATAGTAGTTTCTTAATTACAGGTAACTAAGCCATTTTAGAGACAGGGAAGCAAGGACACATTAATATCAACACTACTATTCACTTTAGGAGAAGGAATGCCTTTCTGGCTTTTCCCAAAAACATCAAGGTTTGCACTGTGTTTCTGGAGACCTGTCAGTGCAAACACAAAACCAATATCCAGCTAGTAGATTCCTTATATAGTTCTATATTCTACAGAGTAAAAAACTGCCCATGAGGGCTTCAGGATTCCCTGCATTGTCCTCAATGCTCTACCTTCCCTGTCAGACCCCCAGAAACTGAATTAGAGAAACGTGAAGAAACAAGTTAGACAATGTATGTGGAACTCTTGATTTGGTGCTTGGTACAAAGAACATAATATTAAGAGAAACATGAAAAAAGAACAACGGATTTTCTGGATGAATGGTACTCTCTTGCTCAGAGTTATTGTTAAGATGTGCTGTAAAAACCAAGTCAGAAGGTGGCAAAACGTGGGTTAGATAAACCCCTTCCTCTTTAGGGACAGAAACTGCCAAATGCAACTTTTAAAACGATGAAAGAAACCTCAAAAAATGAACTCAATAGAATAGAAAGAACTTTGGTCTTGGAGGCAAAGATTGGTGTTTTCAGTCCCAGACATTGCTTACACCAGCTGTGAAACTCTACAACCTATTTGGGCCTTGTGAAATACAGGGCTGGGATTCCATGTTCTGTAAGGTTTGCCTCAAATCTTGACATTTTACATGCCGATGAAAAGGAAAAATGTGGTTGGCGACAATGCTTTGAGAAGTGGCTTGTAGGAAGACTAGAATTCCTACTCAGCAATATCAGAGGCGGTAAACCCTCTCACCATTTTGACCACCACCTCTCTTTACTTTTTAGGCTTGTCAGATAGACCTAAGGTCCAGAATTCACTGTGTGCATTTCAGAGGAACAATTATGTGTCCAACTTTCCCATTAAGTATAATCCTTACAATGACTAGTCTATGTGTAATTCAACAGTCCTATCCACAATAACTAGTCAAATTAAGTCAGTATTTATAATATGTAATGTAAATTAATAAATATTAATAAATATTACATATTATTTTAAGTATAATGCACCACTGAACCAGCACGGGACAAAAGAATAAGCAAATAAAAGCTTTTATGTTTAGATATACCAGAGTTCAACTCTGCAGTTTTAAACTATATGGCAATATTTTCCTTTATAAGATTGGAGGTATACCACCTATTTTCAGGGTGTTTGTGAAGGTGAAGGTATTCCATTATCATGTCACACAGTACAGGCACATAGCAGGTGCTCAATATCATACAGCAGCTAAGACAGCTATCTACATAATTCAGACTGAGAAACAACCCAGTGTATCCCAAATTACCCAGACACTGTCTATATATAATACTCTCTTGGACTAATCAGTATAGGATAATATAAGAACACTGGACTCAAAATCAGAAGACTGGAAATCAACCGTTGGCTCTATAATGATACCACCACAAATTAGATCACTAAATCTCAACTTGGGGGGGAGTAAAATTCTTAACGTCATCAAAAAGTTACACTTGTTTTCAGTAATTTGTGAGGAAAAAACTTAGATTAACATTAACTGTAACACCTCGCATGAAAGAATTCTCAGTTATGCTTTCACGGCTCAGACCTGATCAGAGACACTGTTTCTGCCAAGTTGAGATCTCCCGCAAGAAAACATCCAGAAGTTTTGTCATTATCTACCTGTTGCTCGGAAATGGTTTATTCTGCCTGCTAACCACTCACAAACTTTGATATGATAACAAAGACTAACTGCTGCTTACAAATGCTCGTTTGATATTTAACTTGCTATTTTCTATTCAGGGCAAAATAACTATCTTGAAAATAGTTTTTAATTCTCAGCCACAGTGAATAAGAGATGCCAATCAAAAGTAGCTCTCAATTTGTAATTCATCTGCTATTCATTGCTGCTTTATTAACATACCTCATTCTCCTTTCCCTTTAGGAAATAAATACTCTGAAAGCAGATAATGATGCCCTAAAGATTCAACTGAAATATGCACAGAAGAAAATAGAATCCCTCCAACTTGAAAAAAGCAATCATGTCTTAGCTCAAATGGAGCAGAGTGACTGTTCTTAGCCTAGAAACTCAAGTAGCACAATCTGTAGATGAGTACAGTGGAGATCTCATTTCCTAAACTATAACGCACAGACCTGAGGAACTTTAGATTGCCCAGCTTTAAAACAGTACTTTAAAAGGAAAAGCCTGTTACTGTTTATTTACCTAAAAGATTCGTAATGTGCAGCATTGTTTTTCAGTCAGTTGACTCAAAGGGGGAAAACTAAAGAATGCAAAACTTTTGCTATTCATACCACTGATGTTCATCAAAAGTATGCGATCTAAAACACGACTGTCGCTTCCTGACAAAGGGGCATCTCAGTGGCCTGCCTGGCTGATTCGTCCTTAAAACTAAAATCTCTGGAAAATGTATTTGCTTCTTACCCTGTGTTTTCTGCAAACTGACTTATTTTGTTCCAGCCAAAGCTTGCTAATAATAGAAAACTACCCATATTCCAAAAGTAGATTTCCTCTGTATCCCAGCATACTTTGTGAACCTGGCTCCTTCTTCACTACCTCAGATCTAATCAATTAGCCTATGTACCCTCCTTCCTCACTACAGTCATAACACACGAGCATATCTACCTAGAAGCGAATTTCTACTGATGTAGCCACAACTTTTTAGAGGCCTATAAAACATGACATCATCCAATTGCAGGTCAACTCATAGTTGTAGCCTTGCAACTTAACAGTCATCATAACATAAGTAATCAAATTAGGTACCTGGAAACGTAGTTATTACCATCTCATATTACTCTCTAATTAAAATAAACCTAACGCAAACATGTTTGTCCTTATATATTCTACAGTGGATAGAATTAGGAATTGATGGCTTTAAAAAAAGAATCTATGAAGAGTCTGTGTAACTCTTCATGTTCCATCTTTATCTCTGAAGTAAACTATTTTGAAAGTCCTCCTTTTTAACTGAATTTGTGCTTAACTGTCTTCACTATTAATACTATTTAGAAATAAGCTAATTGGATCAGTGGCTTAAATAACAGCTGTGTGTACATATGTATATAATATGTATATACAATATCAGGCATGCATGTGGCTTGGAATTTTGTTTCCTCCATAAAATGTGGAAGTGAATAAAACAAGTTTTAGTCATTTATACAAAGTCACAAATATAAAGTTCAGTTTGTCACAAGATTAAATTGCTCACAAGGTAAAATTGTATTGTTTGGCAAAATCACAAGTAACAATCCTGTGAGTTTTCTCTTATGCAGGTTAATAATAAATGGGCTCATTTAATTGCCTGGGCAACTATTCACAAATTCATTTGTCAGCCTCTTTTTAGTTCTCGTAAAAAAAAAAAAAAAAACCATATGATCATTTTCCTTTTTGGGGGTACTTAGCTTCCATGCCTATAAAGTCTGCTACTAGACTGACTTGAAATTCATAAACAAGTTGTCCAATTGCCAAGAATATGTTAACAATTAAAAGTTCCAAACCTAAAGCCAGTAACACCAAATCTTCATAAGAATACGAAGTATATATACAGTATTGCTTGCCTGGAGGATTCAGATCATTTAGGAATTCTCTTTGATGAAAGACCAGTCCCCATTTGCATTCCTCCTTGCACTGAATTTTAGTGATGTAGAACTAGCTTGTAGTTAGTGTTACATTATATTATAAAGAATCATTTTACACACATATTTACCCTTTTCCAAATTTAAACTCAGAAATACCCAAAGCAGGCCTGCTTAGGCCCACTACCTGGCATATAAACTTAATAGTAACACTTTGTTACTTGCTTTTTATAGGACAAATATGAGTTAGGACAAACTCTAAAATTCATATTCTTCACTGTTCTTCTTTTCCTTTTATATAAACCAAAGATGGTATACTCCAATTTTTTAAAACAGTCAAGGAACACAATTTTTTTCATTCCTCCTCCTCTCCATTCAAAATAAAGATCCCCAGTTTTTATATAAATAATCTATAGGGATTCAAAAGGTTGCAGTCTCCTTAATTAGTCAAATTAGCAATGGCTAAACAGTATCCAGTACTGCAGAATTTATCACTGGAATGCATAAGAGGAAACAGTTTCATCACAGGTTTTTACAGTCCAGCAAGGGCCAAGGAGGTATAGTATACAAGTTAATAGTATTTGCGTTGAGCAACATGGGGCTAGAGGGATCACAGAAATAATATGAAAACAAAAGCAAGGTTTTGGCTTATCAAGCCGAGTGCAAATTTTTGCATCTCACACGACTTTAGTTTGGCCAGGTATTTATCTGCCAAAACAAGGACAAATCTTGTTTTATTAACAGCAGGATCACTTCTCTTTTTCTTTGCTGACTCACCTTTTTACTGACCAGTTGTGAATTTGTCTAAAATGTATAATACAGAACTGCAAGAAAAAAACAAATGTACAGATTGTAAAGTTTTTTGATACCTAATGTAAGTTTTCTTTGTGTAATATTTATATAAAAGACATTAGGATCCCTACAACATAAATGTCTTGTGTTTCTTCTACTTCGTGATCATGTAAATGCTTTACCTGAATTTTTACTATAATCCACAGCTAAGACCACTCCCCTATTCTATTAATCAAATTGAGTTTTCCTGGAAGGAAAGGCAAAGCAGCTATTCAGTTTAAAATGTTCTAAATCTTTTTACAACACGAAGAAGTAACACTACAGAAATATTCAATCTCTTTCCATCTTATTCATAACTTACAGTGGTCCCCAAATATTAAGTCTATAAATACTTAACATTAAAGGAGACAGACTTGAGGTTGTCCCTTCTCTGTGGCTTTTAATTCCACAGTTTCATCTAAGCAAAATAGCAAGTAAAGAAGAGATCCTTTGAAGCTATGGATAAAATTGGTAACGACAGCTCAATCCAGGTTACAGACCTACTCAGGGCAATTTATTTGTGGTCATGATTATTTAGAATGATCAGACATAGCCACAATTTTCCCTTAATCCCCGGCTAATTTTTGTTTAACCAAACCAATGAAGAGAGAGGAAACATTTCAGTCAAATTCCTCTGTAGAATGCATTCTGGAACATTTAGATGGGTGTGTATTTATCATTTGGGCAATTCATAATACTTCATACAGAGTAATGAAGTCACACTGACTGCCTGATCCTGAAGGCGAGATTAAACTGCCTGCTCACCTCCCCCATTTTCATCCCCACATTTCTCTCACCTGTGCTCCTTCCACGGTATAGATAGTATCACTGCTCAGGACATTTTTCTGGTCACAAATTTTTTTTAGGTTGTCATGCCTCCTCTTGTCACAAATACAGGTAATAAGATGTTTTTTATTCAAAATGTTTTCCTTTTTCTGTTTAATGAGGCAAGGTTTCCCTGATCTGCAGAACAAAAGTAAGTTCAAAAAAACCCTTGTTTCCCTTTCGATGCGTGCTTATGAGTAACAGTGTGGTGATTATGTATAGACAGAATACATGCTCTTTATATGGTCCAAAGGAAAGATGACTACTTGAGGCAGAAATTCCCAGTAAGATCATGTCTATATGTGCTATTAGATACCAGGCTGGACAAAAGAGAAGAAAAGGGGAAAGACAATGAGGTAATTAAAAAATGAAATTGAGAACGAGGCAAACAAGAATGAAAAGGAGATATCAAAAAAAGTGTTAGATTTTAGGAAGCAGTAGCGTGCCATTCATCATACTCCATGGTGTTTTGCACTCAATTTATAAAATATTTTCACACTATGGCCTTTCACATTAAGGCCCCAAATCTCCTTCCTGCTATTCTAGATACTGCTCAGCAAACTGTTCTACAAAAGAAATTTTTACTGAACAAAGATTATCAGGAAAATCCCACTTTACAGGAAAGGGTAAAATATTAGAGTCTACCTGATCCAGCTTTTCATTCAATTAAGGTTTATAGGATGTGTACATAGGAGTGGTTTCAGCTCCAACATGATTCCAGGAGCAAGTGCTAAACTTTGATAGGAAATAAGTGATTGCAGTGAATAACGCAAGCAGCGCTCCTATAAAGGTCCAAAGAAATCTTACGGAAAATCTTATGAAACTGATGAACTGTTGTTTCTGCCATATTTACCATAAACTTTTAGTGGTAAAAAAGTTGAAAGTAGTTGTAAATCTCCTTCATCAGCAACTAATGCTACCAAAAAAGAAATGAGGCAGAAAGTAAAGGTTTTAAATGAAGATTTTTAAATAACTTTTGAATGAAAAATTTTACTCAAATATTTTCGGAATTTTTTTAAATTATTTCAATCATGCACTGATAAAGTATTTCTATTAGTGGAAAGTCTTTTTTCAGCTATCACCCAATGAATGCTATCTTCTCTATACACACACAAAAACCCAAAAAATTTTATATTTTCCTACCTTAAACACATTTCTTCAAAGGGTTAGCTTGAAAAATACATGTCTAAGATTACAGAATATTCAATAGTTACTTTTAAGGTTTTAACATTATTTTAGATTTTACCAGAGTTTACCAAAAAAAAAACAACAACAACAGAAAAACCTGCTAAACATCAAATACCACTTGTCCACTGGGAACAATTCAGCTTTCCATCAGTTGAGTTGGTTGGATCATATTAAGTTTTATGCACAGGTATTGACCAGAAGCCTACAATGAGATACAGATTTTACACTGAGATTGAAAAAATTTACAGAACCAGCTCTTTTTCTCTAACTCTCTACACGAAGAGAAAAATACATTACTTGGTCTACATCTTAAGGCATTCAAATGGGCCCTAAGTTTTTAACAAATTGTATTTGTACTTAGGTCTTCATGAAACAACCCGAGATGATGGTAAGTGTCTCATTCCTCACTTGACACATGAGGACAAAGCGCTCCTTGAGAACTAAGGTCATTGCAATCCATAGCACCCCTGACCTAGTGCCATGGTTCAAATCCACAACTCTTGAGAGCTAAGACGGTGACCGCTCCAACTAGCAAACCACATATAGCCATTCCCTAACTGTGTGTTTCCCAAATCTAGCTGTGAATCAGAATTACCAAGGGATGCCTTAGCCCTACCCTTGATCTACTGAAGCAGGACATTACTGCCTTAATTCTGTGTGATACAGGTCGGCCTGTCTTTTAATATTTGGATATCTAAAGTGAGAGCATAAATGATGAAGATACCAGTTTACAGGACTATTTCTCACACCATCATGTGAAGTTGGTATGTATCTTTGCTCCATTAAAGTATTTCTGACCTCAATCTTAAACTTTGCTTTGTCAAACAAAATCATGCAGATTTCAAATCCAATTAGAAAATAAGTATGTACAGTAAAAAACTTGGGCTTCAGTTAATGAAACTTTAACAGAAACATGGCTAGAGAGGAATCTCTTCCTATAAGAGATAAAAACGATTCACAACAACTGCCTACTAAATACAACTGGAAGTGCCTTTCCCTATTTTGTAAAATCAAATGAAAAACCCACAAAACACATCCACAGCAGTACAGGTGAGGCAGGGGTCTATATTCCCTTCCATTACAGGTGGGGTCATTTATATGTCTAAACCTGAACAAAATACAGGTAACAATCTAAATTCAATCATGACAATAAAATACTTTCCATTTTCCAAGTTTGATGGTATTATTTACATTTTAAAAAATAATTTTTGTTCTTTTGTTTTTTAAAAAGACACAACATGCTCAAGGGTACACAGAATATGGAAAAAGTCTTCACTTCATTTGAGAGATCAACTGGTAGTAAAAAACAATGTTCTTACATATTAACCAATTCAAGAATGATATCACCAGGCAGTCTAACATGGCGTTTACTTCAAAGATGATATTCAAGTATGTTATTTAGAACACTATGTCTAATGTATCTATAAAGAAGCAAGCACTGCCATCTGATTTTGTAGTTTTAGTATCTTCTATATCCACCCCACCACCACCACCTCCTCCTCCATATGGATCTCCATAGCCTCTTCCACCATAGCCCCTCTTCCACCATAACCCCTCTTCCACCATAATCTCCCCTGCCTTGGAAACCTCCTCTACCACCTCCTCCTCCTCCCCCCCACCCTCCTCCCCCTCCCCCACCACTTCCCCAACC
>NW_016803181.1:1851239-1854771 GCF_001698545.2 Rhinopithecus bieti
CCGCACCTGGCCTAGAATATATTATTTTTAAACAATCTGAGACAGTATTTCTGAAACTTAAAGGCTTAATTTTTTCTCACTTAAATTCGTTTAGCAAATTCTGTAACAAATGTAGTACCCACTTCACTAAGAAGTTTCTTTAGGAAAACATTTTTTTATATATGTAATGACATATACCTGACATTCATACCATTTATAAAATAACAACTCTGGACTTTCCATTGCCATTGATTTGGTAACTGATTATCCAATAAAAGATTATATTCCTAAGCACATTTCATTTCAAAAATGTATGAAGTATATACAACATGGGACCTTAATGAGGTCAGAGATTGATATAAAAACTGTAATTCCAGGTATCAACGCAAAGAGAGGGATTCTCAATGAACTACTTCTTTTAAGAAACTTAAGCTCATTGACTTTCAGTGGTGATACTAGTGCCATATTATTATAAGGAAAACACAGTTGATATAATTCCTTTACTATGCTTTATAATCCTTTCAAAAATACACTAGGGAAGAGTTTAAGTATCCAACCTTCTGTAAAAAGTAGCAGCTTTATATGCCATGAGCAGAGGAAAGAGAGCAATAAGAAGGGTGTCATCTGCTCACCACAGACAAGGGGAAGCCAATAGCTTCCTGCTACTCCCTTTCAGGAAGGAAAGTAAAACAGCCACTGCCTCAACCAAAATGACCAGTTAATTATACACTTCCATTGATCCTCTAAATCAAAACCAAGTTTAGGATTTATGTCATAAATGAAAGATAAAAAGTGCAATATCCTCAATGTGAGACAAGGTTCTAAGTATGCAACATTCTTTTAAAGATGGCAATGATGTCCTAATTACCAAATCCAAAAAACAGCCTTTCCTGGTTATTATTCTCACTGGTCTCTCTACCAAACATGGTATGTTGGTGGGCATATGGAGATGCCAGAACTGATCATAAGACTACCCTCAAATAATGAGACCATAAATTATAAACTCAGAAGAGATGGCCAATGTTGCTTACAGAAATAAAACTCTTGATCCAGCAAGACTAAATTATAACCCAATGCAAAATGTTAGGTAATATATTTAAAGAGAGAACACTTTCAGAAGATAGGATTGAGCCACAGTGGAAGCACAGAGGCAAACACTAGTGATGCCTAACTTAGCAATAATTAGAAAATGACTTTAAAACAACCATCCTTCTGAAAAGGTATTTTATCTCAAGTTACACTGGGTGAGAAGCGATGCTTTAAAATTACTCAAATCCCTTATTTCTGATTTTTTGCTCTTTTGTAATAAAGTTTGCCATGGAGTGCTCTACCTAAATGAACAAGACATGCCAGTAAAGCTGACATAAACATACTAAATTAGTTTGTTGTTATGGCTGTTGTAAAGTAAAAATTCAGTTTCCCTGAGTTTAAGACTACTGTCAGAGAGATTGACGTATATTCCAAATCAGGAAACAGAAGCTCAAAGAGGTTCAGTAGCTTGCCCGGGTCATTTCTGTAAGTAAATGATAGAGCCAGGATGGGAACCCAGAATGGTCTGACTCTAAAGCACGAACTCTTCTTTCCTTTACACCAAGGATGTAAGGAATCTGTTAGTTCTTGAAACAATTACTTTTTAGAAAACTGGAAAATAATTCTTGCTAAAGCTTTGACAAAAACAATTCGTAATTCCTCTAATTCAGATAATACTTTGATTTATGAACACACCAATTCAAGTGAATACACATACATACACAAAAATAACATAACTAAGCCTAGACTGAACCCCCCTGCCACTCTTTCTTCTAAATATTTACCAGGACATGAAAGAAAAATAGGTTAAAATCTGTAAAAACATTAAGTAGGATATTATCAGTTCATTTTCCACTGTGCTGAAAGAAACACCAACCTTATTGATGGCACATGCAGTCTTCTCCCGGCTGGTGCCACTACTTGTCCTAATGATCTTGGATAGATCTTCACGAGCAGCAAGTAGATGTGCCATTGTAACTGTTGTCTTGGGTGACAAAGCATAACGTTTAGGCTGATAAATTCTTGCTATATCATCTGTTTTTACCTAAATGACAAAAGGTAAGGAAAACAGGAAGAAAAGTACATTTTAATGAAAGAGCAAAAACAATCATAACCTTTAGAAAGAAAGAAAAAGAGATAATGCATAACAAGGAATTACAAAAGAGCAAAAGCACCCAAATATCTGATAATTTAGGAATAATTTAGAACAAATAAAATAGACCAACAAGTGTTAAAAATATGTAACTACCAGCAACAACGCGCTAAAAAATAACAAAAAAAATTCTATTCATATTAACAAAAAAAAACTAAAAAAAAGTTTTACCAAAACCACGTACACGACCTTTCAAAGGGAAACATCAGTAAATCTTGCAAACACAAAAGGCGAACTTGTATACATGGTAAGAAACACCAAGTCTCTGTATGGGGACATTAAGTATTATTGTCAGTTTTCCCCAGAATTAACTTATAATCCTACAGAAATCGTTTTTGAGAGAATGAAAACAACAAAAGAATCTAAAGTTAAATCCAGAAACTCAATATGTAAGAATAACTAAAAGCATTTTGAAAAATAATCCTACCAAATACTAATATGCTGTAATACAAAATTATCATCATCTTAACAGTTAACATTTAATGAGCACTTATTAAATGTGCCAGGATGCTGTTCACTTAGTAAGGCATTATTTCTTTAATCCTCAAAATATCCTTTTAGAGTGATTGGTTTTTATTATGCCCTTTTGCAGATGGGAAAAAAAAAATGAGGCATAGAAAGCTTAAGTTAGTTCTCCAAAATATAGAGAGAATCCTAGCTCTGTCCACTTACTAACAAAGGCCCACCTGACCTGCAAGCACAGGTCTAGTATAGATAACAGTTTGCTATCCCACCTCCATCTAATTAACTAGAACTTGGGAGAAAAAAATAAGATGGATGAAACAGTATATTGAGACTCAGAGCCTCATAAATCTATGAATGCAATAAATGATAAAGGAGACATCACAGATCAACGAGAAAAGGAAAGGATTATCTTTTAAATGGTGCTGGAATGACCTGGTGGCTATCTGTAATAATAACAATAATATGGCACACCATATAACAAAGGGAATTCCACAGAGAATAAAAAGTTAACTGAGGTTTAATTTTAAATTTAAAAGCAACTACATTACAAAAATTAAAATTTCTATACTTCAAAAGATATAAAACAACATCTAATGACAACAGGGGAAAATATTTTCAACAAATAATCAACCAACGAACCTCCTTTATATATAAAAGCTCAAACAAAAGGAAAACAGAATTACAGGAAAAAAAATGACAAGACATATAAATAGAAGTTTAAAAAAAAAGGAAATTCAAATGACTAATAAGCTTATGAAAAAAGTTCAACTTTGTCAATAATAAGAACAGACAAAACAAGTTAGTCTTTTTAACCACCAAGTTAGCAATAAAGAGGCTAAAGTGAGACAACATTTCATTTACCTTACTGATAGGAGTTTATTTGTTTTTTTTTTTTTTTTTTTTTTT
>NW_016803181.1:1855026-1864302 GCF_001698545.2 Rhinopithecus bieti
GCTGGGACTACAGGCGTCCGCCACCACGCCCAGCTAATTTTTTTTGTATTTTTAGTAGAGACGGGGTTTCACCATAGTCTCGATCTCCTGACCTTGTGACCCGCCCGCCTTGGCCTCCCAAAGTGCTGGGATTACAGGCGTGAGCCACCGCGCCCGGCCTAGGAGTTTAAATTCATAAACTTAACTGGAAAACAATTTGGCCATGGGAAGCGAGAGCATTAAGAGACATAACCTTTGACACAGTAAATTTCCTTTAAGGAATCCACCATAAAATTTTACTTTGAAATTTATATATAAAAAATTATACATAGAAACATGCCTAGTATTGTTGATAAAGAAAAAAATGTATAAAATAAGAGAATTAAGTAAATTACTGAATCACTGTGATAAAACATAATGCAGCCATAAGAAGGACTACTGAAAGAAATTTAGTACTGTTATATGCTATGACATGGATGAACCTTGCAAATATTATGCTAAATCAAAGAAACCAGAGGCAGAAGCCACATATTGTATGATTCCGTTTATATGAAATGTTCAGAGGCAAATCCACAGAAACATAAAGTATATTATAGTAATAGTTGCCAGGGCATGGAGGTAGGGAGTATTGGGAATGACTGCTGAGAGGCAGCTATGTCATTTTGGGATGATGGAAGTGTTATGGAATTACATATAGGGTTATACAACACAATGAACAGACTAAAAACCACTAAATTGTATACTTTAAAATGGTATATTTTGGCCAGGCACAGTGGCTCACTCCTGTAATCTCAGCATTTTGGGAGGCTGAAGTGGGAGGATCACTTGAGGTCAGGAGTTTGAGACTAGCCTGGGCAACACGGCAAAACCCAGTCTCTATAAAAAAATAAAATAAAAAAATTTTAATTTGCCAGGTGTGGTGGCACACGTCTGTAGTCCCAGCTGCTTGAGAGGCTGCAGTGGAAGGATCGCCTGACCCTCCAGTGAGTTCCAGTGAGCTATGATGATGGCACTGCACTGCAGCCTGGGCAACAAGACTACACCTCAAAAATAAAAATAAAATGGTAAATTTTATGTTAATTATATTGCAAAAAAATTAAAATTAATTTCAAAAGGGTACTAAAATAGAGTTTTAGAGATATTGGAAAATGGTTACAATATATTTAGTGAAAAGCATGCTATAAAATTACAATCACAATATCTCGATACTAGCTAAACAGTAAAGAAACTACATCTTTCTAATAAATGACTGTAATCTTTTTGAAGGGCAACTGTGGAGTATGCATCAACAGCCTTAAAATCATTTCCTTTAATCAAGATATTTCACTTTTAGGAATATATCATGGACATGAACAAAAATTTAGCTGTCAATGATTTTATTACAGGGTCAAAGAGGCAAAATTAGAGTAAACCTCAGTGTCTATCAATACAGTATATATATGCATATAATAAAATATTGTGCAAAGATTTAAACTGCTGTAGAACAAAGTTGATAACGGTCACTCAACAATACGGACACATTTTCCTATCATTAAAATAGGGAGAAAATGATAAAGATATAATAAATTTAACAAGTTTAACAAGAAAAGAAAACTTAGTATACAAAGGCATATAATCATATAATCAATTGAAAAAGACTGAATGAAAGGCCAAAACTGATCCATACATAGCCTAAGGAAAATACATTTTTAAAAACCTTCCCAAATAAGAAAAAAACAAAAACACAACCTCCTTGTCCTAAAACATGAAGAAAAAAGACAAAGATGAGACAATAAAATACCAAGATATTTCCTAAAGGAATATTTGCTCAAAGCTCCCATTGAAGTCCAGTTAAGGGGTTAAACATGCCCATGAATCTAAGTCACTAAATGTTGAAAGAATATGTCAAAACTCATTTGTTTTGGATTTCTCTGTAATCTTAATGCCAACACTGAAAATATCAAAGTACAGTAGGACAATTTTAATGCCACTACCGTTCACAATTTGCCAAATATTCCTAAATTCCTTTTTCTCAATAAAATTCTGTTAGGTTAAACTGGAGACCCAACATATATACAACCTCTATTAAGTTTCCAGAGCTCAGTAATGCTGGTGCTTCCCACACATCTGAACTCTATTCCATTTCTTGAGGTCAGCAATCATGTCATCTACTTCGTTGGTAACTTATAGTTCTTAACAGCATCTGAGCTTCTTGCACAAAGCAGTTACTCCAATGAAATACACAGACATCCCTTGGAGTTTATCCTGGCGCACATGCAGAAGTGATTCAGGCTTTAACCACTCAAGAAGCTGATTAGATATTACACACACAAATCTTCTATACATAATCATAGGCAGTACTGAGATGTTCATCCTGAACCAGGTACATAGTACCTGACATACACAAAGTGCTGAATGTTTATTAAAGAAAATGCATGAATGATGATCTTTAATCCCTCTTCTAATCACTCTTCACTTTTCTGTATCTGTCAGGTGTTTGGAAAGAGACTCTATGTAAAACACATGAGGGAGGATTTCTAGGTAAATGAGTCATACTGAAGACACTAAATTATAAAAGGTACATATATCCTAAATTATAAAAGGGACAGATAAAAAGGGAATCAACATTTCAAAACACTCAAAGTCTATTTTGTAAAAGAGTCCATGCCTCCAACCCCTGGTGACATGCTGCTACTCCTTTCCTGGACAAAGAAAAATACAGTATATAGGAAAAAAAAAAAAAATGAGGTTTCTTTTCCTGAAAAAATGAGCAACCACAAAGACCACAAGTTGGCATTAAGAATTGCCACAGCACATCGGCCAGCTCCAAAGTCTGACATTAATGATCCCTAATAATGACTGTAGTTCCCAATAGGCTTTATCGTGCTTTACTCTTTTCTTTTTAAGAGACTGTGACTTGCTATGTTGATCAGGCTGGTTTTGAACTCCTGGCCTCAAGTAATCCTCCCAGCTCAAACCTCCCAAAGTGTTGAGATTATACATTGTGAGCACAGCACCTTCCCTCCCACCCCAACTGCCTTTATTATTAGAGAGAGAGTCTTGCTCTGTTGCCCAAGCTGTAGTGCAGTGGCATGATTATAGCTCACTACAGCCTCAAACTCCTGGGCTCAAGCGATCCTCCCGCCCCAGCCTCCTGAGTAGCTGGGACTATAGGCACACACTACCATGGCCAGCCGGTGCTTTACTCTTAAATATGGACAACCAAAAACTACTCTGCAGCTGAAGAAGCCACCAACATGAGAGAGACCAAGAAAAACAAATAAATAAACAAAAAATTATGCTGGAGGAAACAGATAATTGAAAGTAGAAAAAAAAAATTGCAAAAGCAAAGTTTCTTTACTCAAGATGATAGTATACCAAAAAATATTTTAAAAAATCAAGAAACAGAAAGAATTTAAGAAAATTTTAAAATAATTGCAGAAACAAAATTCAACACCAACTATAAAATAAAGTTAAAACATTTCTGAGAAAGAGAATCAAAAAAGGAAAATGAGAGGAAAAAAATAAAACAATTTAAGTGGGTCTATCTAGAATGTTTACTATCTGACTAAAGCATTTCAGAAAGAGGATAAAGAAAACAAAAGGGAAAAATAAATAAAGGAAAATATAAAAGCTAAAAGAGGCTACATATCGAAAGGTTCATCTAGTAAGTCACGATGAATGAAAAAAAAACTCAGACCAACATATGTTGTGCAATTTCAGAACTCCAAGGATAAATAGTCCAAAAGCTTACAGAGAAAAAAAATAGGTCACACAAAAACACAGAATGGAGTCAGTTTTCTTAACAGCAGCATTAAATACTTGAAAACAATGACGCAATGCCTTCAATATTCTTAGAGAAATGTATTTTCAACCTAGAATTTTATATTCAAATGTGAAAGCAGACTAAACATTTTCAAAATGCAAAGAGATTGAGAAAAATCACCTCCTATGCAATCCTTGTTTGGAAATTACTTGTGGATTTCCTACAGCAGAACAAGGGGATAAACAAAGAGCGGACCATGGGATCTAGAAGGTAGGAGAGCAGCCAAGGATAGCCATGCAAACAGCCCAAATTGCAATAAGTGGATGCAAGTTTCTGAGAGAAAAAGTATACAGAAAATGGAGAACTCGGACGTGCGCGGTAGTTCACGCCTGTAATCCCAGCACTTCGGAAGGCCGAGGCGAGCGGATCACGAGGTCAGGAGATAAGCCATCCTGGCTAACACGGTGAAACCCCATCTCTGCTAAAAAAAAAAATACAAAAAAATTAGCCGGGCGTGGTGGCGGGCGCCTGTGGTCCCAGCTACTCGGATGGCTGAGGCAGGAGAATGGCGTGAACCAGGGAGGCGGAGCTTGCAGTGAGCCGAGACCGCGCCCCTGCACTCCAGCCTGGGTGACAGACCGAGACTCCGTCTCAAAAAAAAACAAAATGGAGAACTCATTAGAAGACCTAATTTTTCAAACTACAGTTTAAAAAAAAAAAAAAAAAAGCATTTTATCATTTTGCAGAAATACAATGCAAGAAAAAATAACAATGCAAGAAAAAATAAAATTCATTTAGAAGCCCCTTTGTAGGTTGATTAGCCCTCCAAAGATGTCCACATCCTAATTCCTGGAACCTGTGAATGTTACCTTGCAGATGCAGGTGTGATTAAGTTGAACATTTTGAGATGGAGAGGTTATTTTGTATTAGCTGTGTGGGCCTAATATAAACACAAGGGTCCTCATAAGGGAGAGACAGGAGTGTCAGGGACAGGAGAAGGCAATGTGACAATGGAAGCAGAGAGAGAGAGAAAGGCTGGAAGATTTTATTAGACTACTGGCTCTGAAGAGAGGAGATGAAGCTAAGAGCTAAACTATGCAGGTGGCATTTAGGAGCTAGGAAATGCACGGAAACAGATTCTCCCCTAAAGCATCCAGGAAGAATGCAACCCTGCCAATACCTTCACTTTAGGACTGCTAATCTCCAAATTTTAAGAGAATAAATCTGTATTACTTAAGCTACTAAATTTGTGGTAAACTTTCACAGCAGCCATAGGAAACTAATACATCACATGGAAAGAGACATCATGTCAAAGACAAGAAGGTAACAGAAGCACCACACTTATGAGAAGCTAATGCCTGATGATCTGAGGTGGAACAGTTTCATGACAAAACCCTCCCCCTGCCCCCCCACCCTCCATGGAAAAACTGTTTTCCACGAAACCAGACCCTGGTGCCAAAAAGGTTGGGAATTGCTGGCATAAGTGACCCCAACTGGTCTAACATGGGGCAGAAGCACTGCCCAGTTAATCCAAAAAATGTAAAAATAATAACACCTGAAATTCCACTTGCAGTCAAGATAATCGGCACCAGATTTACTCTCCCCTGAAACAACTAAAAAACTGGATAACCCACGTGATGTGAACCAATGACGGTCAGACAATGGACATCAAGGAACACAGGACAATGATCCCTAAGTGAGGAGAAGACCTGTAATTGTCTCAGCTTACTGCCTGGAGAGTTTCCAGGTGATGATGCAGGGTGGGGAGAACGGGGATGAGGAGTGATCCCAGACTAAGCATGGGTACAGATTAGAGGCACAAAATGGGAGTGATGGGAGACAGCTCTTTAGAAAGCTATCTGAAGATATTCAAATTTGGAAACGCCCTCACCTCCCAAACCCCTCCTCAACTGAAACACATTCTGTATTCATCCAGCCTTAAGATACTTTTAAGACCTGTTGGCATCAGTACTACCTGCAACTATTCTTATATCCTGCTTTCTTGTTACATTGCTCACCATATCTATCTCATTATCTCATACGATGCCCCTTCTTTTATGCATATCCTGGCATAAATCACAGTATCTATGAGTTTAAAATAAATGTCAAAACTGTGGGGAAAAAATAAGTTATATGCAACAGGGATTTATACAAGACCAGGATCATCTTGTAAGACCAGTAGTTGACCTGGACATGTAGTTGAGATAGCGATGAAGTGCAAATGTGGCACGGTTACATAACAGACAAGCAAGCCAGAAGAGCTGTTATAGGCTACCACCTACAGGACACATATGGGAAAACAGCCTTACCTTTGCTCTATCAGACCATCCAAAGGACTGTACAGTCACATCTAATCGTTTCATTAACATTCGCCGGCGGCACTCATATTCACAGGAAAGAGCATCATTTATTCTTTCAAGTTGTTCCTTAAAAATTTGGAGACAAAAATAATAAACTTTAGACTCTTTCATTCTGCAAAGAAAAGAAATCCGAAAATTGTGCTAAGTACTTCCTACTGAGTCAAAAGATATTATACTTACTGACCATTTTCTGTTCCCATGAGACTTTACAGTAAATTATTTAAATACTAAAGCATAATTGAAAGAACATTTATGATATCCAGAAGACATTAAACATACAAATTAAATTCCACCTGTTGGCAGAGTATACCTTATCTGTAATCAAATATGTTAATTTAAGTAAAACATTTACCTGCTAAGCAGTCTGGACCAATAAGAAAAGAAAATACCAATAACTCATCTTGCTGGCTTTGAGCCTCTGTTCTTTACAGATCACAACTGTGCTAGCACACTGAGCATTATAAATATTCTCAACCAGGTATTTTTAAAAATTAATTAGTAATTTAACTAAAGAAATGTTAGGAAATATTACTCCAGAAGATCAATCAATTTCAACTCTACAAAATAATATACGCATACTATATATTGCAAAATAGATGTTCATTTATAAAATTAAGTCATATTCACTAATTTAATTACATAAAACTAATAACAAAAAGGGGGATTTACCGCCTGTTCTGAATTTAAATCAATTTTCAGCAGTGGTTTTCCCACATGATTTTTCTGGACCTTTGAGAGAATATCTTTCACCTAAAAGTAAATATAAAAGATTGTGAAAAATGTATATTCCTAATTTAAAACAATCTTATATTTGTTTAAAGTATTGCTCTGAACACTACAGAATAAAATAGTAAAGTGACATAATTAAAATATACCATCACACACCAGAATACCACTACAAAACAGTATCTTTTTCAAAAAAGCACATTATATTCATTCAAGCTATAGAACACATTCTTTCCCAGCATAAGTATGAACATACCCACACAGTTAAAGAAGTACCCAGGTTCTACTATGAGAATCTGTGTCTTAGTGAAATAACTTTGGAGTTCCTACTTAAGATAGCACTTTCCTACTTCCTAGTAAATTTTCAAAAGGGATACTAAAACCTTTGACCAGCACATTGATTTTTCTCAAATAAATGCTATGTACACATTCCAGTTGTAAGTATTCTCATTCATTGTTCAGCAAGACAACATAAGGGAGCAAGCCATCTATCTCAATTACAGTCATCACGTACATATTTTCATTACTTGTGCAAAGCCCCTAATTTAAATTACTTGAAACATTTTTATTTTGATAAACAAGATATTAGGCATTTACTTTTCCTTTAACAATATCAGGGTCATTCAGTAATTTATCCTCCTAACTACAGGATTAATTTACCTTCCTGACTGGAGAATCCATCATTAGCTAAAGAAAATATTCACAAAACCAAATGAAATATTTAGTTTTTTTACAAGGTAACCAGAGAAAACAATCAAGGGCAGTTCAGATTTTGAGGAGCATGAAGCTTAGTTAATGTCGGGGGCACTCTTTAAGGAAAGAATTCAAAATTAGCTTGGAGGCTGGGGTTGCAATGTGGAGTAACTGTAAATGGGCACAGTTGAGATTTCTTCTGAGGGTGATGGAAAAGCTCTAAATTAAAGAGTTTGGTGATGGTTGTTCAACTCTGTAAATATACGAAAACTCACTGAACTATATATATATATATATATACTCAAAATGGGCAAATGTTATGGCATGACTACATTTCAAAAATGGTGTTTTAAAAAAATTAGCTTAGAAAGAACCTACGCAAATAAGAGACTCCAAAACTTAAGCTTTAGTAGCTTCACAGCAAATCTACATCTACAATGATACAATTTCTGTACTGATACATTTTTTACATATTTTAAAGAAATTATTATTTTCTTAAAACGGACCATTTCTGTAGATTCTCCAACTATTGTAAATATCTCCAATTTTAGGATTTTCATACATTATAAAAGTATGAGTTGTAACTCCTCACTCCAGAGGAATTCTCAATGTATACTTGTAGTTTGTTATGTGTAATCACATTCAGCTCCATTCCTAGGATTCCAAATTACATAATAGTTTTAATAATCTGAAAAATCACTTGTTATAGAGTAAGTTAAGGGCACAGGCTGTGAAGGTTGACTACCTGGGTTTAAACCTCAGGTCTACCACCATTTAGAAATTCGCTTGTTTAACTTATTAAATCTTCCAGTACCTCAGTTTCCTTGCATGGTTGTCTAGGTAATACTACACAGGGGTGATGTATGACCCATAACCTTGGGTGATGTGAGAATTGAGTTAGTACATATAAACATTTAGAACCACCTCACATGGGTGATGTTAGTATTAAGTGAGTTATTACGTGTAAACATTTACAAAAGTGAATGCTATATATTTGCTGTTATTATACCACCACTATATATTTGTTATAATTATACCACTATAATTACACATTTGAACAACTTTAAGTTAGAAAATAATACTTTCCCTCCCCAGTGATAACAAAGTGTCTTCTGGACAAATCACATGTAGAAGAAAGAAAACATGAAAACTTTTACTTTTGGTTAAAAACTGAATACAGTAGGAAGACCTTTTAAGGAAGTATTTAGCCAAGATGGTCATAGTAACAACTACCTTATAATTAGTATGCCAGTATTTGAACCTAGGCATTACAGACTGCTTCCAAGTAGGGAAAGGAGGTAATTGAGAATGTTGTTAATACTAAATAAAACCCATAAAATGGAATAGCCACTTTGAGAAGCACTAGAAAATTATTATGAGCTCAGAAATCTGTCTAATTTGAAATAGTCCCAGAAAATTTAGTAAACCCCAGATCAGTCTTCATCCAGAGGAAAACAGAAAAAAATTCTGAAGAGTAACTTGTTAACTCTCTAAGAATGTTTTTGAGCTGAGATTCACAGACTTACTCTCTGGTTTGTAAGTTCTACCAAAAAAAATTTTTTTAATATTCTGTTTCTATCTTAATGACAATATAATTCTCTTACATTCATTAAGACACACCTTATTTTTCAGTTCATAAATTATCAATGCAAAAGAGATCTTTACTGAACAAGGATTTAGTTTAAGGCACTGTGTCTAAAAATGGAGTTATGTACTTATTCTTGAAGGTTAGGCAATAATTTTATTTTCCTTTAAAATGAATCCTGTATTATT
>NW_016803181.1:1864335-1874458 GCF_001698545.2 Rhinopithecus bieti
TGAGCTGAGATTCACAGACTTACTCTCTGGTTTGTAAGTTCTACCAAAAAAAATTTTTTTAATATTCTGTTTCTATCTTAATGACAATATAATTCTCTTACATTCATTAAGACACACCTTATTTTTCAGTTCATAAATTATCAATGCAAAATAGATCTTTACTGAACAAGGATTTAGTTTAAGGCACTGTGTCTAAAATGGAGTTATGTACTTATTCTTGAAGGTTAGGCAATAATTTTATTTTCCTTTAAAATGAATCCTGTATTATTCCCCTAGAGGACTGCATATTTAACAAATGAAAGCCAGGAACTAGGCCAGAATTTGGTCTGTGAGAGTAGCATCCTCTCTAATATATGGCTTGACTGGGAATAAGAGTTGTTCACTAACTGGAAAAAAAAATGCCAAAGTACATAAGGTACATAGTTTGTAGTTGTTTTTAACTATCCCCATCAGGGTCCTAATTAATACATTCTTCCATTCATTATATAATGCATTTACTCTTACTAAACATTTATCCACCAAAAACTGTGCATGCTCACTGCTAAAGAAACCACACTGCAATTCTATTAACATCCATTTTTTTAAAAGTTTACTCTCCTTTGACTTTGTAGGATAACTCTACTTCTTTCTTCCTTTTCTCTTTCTCTTCTCTCTCTCTCTCTCTCTCTTTCTTTCTTTCTTATACTACATTACAACCCTGGTTAGGAAAGTGATCCTTAACTTTGCTAAGTGATTTCTATCATGTTAAACTCTGGCAAAGACGAAGGATTAAGATTTGATTCCTGAATATTAGCTACTGACAAATTAGGTCACAGGCCTGTTAGGTCTGAATCCAAAACTGGGTTAACATGAAGATAAACTCTTGAAATAAAATGTACACTGCATAATGATAGGGAATAGTTTCATTTTTAATATAGCACTTACATGTTAGCATTCAGTTGAATTTGGGGGAAAATAAAAAAAAGATAATACCTTTGATTCCACTTGGTTTAGCATATGTGGAATGTCAGAAGTTGTTGACTTGGGTATACCAAGTGTATCAAACATAGCTTGAACTTCCTGATAAATGTCACTATTTTTATCTAATTGAGAATTTTTATGTTTCTTGTTCTGTAGTATCTGTGAAGCTTGAAGTTCTGTACTTAAAAATACTAGAATAAAGAGAAAATAAATAATGTTAATACATGCGTAAGAATCTCTTAAAATATTTCACTGAAATTATTTATTCACTTAAAACAAGTATCAATACCAATAATGCCAACTTACAAAGATCCAAAGAATACCAACAGCTGTAGAACACTGTAAACTTATAAATGAAATCATTCCCTAGTCCATGGTGTTACTTTTTTTTTTAAATGAAATGAGAAAAAACAACTAAAGCTATATAAAATAGACACCCTATTAAAATGCATTTACACTGTACTTTAAATGGTTGATTCTTTTCACACTGGAGGAGCCCTAGTAGCTCCTACTGGAGTTAAGCAGGCAAAGATCCAGGCCCCACAAAACGGCAGCTTAACTTTCATCTACTTTACCTATAGAGGTTTAACCTAAGACTTAGTTTGAAACAGATGAATGGGTACAGAAAAAAGGGCACTAGAAGCGAAAAACTAAAATGAATTTATTTAATACTACCAGGAAAAAGAGAAATGGTTTATTTTATTCTCTTTGATTTCACACTAGCTGGTTTCAGTTCCATTTTAATTAACATATTAAATGATCTAGATTGCTATTTCAATAAGTACATGTTTACCAGGGACCTGTTCTGAGCCAGGAACGGTGTGAACAATGGGGATGCCAAGTCAAGGAAGATATGATGCCTACCCTCAAAGAGTATAAAATCCAGTAGTTGAGACCCACCACCAAATCAACAATTTAAGAACAGATAAGAATGTGTAAGACTCTGGTAAATTATTCTGTTTCATATGTACAGAGCATGCAGGTCAGGGGAGAACATATAGCTCTAACTTTAACTTATCTATAAGCACATAGAGCAATTTGAGTCAGGATAGACCACCCCAAACTGTTTACAAGTCCCTTTACTTTCACCGTTTCATCTAATCCTTTCAACAGCCATATTTAAGAAAATTACTCAAAAATCTTAAATGGTTATAGTCTTGTTTTAAAGAGACTCTTCACTACAGTAGGTAAGACTTTGTTTTTGGCTGGGCGTGGTGGCTCACGCCTATAATCCCAGCACTTTGGGAAGCCGAGGCAGGCAGTTCACCTGAGGTTAGGAGTTTAAAACGAGCCTGGCCAACATGGTAAAATCCCGACTCTACTAAAAGTACAAAAATTAGCCAAGCGCGGTGGCACGCGCCTGTAGGCCCAGCTACTAGAGAGGCTGAGGCAGGAGAATTGCTTGAACCCAGAGGCGAGGGCTGCACTGAGCCAAGATCGTGCTATTGCACTCCAGCCTGGGTGACAGAGCAAGATTCCATCTCAAAAAAGATAAATAAATAAAAATTCTTTGTTTTTATTTGTTTAAAATCAGACATAAACACCACAATTTAATATTGCAGTTTTAACTTCGGCTGAGTAGAAAATACACCTGAAAAACAATTTAAAAGTACAGGTAGGTGCCAGGGTCCCATTCTCTGAGATTCTGAACAGTAGATCCAGAAGTAGGAGTTGGGCATCTGTGTGTGGTTTGTTTTAGACCCAGTGTGACTGTCAAGGACAGGCAAGACTGATAGTCACTGGTTTAAAGACTTTTCCACGCAGTGTACATATGACAGTTTAAAGAATCAAATACCAAAATATTAACATCAATTATTAAACTTTAAGGCCAATATTAAATTTTCTTTATGAGGACTATACTAAGGTCCTTTTGACTTAAAAACTTCATTAAGACCAGGTGTGGTGGCTCAGGCCTGTAATCCCAGTATTTTGGGAGGCTAAGGTGGGAGGACAGTTTGGGCCCAGGAGTTTAAGACCCACCTGGACAACACAGACCCCATCTTTACAAAAGATTTTTTAAAAATTAGCTAGGCATGGTGCTGTATGCCTGTAGTCACAGCTATGCAGGCTGAGGGAAGAGGATTGCTTAAGCTCCAGAGTTTGCGGGAGACCAGCGAGCTACAATCACACTACTGCACTCCAGCCTGGGCGACACAGTGAGACCCCATCTTATAAAAAAACTTGATTAAAACAGATTATCAGTTTTTCAAAACTTTATATTTTAGACAGAACCTTGGCTGATGTCTATTGTTGCTGTATGGAAACATGCGTCCCCTATGTAAGAGTACAGACAAGAGTCTAGCATTTACGATGCTAATCCATGCAGATAGTAAGCAGTGTAGGGAAAAGTAAGCCTTCTTCCTTTTGCAGATCCTTAGATTCCCCCTCCCCAAAAGCAATCACCATTAATTTCTTGGGTACCCTTTTAGGCATGTGTGTGTATAGGTATTCAAGATACATAGTAGCCATCTACGTGCTTTTCTTTTATATAAACAAGAACATGCTATACATGTTCTGTATGTATATATATATATATTATTTGAGACGCAGTCTCGCGCTGTCGCCCAGGCTCGAGGGCAGTGGCGCGATCTCGGCTCACTGCAAGCTCCGCCTCCCGGGTTCATGCCATTCTCCTGCCTCAGCCTCCTGAGTAGCTGGGACTACAGGCGCCCGCCACCACGCCCGGCTAATTTTTTTTTTGTATTTTTAGTAGAGACGGGGTTTCACCGTGCTAGCCAGGATGGTATCGATCTCCTGACCTCGTGATCTGCCCGCCTCGGCCTCCCAAAGTGCTGGGATTACAGGCGTCAGCCACCGCACTCGGCCATGTTCTGTATATTTATTTTGTATTTACCAACATATCTTAGAGATCATTCCATATCAGCACATTTGATTTATCTGCATTCTTCCTGTTACCTATCTAGTGACATCACTGCATTAATGTACCATTTCTATTTATCTATATTTATGGACACTCAGGTTTCTGGTCTTTTTGCTACTACAATGTCATAATGCACATGGTTTTCTTTTATCTTTGTACACTTGGGGAAACAGATATATATTCATAGACAAAGAATTGCCAAGTCCAAAGGCCAAGTGATTTTTAATGTGACACTGAAAATGTGTCCTCCTAAGAGGCTGTACAAGCTATTCTCCCACCGCAGTCTAACGTCTGTAGTATACGAAAAGGCTTACTCCCCCAAACTTCTATTGATTTTTTGAGTGAAAAATGGTATCCTGTCATAAGTGATATTGTGCATCTTATGCTCAGAAGCAGTTAAAAAAATTTTTCTGTAGAATGCATGTTCATGTCTTATGTATTTTACACATTTTCTCAGTGAATTTTTATCTTTTTTGTCTTGATTTATAAAAGCTCTTTACATGGTACAGAATTTGGCCTTTTATTTTATACATGTTGCAAACACTTTCAAAAAGAACACAAAGAAGCTTATTATATCAATATGATTAAAACAGTTGAACTGAAGAAAGAATAGATGCTGGTAAGACTGTGAATTGGTATAACCTTTCTGGAGCAAAACATGGCAATATACATCTAGACCAGAGACTATTTAAAATGTTCACAATCTTTGCCTAAGTAAGCAAAAATATGAACAAGGAAATCATTTCAAAATAGAAAAAAATCCAAATACCTCCAAATTTGAAGTCTATTACACATAACGTTATGTCAATAGCAGAGCCAATTTATTTTTTCAAAAAAAAAGTGATAGGGAAATAAAGAGATAAACGATATATCAAATGAAGAGGAGGAGAAAAGCTGTAACAGGATCTTTATCTTATTTAAGAGTGAGTGAGAGTGTGAGAGTGTGTACACGTGTAGGTACACAGAAGACAAAGACACAATATTCTCTCTAGGGAGTGAAATTATAAATGCTTTTCTTCTTTATGTTTTATGTATTTTCTAAGATTTCTATAAGCATGTAATTTTTGAACATATAAAATTTACCATTTTAATCATTTTTAAGTATACAGTTCTATGACATCACCATCCATCTTCAGAACTTTTTCATCTTCCCCACTGAAACTCTGTACCCACTAAACACTAACTCCTCATCACCGCCCTCCTGAGCATGTTATTTTTATAATCAGAAAAACCAATATACTTCTCTTAAATCTCTTCTTTATTCCTGCTTGTACCAGAAACCTGTATCACTATAATTGCTAAGCTTCTTAGCAGCTAAGGAAAAAAGGGAACCATGATGGATTACATAATTCTCATTGAGTGATATTAAGGATATGCAAGTTCCTCTAGTAGGTGCTTCTTAGGTTCCTTTCTGTTCCAAAATACCTAAGAGTTACTGTGATCTCCCATTAACAGTGGTTCATTAAATCAGTGACTCGCACCAAATGGGAGGAAGATGGAGAACGGTGTATTGGGATGGAGAGAGAGGACATATAATTTTTATCCCCACTCAACACATACAAGGTAATTTCAATGCCAATACTTTTAACACCACTAAACACACACACACACACACACACACACACACACACACACAATTTCATCTCCAATGAAACAAACTTTATTAAAACACTAGCACCTAGGAGGAATATGTCACATGTAATCTTTTTATAAATGGTATAATCTGAAAGAGAAATCTTCAATAATAAAAGGTATTAGATTAGTCATTGTTTGTAGAACTTTAAAAACATTATAAAATTAACCCGAAGTAAAAAAATGATGAAAGGACCCAATACAAACATGGATCTACTATTTATGGCAATTGTTTGAATACAGTATGACCTATATTCCAAATCCCTCCCTGATGAAACTGGTCACATATAAGTGTCCTAAAGGCACAAATTTTATCTTTAAAAAAAAAAAAAAGCAAACAAACAACCCTCATATATCTCTAGTATCCAGAGCAGTTCCTGGTACAAGAGTAAGTGATCAACAATTTTTTTTTAACAAATTATCATCCAGTGCCTAGTTTCAGAGAGCTTTAAGATTAAATAGGACCTTGGAAATCATCAACTTTAGCCACATAGTCAGGAATAATAATAACAGATAGAATGAGATAAAGAAAAAATTACTAAAGTACTATATAAATCACAAACACAGGACATTCTACGTTGGCCAAATAAATCACAAGTGTTAGAAGGTATACTGGTAAAATTCATACTATATTATATAAACATTTCTGAGATAGCTTTGTATTTTAAGTAAAATATTAAAACCTTTTTAATATACAAAATGTCTAATGCTTCATTAATAAATCTTGACTTGAAAATAATAAAAACCACATCAAACACATGCATTTAAATGTTCAACATAACTTACATAGAAGTTTCAAACAGTCCTCCTTCTTTTTTAAGCGATCTTTAATATCTCCTGATATGAGTACAGAATATGGACATGCCATTTCTTTTAAAAAGCCACTTATCTCAAGCTGGAAGCTCTCTAGATCATCTCTTCCTTTAAAAAAAGAAAATCATAAAACATTTACTGAGCATTTACCATATAATCCAATACTATAAAATCTACTCGTTTATTTCCATTTTTACATTCAATTCTAAATTTTCACATTAAATCCTTAAATGTGTGATCACGAAGCTTATGTTAACAACTGAAATAGTAAAAGCATTATTATGGCTATAATTATTAATTCACTTCAGAGCAAATGATCCATTTCTACTGTATTTCTATATATTCAGAAAAATAAATGCAACCATTTAACCCTCAGTGCCTATCTTTATTTCATAATGTAATTACGTAGGCGGTCGTATTATATGTTTAGAATTCAACTTATTTTACTTTGCGTCAAGTGAACTGTTAGATCTGGCAAGGAAAAAACAACTGAAAAGTAAGGATAAGCTGGGTGCGGTAGCCCGTATCTGCAGTTTCAACTACTCAGGAGGGTGGGGTGAGAGGATTGCTTGAGCCCAGGAGTTCAAGTCCAGTCTGGGCACATAACAAGACCCCATCTCTTAAGAAAAAAAGGGATACCTTTCAAAGAAAAAGCTACTTTTGTGAATGCACAATTTTTAATTTTTTTTTATTATACTATTAATATCCGAAATTCTACCAAAGACCCACAGGACTTCAGTTACTAAGATGGTGATGAACTAAAGAAGCTTTATGAGCTAGTACAGAAGTTTTTAATAGAGGTATTCCTATGTGAATCCATAGCCTGAGCTACAAGCTTCAGAACACAAATTAGGAATTACATATGTATATAATATTTTAAGCCTTAATTCAACATGAGCACCATTCAAAATTAAACTTTTAAATAATCAAATTCAGACCCTACTTTTTCTAAAAAACTATACTAAGGTTTAGACAGAAGATATCAGAGCTGTCAGGAAGAAAAAAATAGCAGATAAACAGTAATTGCTTATAGTTTTATAGCAAATTTAAGTATCAATTTTGGATTAATATAAAATTTAATCCAAACATGTTTACTACCACATACTGAAATTCTTTGGAATATGTGATTTTTCTTTGTACACTGGACACATTACTGATAAAACTATAAACCATAAGTTATCAGTTTATTTTACTATTAAACAGAAAAGTAAATAAAACATAATGGCAATACCAGCAGACGTGATACTTTCTTCCAAGTTGCATAATGATTTTATTTGAGAGCCTAACCAAATACAGAGCTCTGAAAATTCAGGTGAAGATAATCCACCCTCTGCCGCCTTGGTAAGGGCTTGCTCTTCTAACAATGGTCCTTTATACCTAGAAAGGAAGAAATACAAGTTAAATACTAAATAAGCCAATCAAACAAAAAAACTTTCAATACTCTGTGTCAAGGTCTGCTGCTTGTTTTTGTAAATAAAATGTTATTGGAACACAGCCATTAAATGTATTAATCTACAAATTAGCTATGGCTGTTTCCACACTACAATGGAAGAGCTAAGTAGTTGTAACTGAAAATGATCACTACATGGCCTTTTAAAGAAATGGTTTGCTGATTCCTGCTCTATATAATTAACATTTAGCTTTTTTCCTACGTTTTAACATTCCACAGTAAAATTATCTACCAATTTTAAGATAAATTCCACAGATATCACAAAGTCAAATACAGCATAAAGTCTAATAACCTTACATTAATTACAATAAAAGTGTGATGGAAAAAAGCACAGATACAAATTACAAATTTAAAAAAGCTAAAGTTGAAAAGAACCTATTAGATCATTTTAATCTAAACCTTTTACTTTATATTATTTTATTTATTTACTTATTTGTTTATTTTTGAGACAGGGTCTCACTCTGTCACCCTGGCGGGAGTATAGTGACACAATCTGAGCTCACTGCAACCTCTGCCTCCTGGGTTCAAGCGATTCTCACGCCTCAGCCACCAGAGTAGCTAGGATTATGGGCACCCGCCACCACACACAGCTAATGTTTGTATTTTTAGTAGAAAGGAGGTTTAGCCATGTTGGCCAGGCTCTTCTGAGCTCAAGCAATCCACCCACCTCAGCCTCCCAAAGTGCTGGGATTACAGGTGTGAGCCACCGTGACTGGCCTCATTTATTTATAATTTCACACTTTTAAACATTTCTGCAAGTTGTATTTCACAAGAATCTTAAATTTTCAAAACACTATATACTATCAACTAAATTAGATGATCAGTTTTCTACTTTTATGGTTCTTTTTGTAACTGAACTTTTGTTAACATTATAAACTCATAGATAATATATGTGATGTGTTTTAATCCATTACAGTTATTATTCTTTTGATACTCAAATTCTTCTATGTCTGATTTGTAGTAGCCCATTCACATAGGCCAATGGAGCCCTTTGTCTTGTCCCCCATATTCTCTGAATACTTTCCTTGCTTTCTACATCATCTTCCTGCCTTAGACTTGGAATCAGGCATTTCTCCAAGAAGCCCCGATTCTTTTAATGGTATTTAGAGTACATAATCCGGTACCAAAGGCTGGGCACTGTTTCTATGCCTTTTTCAGAGCAACTATAGTAGGAGTTCATATTGCTATTTCCAACTGGCATTTAGAATTGTAGAGGTTTTACTTATTTTGTTTTACATTTTTATCTTCTCTTACAAGTCTTGTTTTAATAACATTTACAAATTCCTAATATATATTTAAATAGGAATAAATTACATATGGCTTCAGAATAGGAAATCTAGCTTACTACCAACAATAAAATTACAGTTTAATTTTTTTTATATTTACAACGTATTCCTGTAAGGATATACAGAAAAACCGTTCCCATGTGATTAAACCACCTACTCGATATATCAATAGACATTTGTGTTGTTCAGCTTTTAGTTTATGGGGATGTGTTTCTTTTTATTTCATTTTTGTCTTATAATTATGTAAAACATTAAAGCGGTTTCAAAGTCTAACTTCAAAAACAAAGGACTTCAGACAAATCTAGTTTGCAATTTTAATCTTGTATCCTCTACTCTGTTCCCTCCCTCCCCTCCAGGTGACCATATTTATTAGTTTGGGATTGTCCTTCCATCATGTTTTTCAACATAAATATATGCATTTTTGTCTCCTCTTTCAGATAAAAGGTAGCCTACTATATACTGTTCTAGTCCTTGCTTTAAACACATACATGCTCACACACACATACATTTACATTAGTAGAGATCAGTATTTAGAGATATTATTCAACCATGTTTTACAGTTATATACTACCCCACTGTCTGGATGCACCATATTTTATTTAATCAGCATCTACTAAAGGACACTTGGACTGTTTCCAGTGTTTTATTAACATAGTTCGGCAAATTTTTGTCAGTTTATATCTAGGATAGATTCCTAGAGGTGAGGCTGTTGGGTCAAAGGGTAAATAGATATGTAACTTTGCTAGATACTATGAAATTCTCCTGTAGAGGGGTTGTACCATCAAGGTATCAGAGTACCCATTCCCTCATCATTCACCAAAGTTGTCAAACTTTTGGGTTTTTGACCATCTGGTAACTCAGTATAGTTTTATCTACATTTCTCTTATGAGCAAGACATAGGGCATCTTTGCATATGTTTAAAGGCCACTTGCATTTCTTTTTCTTTGAATTCTCTGGTTATATCAGATGAAGGGTGAGTACAGGTATTTTCAAATCCTCATTTTGTAGGTAAAGAAACTTAAGACTTCATGACATTAGGAAACCTGCCTTTATGTAGCAGGCCAGGCACAGTGCTAGACATGCATATATATATATATATAT
>NW_016803181.1:1876396-1881287 GCF_001698545.2 Rhinopithecus bieti
TATATATATATATAAAAAGATGAGTTTATGTGTGTGTGTATATATATATATATATATATTTCATTTAATCTTTACAGCAATGCCTTAAGTTAGCATTATCCTAATTGTGTAGAATCAGAAGATGGCACTAGCATTTAAATCCACGTTCAACCCAAATGCTCCATCATTAACACAGGTCTTGTTAGACCTCTGTCTACAACTATAAGGAAACTAAGGAAATAACCTGGTCCAGCTGATACATCCAAGTAAAGGCAGAGCTGAGACTAGAACATTATTTCTGCACCCCCAGCTCAAGGCTGGTTCTTCTATGACTCAGCCCTCCTCCATGTCTTACAATGCCTCTCAATGAGATTTCTTAGTAAACATCTTAGATCCTCTTACTTGCTTTCATTTCTGCAATAAAGCAATACTCATAAACTCTTGAAATAATTTAACTAATTCATATTGGTGTAAGCTTTTTTTAACCGAAATGTCAATAATAAAAACCAACAAAAACTGGTCAAATCACAAAAAATTCTGAATTTGGGAAAAAAATCTAATCTTTAATGCCTTAGCTCATAAGGTGAAGTAAAAATAAAAAGAGGAAAAAATAAATGCATTTAACATACCTGAACATCTAATTAACAATCAAAATCACAATAGTGGCTAACATTTATAAAGTGCTAACTGTATGTTGGGTCAGCACTAAATGATTTATATAAATTCTCTCACTTAATTGCCAAAATACCCTATAAGGTAGATACGATTATTAGCTTCCTTTTACAGATGAGGAAGCTCAGGAAGATACAGGTAAATAATTCGTCCGGGATGGCCATAATCATAGCGAATCGTCCCAGAACCGAGCCACACAACCTCTGCAGCCCCGCACTCTTAGCCCCTATTGTTCTGTCACCATCCAGAAATGTATCTAATTGTCTTATGCAACAGAAGTGTCTCAAAATATTCTGCTAGATAACTGAGTAAGGACATGAAAGCACTTTTCTGGCTAGAACAGTGCTTCTTAAACTTTTATGTGCATATGAATCTCCTGAGGGTCTTATTAAAATAAAGATTATAATTCAGTAGAGCTGGAATGAAGTCTGGGATTCTGCATTTCTACTCCCCAGGTGGTGACGATGCTGCTAGTCCACAGAACTCTCTTAAGCAGCATAGTACTTATTTTTTTACTTTCATTAAAAAAAAACTCTCAATATTTATCATCACTCCTTCTCCTCTTGCAGTACATGAGAAATTAGAGCGTGCATTTAAGAGTCTATTTATGCTACATTTAGCAACTGTTTAGTGCTTACCACATTTATTTCATACTTGCTTTGATTTCCAACGCCATTCTGCATTTACAGAGAATAACCAAGCTCCTAGTTTGTTCTATACATTCTTAGTTAATCATCAAAGTGCTACTGTTATTCCAAACGCTGGGAACATCTCCCCTAGGCCTAGGCCCTCCCCCAAAGCCTCATACCCTGGAAGCATAGTTGCTGGTCGGACATTACTTCAAGCAGAGTGATCCAAATCTTCAGTCCATTAGGGCTGCTGGCAACTCTCCTGAACAACACAACCAGGGCCTAATTTACTTTCTATTTTCATCAGCCAAGAGACAAAATAGAAGACCCTTTCTTTTCCCATCATTTACCCAACCTATTGTCTTTGCCTCTTATCCAACTCTCCACCTCTCTCTGCTTCCCAAAAGAATGTCCACTATTTTCCATCCACAGCACGGCATATATTTTGCTATACTGTCCATCTCTTCTCAGAAAGATTATCCCTCTAGTTTTCACTCTGGATTCTCCATTTTGGACCCAAACTGAGAAGCCCAGAGCTGCTGCTAGGAGACTGGAGCCAGGGTATCCATGGGAGCCCATCCCCGGGCACCCACCCTTGGTACAGGCCACCTCGCTTCCTGGCCCAGGGAGGAAAGGAGATGGGGAATGTGAACAGCTGTGGGAGTCGGAGTCTCAAGAGTTGCAGTGAGCCCAAGCCCAGGCCCCCCAGCCCAGCCCAGACCGTGGGCTCACTGGTTCTTCCACCCAGCCAGCCCACACCTGCGGAATTAGATGGAGCACAGTTCCATCATCACCCAGGCGCAGATGGAAGACGCCCTGGTGCTCACCAAACAAGGCCTGGTCTCCAAGTCCTCCTTAAGAAGCCTTGTGGATATAACATCTTCAAGGCCCTTTTCTGCTATTTTCACACCCAGCATGGCCAGTTAAGCTCTTCCACTGAGTTCGTGCATATAAGGAGGAAGTCAACACCACTGCTAAGTCAGATCTGCTCCAGTGTCTCCAGTACCAGTTTTTTTTTGTTTTGTTTGTTTTTTTTTTTTTTTTTTTGAGATGGAGTCTTGCTCTGTCGCCCGGGCTGGAGTGCAGTGGCCAGATCTCAGCTCACTGCAAGCTCCGCCTCCCGGGTTCACGCCATTCTCCTGCCTCAGCCTCCCGAGTAGCTGGGACTACAGGCGCCCGCCAGGTCGCCCGGCTAGTTTTTTGTATTTTTAGTAGAGACGGGGTTTCACCATTTTAGCCAGGATGGTCTTGATCTCCTGACCTCGTGATCCACCCGTCTCGGCCTCCCAAAGTGCTGGGATTACAGGCTTGAGCCACCGCGCCCGGCCGAGCACTTTCTTACTTTGTGGCACAAGATGCTCTAGGTTACTTTGTACTCTTCCTGTTCCAGCCCTGATATCAGCCATTTCCGTTAGGAATCTTCCGTTATAATTTAGATTTATGTATTTATTTTTGAGAGGGAGTCTCACTGTGTCACCCAGGCTGGAGTGCAGTGGCATGATCTCGGCTCACTGCGACCTCCGCCTCCTGGGCTGAAGTGATCCTCTCACCTCAGCCTTCCAAGTACAGGCACGCCACCACACCTGGCTACCATTAATAACTTAAAATAACATAAGCTGGAGCAAATTCCCTTCCTTCTATTGCCTTTTTCCTTTCCACTTCCCAAATTTGCTGTACATTTTTTTCATTGTCAAGATGAATAAGATGACATTTTGATGTGTGCCTATAAACTAGTCAATCCCTTGTGCTCATAGGCTGATTCTAAAAAATTAAAAGCCAATAAATGACTCATTTTATGATTTTATATATATAATATATTTTCTCTAGAACCAGTTACACATTCGGTCGCAAATTTTTGTAGATATGCATCTCCTTCAGGGCCTATTGAAGATTCACATTTCTTAGCCCCAGAAGTTCTGAATCAATTTTAAGGGGCCCAGTGATTCTAGTACATTCTGAAGAGATGTTATTGGGTATACAAAGAAAGAAGGCAATGTAATTTCATGCTATTAAACTTTGGCAACTTGTCTAAGAGTCCTCCAAATGTCAGCCCCTGTTTTCTTTCTAGCTGTGTTTTCTTGAGTCTTATTTGGCCCAAACTATTTCTTATATACCATATTTCCCTCTTTCTTTGATTCTTCTTTTTTTCTGAATATACATTCCTTCTTTCTTGGATTCTTTAAACTATTTTTTTTACACTTTCTAGAGNTCGGCCTCCCAAAGTGCTGGGATTACAGGCTTGAGCCACCGCGCCCGGCCTCCAGTACCAGTTTTATCAGATCCCAGGGACATGCCTGCTCCAAGGTGACAGAGGAAGATCAAAGGAGGATCTGTGTGGTCACTGACGTGGATGAAACTTTTGTGCATCTTTAAGCCCAGCAACAATGCTAGCTTCACAGTGCCTACAGAGATTGAGGACACCATTCAAGCAGGTATATGTGCTCAAGAGGCCTCACGCGGAAAGAGACAAATGAGAGAACTCTTTGAATGTGTTCTCTTCACTGCCAACCTGGCCAGGTATGCTGACCTGTGACGGATCTGCTGGACCAGTGTGGGGTGTTCCGAGCTCACCTATTCCATGAGTCCTGTGGTTCCACTAGGGCTGCTAAGTCAGGAACCTCAGCCTCCTGGGGAGGAACCTGAGGAAAACCCTCATCCTGGACAACTTGCCTGCTTCTTACATCTTCCACCCAGAGAATGCAGTGCCTATGCAGTCCTGGTTTGATGAGATGGCAGATACTGAGTTGATGAACCTGATTCCAGGCTTTGAGGAGCAGAGCAGAGGACGTCTATACCAGCCTTAGGTAGGTGCAGGCCTCTTAGCCTTCCCTGCTTCCAAGCAGTGGTCATTCTACTAGGGGTCTTTCCTACACTGTGCCTTTACGGTCACCTGACAGAGTGGAAGCTGGAGCACCTCACCACATGGGCCTGGAAATAGTGAGAAGTGATTGTAAAGAGCTTTAGGACAGCTTAGACGCCAAATAGGCAAATGCCAGACCAACAATACCCAGAGCTGCCTGCTCCCGAGTTGTTGGGTTCCTGAGATGTGTGTGTGAGTGTGTGTTCTGCCATGAACTGTGGCCCCAGGATACAGTGTTTCAGTAGGGGAGAAGCTGAGTCTTGGTCTTTCAAGTCATCTCCTCTCCTGTCACCCTAAGAGCCACTGAACTCTACAGGGATGAAGACTATTGAACACTCCATTGCCAAACCATGGCCTTTCCTCAGTGTTATCAGGCCTATGCCAAGGAAAAGGGAAGGTTATGCCTTTGGGTGCTCCAGGTACACACCTTTCCAAAATCTTTCTCAGCCAGCTGCTGCAGACAAAAATAAGACATTTCTGGGAAGATGAGGACTTATTTCCAGGCCAGTACCCCAGTGGCCATCAGGTCTTGTGGCCCAAAAGCTACACTTGCCTCCAGGCAAGTGCCTGGCATGGGCCCTTTCTGTGTCTCCCCAAGGTTGGGTACTGAGCTCCCTTCCTCACCATCTAGCCATAGTCTTGAACCTATGGGGAAGGAGGTTTTCTTCCCACCCTGGAAGAGAACAGATTATTAATTTCTGTTCTTTTGACTCTGTTTGAAAATTCTCTTTCTTAAAAAAAAAAAAAAAAA